>NC_092333.1:106077500-106677500 GCF_046630445.1 Rutidosis leptorrhynchoides | reverse complement strand
AATTTTGAAACTAAAACAGTTTCTTTTATGTTGTAACACAGATAGCTCGGAGAGATAAATAATATCGGACAAGAATATTTATGAAGATATCTTTAGAAATATTGAGGATATTTACAATGAAAGATACAATGATATCTTAGAATTTTAGAATCAAAGTGTGATGAAGAAATTCATTCACAATGATTTAGAGTGATTAAGGAGTAAGGTATTCGCTAAAGATTTCATCAAAAACAGAATCATCAGGATTCTTAAAATACAGGGTTTGGTCCTTGTATTTGTCCTTGGTCTCCATCATGATTTGCTTAATTCGTTTATCAGTATCAAAATTTTTGAGCTTTTTCATTATAACGCTCTTTATTATCAAACTTTTGACTGTTAAAGCCGTCTTCGGTTTTCGCTGCTTTATCAGCTTTTTCAAAACTCAGAAAACTGATTCATAGGCTAAAACGATTTTCAGAAATTTAGAATTGAAGTTCGTAAATCCAGGAGATAGAAGTTATATAATATATATATATATATATATATATATATATATATATATATATATATATATATATATATATATATATATATATATATATATATATATATATATATATATAATTATTGTCGTAGAATCGCTGAGAAATTCGAGATTATCGATTCATGCCTCCCGGTATTTGGTATGGTAATTATCGTTACAAGATGCCGATGAGTTCATGATAAGACTTCAATAGATAAATATAGTGATTTGTCGGAGAGATTTAAGCCAAAGAGTAACGAGGTTGCTGGTACGTCTGTTGGTAATATGGTGGAATATAAAAGGTTCCCTGGTAACAATAAAAGAACACGCTTATATATCAAGGTTATAATAAGGTTGTTTCGAATGAAGAGTCGAAGTTGACTTGCTGGAGCTGTGACAAAATTGGCTAATTTGAAAAAGAATTACAATGTTATTTTCGGTAATAATAACGCTAAAGGAATTAGCACAGCTACGTGTTAAACGTTTACTCAGGTTCCGAGTGTTTTCAGGTGCATAACTATATGCATCAATCTTTTCTTCCTTAGATGAAGTGCGGTTGGTTCATCCTCTCGAATGAAGTATTTTCAAGAATTATGAAAGGTTTGAACGCAGATTGGAATCGTCAAGATACAAATGAGGTTTAAGATGAAATCAAGTAGCAAACTTGAAGAAATTTTTAGTTTCATATGTTATAATCAATATTTTAATTCATTTTAATTGTCCAATGTTATTATTCCACAGTTAGTAGTCCACAATTAGTAGTTCAACAATTCATATATAGTTTAATATATAATATTTGAATTAATTAATACATGTCGTGACCCATTTTATACATGTCTCAGACTCGATCACAACTCAAAGTATTTATACTATTTGAGAATCAACCTCAACCCTGTATCGCTAACTCGAGCATTACTGCATATAGAGTGTCTATGGTTATTCCAAATAATATATATAGATGCGTCGATATGATATGTCAAAACCTTGTATACGTGTCCCGATATTTAAAGTGCGTAAAATAAATAACAGAAATTAAATGATGATAAATAAAATTGCGAGAATTAAAATTGCGATAAATAAATGTAATAAGGAATTAACAGTTAGCTAGGAACAGTTAGCTAGGATTTTGTTAGCATAGATTCTTAATAGAATTTCTCATAGTTAATTCGTTTGTTTCTAACAAATTTTATTTTGTCCAATGTTTTCTTCATTATGCCACTTGTTGGATTCTGATAAGTTAAAATCCAAATATGAAATTGAATGAAAATGGTTATTCTGTGGTGAACGGATTCGTATATCTTGTGGATGTAAGTAGGATAGTAAATGACTGTTGAATCAGATTGGGAAGAATGTACAGTGTAACTTATTAATGTGAAATCTAAATATTCCTCGAGTATTACCTACCCGTTAAAAGATTTTCACCATTAACAGTTTGTACGAAAGAATTTTTAATTACAATCTTTATGAAAATATATATACATATATATTTTCTTCAGATGTAATCATGGATTTTATGAGTTAATATGATATTGAACTCATCTGATTTACGGTTAGAACTAGAGTACATAATCTCTAAAACATTAGATATTACATAATCATCATGTCGAACGAAGATAAATGATGTAGAACGTCATGTAGAACGATGATTATACTTGAAGTATAGATTGTGATGTCGAGGTATGTGATGTTGAAACTTGGGTTGTTGGTGGTACTGTTGATGCCGTTGATGTTGTCGAAGCTGGTACGTTTTGCACCATATTTTCCAAATTGATTACTCGAGCGCGAAGCTCGGTGACTTTTTCTATTACACCGGGATGATTGTCGGTTCGGACGAGCGGATGAATAAGATCAAGAATTTGAGATAGTATATAGTCATAACGAGATACTCTGGAAATGAGAGAGAAAATGGTATTTCGAATGGGTTCGCCTGTAAGTGCTTCAGGTTCTTCACCAAGAGTGCAGGTTGGTGGGTGGAAAGGATCGCCTTCTTCTCGTCTCCATTGGTTAAGTCGATGCTGCTTCCGGAGCTTAGGTGAAACTCCATATCGGAATCTGAGGGACTTGAACTAGTGGTGAGTTCCATTTTGTACGATTGAATAAAGGATTTTTCGATATAAAAATGATTTTCGGCTATCGGATGGTATTCTAATTACATAGAATATCTATATCTATATATATATATATATATATATATATATATATATATATATATATATATATATATATAGAACAAAAGATTCCGTAGGTTACAGAGGGATTTACGGAATATGCCAGGCAAAGTTTACAGTAATAGATACGCTAAGATATGATTTAGCAGATACGCTAAGATATGAATTTTGTCTATATACTATTCATGCAATCAATGCAGTAAGATGTATCTAGACTTTAAGGATGATAAGCATGAAATTTTTGACACGAAATGGTAAGCAAAACTTTTGACATGCAGACACGGTCAAAGTCCAGACTCACTAATGCATCTAAACAACTATCAGTTAGACACACTAATGCAAGACCTGGTTTGCTAAGACCACCGCTCTGATACCAACTTTAACGACCCGTCCTAATCTATCTGGACGAATACATTACATTTGGTTGCATCGCGAGGTACTTGACCTCTATATGATACATTTTACAAACATTGCATTCATTTTTTAAAAGACAAACTTTCTTTACATCGAAAGTTGACGGTATGCATATCATTTCATAATATATCCAACTATAAATGACTTAATAATAATCTTGTTGAACTCAATGACTCGAATGCAACGTCTTTTGAAATATGTCATGAATGACTCCAAGTAATATCTCTAAAATTAGCAAATACACAGCGGAAGATTTCTTTCATACCTGAGAATAAACATGCTTTAAAGTGTCAACCAAAATGTTGGTGAGTTCATAAGTTTATCCTAAACAATAAAATTCATCATTTTGATAGACCACAAGATTCAAATACAGTACACCTATCTCGTGTACGAAACCATTTTTCATAATGCTTAGCAGAGTAGGTTCGTATCCTTTTCTCCCCCGTAGGTTGCCTAGCAATTTTAAATAATCGTGCACTTATCTCGTGCACAAAACTAATACACATAACCTGTGTATAAAAATCATTCTCTCGATACATAACATTCATTTTGATTTCATTGCTCAACATGGTAACCAACCTTAACATATAATGCGCATAAATAATATCCCCAAAACAGAACCTCTCATCTATATAATATATAAACTTTGAAGTACTAAACACCACGCCCACTAGCTCTTCCGTCTAGTGAACATTCTGGGTGGGGGTGTTAAACCCGATAGCTACCTTTAGAATTCACGTGTATTAGGGACATACCCGATTCTAATTCTTAGGTTACGAAGCAATATAATCAGGGGAAAATATTCACATCAATTGGTGGCAATTATCATGTCCACATAATTCAATAATAATCCATAGAACTTCTGTCTGTATAATAATTCATTCGAGGAATGTTTTGCTTGTGTCTATCTCGTCAAACATTTATAAAAGCATTTCATGTATTCGCAGTTCAAAATATATTTCAAAAGCATTTAATAAAGCAGTTATAAAAACAACGCATGTATTCTCAGTCCCAAAAATGTAAAGAGTAAAAGGGAGCAAATGAACTCACGATACAATATTTTGTAGTAAAAATATTCACACGACGAAACTGAACAATGCAGGGTTGGCCTCGGATTCACGAACCTATATCATTTGTATATTTATTAAGACGTATACTTGTAATCAAACAATATATATTATTATTAGTGATATAATTTTTATATTATTAATTTATATATATTTTTAGTTATATAGAATTTATACTAAGTTCCATTAAAAACAAATACTCATATTATATCTTAAATAATATGTTATATATATTTATGTTGTATATATATTTAAAATTTTTAATATCTATATATTTAGTTATATTAGTGTGTGTGTATATATATATATATATATATATATATATATATATATATATATATATATATATATATATATATATATATATATATATATATATATATATATATATGGTTAGTATTATATAAAAAAAATCATTAGTTTGTTATATATAAGTATTTATACAAATAATGTTAATATGTTTGATATACGGTATATAAACTATTAATATAATTATAATATATGTATTAAGTATATTTTAGGTACAAAATATTTATCTGTAACAAAAATGATAGTTTTGATAATAATAATTTACTAATAATAATAACCTTCTTGATATTGATAATACTAATTATAATAACGATATTGTTAAAAATGGTACTTATGTTAATAATAATAATAGTAATACTAATAATTACAAAAATGATATTAATACTAATATTAATAAAAATAATAATAACTTGTATTATTTTTATAATAACAATAATAATAATCCTAATCATAATTATAATAATAATAGTAGAACTATAATGATAATTTAATAATAAAAATAACATTAATAATACTTATAGCGATAATAATAATAATTGTTATATCACTTATTATGATACTAATAATAATTATTATAATACTTATAATAATAATAATAATAATAATAATAATAATAATAATAATAATAATAATAACAATAATAACAATAATCATAGTAATAACACTAATAATAATAATAATAATAATAATAATGATAATAATAATAATAATAATAATAATAATAATAATAATAATAATAATAATAATAATAATAATAATAATAATAATAATAATAATAATAATAATAATAATAATAATAATAATAATAATAATAATAATAATAAGGATAATAATAGAAGTAATCTTAGTATGAAAACTACCTCATTAGGCTTTAAAAAAAATAATGTCTCTGCCTAGTCTCAAACCCGTGACCTCCCGTTACTACACCAACACCCTTAACCGTTGAGCTATTTCTATTTATCTGTTATTCGATCAACCCAAATGTACATAACCCGTTATTCCTATTTCCCTTATTATCTTCTTCTTTCTCACGTTCAATCTAGCAGAACCCAATTCCAATCCCAACAATTAATTATCATATTAACTTAGGCTTCCAGATGAAAACAACTAATGGTTGTTCGAGTTGTTTAAAACAGATAAAATAAAAAAAAAATAACAAGGCTGTAACAAAAAAAAAAATTTGAACGAGAACATGGAAGTTGATTTTTGGTTTTCAGAAAGTTTTAGATAAAGGTTATAACATGAAAAAGTCTCTAAATCACCCCTATAATCTTTCTGAACCATTAATTGATTCAGAAACAACACACAAATTTTGAATTTCTTGATGAACATATTCTTTGACTTTTTAAAAATTTCACTTTGACTTCTAAATTTGAATTCGATATAACGAATTAGAAATTGAGATTTTGCAGATAGTTTTAATAAAGGATTCCTAACAACATTGCAATATTATATTTTGCAGTTTCGTTCGAAATCGTAGATTTGGAAAAAATGTCATAAACAGAGGTGTCGGGCTGAAACATAAATAAATAAATAACTAAATAATTCTATTAAATCTTGATTTACAGAAAATTGAGATATTGATAATGATATAGAGAGATAGATTGAATTGTATAACATCTGGAGTTCGATTGCTATATAGAAAATTTTGAGCTCGTCATTCGGTTACAGACAACAAGGACAAAAAAGAGAAAAAAATATAAACTGAAAGCAATTGCTAACTATAACACCCCGCCAAAATACCATCTGACGGCGTGTTAATTCCGGTCCCATAGTTAACAGTTACGCCCTCTATATGAGACGTTTAAAGCAATCGCATTTAATTTTATTTAAAATAATAACTTTCAAAAACAAAAGTCAGAAATCCCAAAATAAAAACACTGTTGTGATCGTAACCACAAGCCAACAGTATTTAAACAGTTATAAAAGTTTTAAATGCGAAAGTAAATAATGTTCTTTAAAATCAAATGCTGACTCCACGGCCAGACATGCAGCAAACACATCGGAAGCATACCTCTTAAGGACCTGAGAATAACAACACGCAAAAACAGGTCAACAAATAATGTTGGTGAATCTACAGGTTTAAAGTAACGTAACAATGTCTGAAAAACAGTTATCAGAAAAATAGTTTAATTTCATTGACCACAAGATTCTATCGCAAGCATAAACCGAGCACATGAATACTAGCATTAACCCAAGTATAGAAACCACTACACCCGACCTTACCTCGTAAAATGTTATACATTGTTCAGATGTATTAAATGTTCAAAGTAAATGTACCACTAATTTTATACTGGGTGAGGTTGTCAACCTAACGGATCCGTCCATCTAAATTGTGCCTACCAAATGGTATTAAAAGTATTCAAGCTAGAGGCTTTTTGAACAAACTCAATATGCATATGTGTAGTACTCATGTCAATATAAAGCATTTGAAAATATAAATATAACAGCGTGTATTCTCATCCCTGAAAACATATAAAAAGCGGGACTGTAGACTCACCTTTGAATAAGCTCGGAATGAAAGACAAATGACTTGTACGGTTTAGACCCGAGTAATGTAACCTAAGTATACGTATGTAGGTTGGTCAATATATGTATCTTATATAAGTGTGGTTTCATAGTGTACGTTGTCTTATTGCTCGACTCGACGCAATTTAAAGTAAAAGTCAACTATATCATGCAAGTCAAACAAAGTCAACCGAAGTCAAACTGAAAGTCAAACTTGGTCAATGTGGTCAACTAAAGTCAACATCAGTAGGTTCATGTCAAATATTGATCAACATGTCAAACCTAAGTCATACAATACGTTTTAGGTCATGAATAATCATTTTCACAATTTCAGTTTATCGTTATGCACCAAATTTACGAACACGTAGCACACTTAGCACAATATCTCATAGTACAAAATTCAAGTAAATATGAAAAACTCCAGATCATAATTAGACTCAAAATATATTCCAAAAAGTCCAGACAGGGACTCATACGACAATTAAAAGTCAAGAATCAGAAGGAATACATTTGGGGTTTGCCAAGTCAGTTTCTGACCGCGCACTGATTTCATTTTGGCTATAACCGGAGTTAGGAACATGAAATTGATACAAGACCAGTGGCCATAGTTCAAGGAAAAGTCAAAGTAACACATATAAAAAATCTAGCCATTTTTGTTTAGCCAATTTGTACAGTTTATTCGTGCAAGTTGATCATTCAGTTTTCAGTTCAAATCAGAATTCACATAAAGTATGGCTCTATTGTGCCCAATGCATAAGATTTCAGAGATTGACATAAACTAACAATAAGTCACATATCATATTAAGTTTCATTTTCCAGAAGCATACATTCTCAATAAATATACAAAATTCACAAAGTACAAAACCGTGTTCAATTTACAGATTCGATTCCCATTTTGTTAGTCACATTCGCATACGATTATCCGAAGATCTAGATACAATTAGCCTATGATATCTACATGAAAGATGAAGTAATTTTTGTATAATTTTCAAATATACAAAGATTAAATCACAGAAGTTAACACATTTTATCATACAAGGTTATTTTCATGCAAGTGCTGTATAAAACTACATTTACACTAATTCTAGCACATCTCAGGCTATACATAAGCAAACGACATGATATCCTAGTCTAACTTGAGTTTTTTTAAATTATATTTCTAGTGGTATAAGTCTCACATTCCAATTAATTTTCTATCAATACCAGATTTCTGATCAAGCAACAATAACACAACGATAATTCAAATCGTCATAACTTAATCATACGGAAACGAAATCAATCGAATCCAAAGCCTAAAATCAATAGTTTTTTGCAATGAATCTGATTATAACATAATAATTAACATTTTAAAAACTTAATTTTTCTGATCAAACAAATACAAATTCGTTTTTAAACCCTAGCGCATCAAACAATCAAAATAACGATTACAATTAATACGTACGCGTATGGACTTGAGCAATTGACAACATAACTATGAAACTTTATAAAAATCAGATTTTTAAGATTTAGGGTTCATGCAATTATACCTTTGATCGCTAAATTAAATACACCAACGCGTAGAGGAGATCGAGAATTGCAACTTTCGTGTTCAAGGTTTTATCAAAAATTGAAAATTGATGGTATGGTGGTGATGATATGGTCGACGGCCAAAGGGAGCCAGGGAGAGATCGGCTGCAGTTTTTATGTAAGGGTTTACTAATTTTAGGTTAATACTTCTATTTATACTAACCCTAGTTTCACACATTAGCACATAAGCCCCTAAACTTACAAAAATTGAAACATAAGGGGGTGAGGGTGAGGGGGAGGGGTCGGCCGAATGGGGCCCTCTATGGGTTCCCGAGCTCTCGTTTTGTAATCCCGTGTATTCGTGGTCCGTTTTAAGTGTCATTTTAATATCAACCCATATCAATTATTGAAACCCTCCAAAGGTCAAGTACGCATTTAATACACGTAAACACATAAAAGTTAAATAATCACCGTTAAATAAACTAACGAAAGGTTAACGAAAGTAACGGAAAAATCAGGGTTGTTACACTAACAGAATTTGTTCGTATTATAAATAAATTGGTACTCTCAATCAATCACATACAGTTGTTTTAGAAAAGTTGGAGTTGAATCCGTGACATATATAGATATATATCAGTATTTATAATTTGTATATAATTGGTATTACTAATTAAATAAATATTCAATTAATGATAATAATAATAATAATAATAATAATAATAATAATAATAATAATAATAATAATAATAATAATAATAATTATATTATTATTAATAATAATAATACTAATAATCATAATAATATTATTAAAATTGTGTTATTATAATAATGATGATAATAATGATAATAATAATTTTTTATTTATGAAAATGGTAATAATATTTAATAATATTACTAATCATAATAACTAAAAACTTTACTACTAGTTATATTAACAAATCAATGTATAAATTTTGTTTTTTTTAATATTAATAGTGAATCATATAATAATTATAATTAAACTTGTAATTACATTTAATATATTTATATTATAATTTATATCATATATTATATGAATATATCTATTGAATATTGAATATTTATATATTTTATAAATGTTACAATATAATAGTTATTAATAGAAATTTTTTATATATATTCCTATATTGATTCATAATAATATCATATATCTATTATATATTCATTTTAATAATAACTTAATTATTTTGTTTATTATTTTATATTTTTTAACTCTAATTGATTAAAGTGTATTTTATTTATTCAAAAAATATTACATGTACTTATGTTTATATTTATATATATTTACATTTTTATTTACACACAATTGTTCCTGAATCGTCGGAACTGGTCGAAGGTCAAATGATTTCATAAAATAGTTCAAAAAGTCGAGCAGTAGCAATAACATGTGGGTTTGAGGTGGTTTGATGGTGATGGTTAACAGTAGAAGGTGTTGATCATGATGGTTCGATGGTGGTGGTCTTTGGTGCTGATGTTCGTCGATTTGGATTGAAAACATAAACCATAGCAGTAGTAGCATGTCACCATGGTTCGGGTGGTGTTAATGTAGGTGATGGTGGTTTAGGTGGGGTTTTATTCTTGAACCGAAAATAACAGTAGAAATTTAAAGGTGTTCACTTGAGGGTTATATGAAGCAAGAGAAGGGAAAACAATAGAGAATAGCAGCAAAGAAATTGGGTGGCAGAGAAACAAAATAGATGTGTTTTAGTTCTTGTTCTACAAGATATATATATCTTTAAGTTGCAACAAGTAATAGTATCATGAACTTATTGAATATCGATGTGCATGCATGCATATGCAAGTGGATATATAAGTCCAACTAAAAACAGTAGCCTATGATAATAATTCCCACTTGAATAAAGTAAAGCAATCGGTTTTTGTTGGGTGTCGAGCATGAAGGTAGTAGCCAATATGGTTTGAGTTGTGGGATTCTTTGGATCATACAAAACAAGAGTAAAAGTACTAGTTGTATAATGAGATAGAAGGAGGATAGTGATGTTTATGCATTACCATCATAAATTAAACATATATGTATATTATAAAGTTATTATTATGATATTAATAAAAATCACATGCAGAAAGAATTAGAATAGTAATAGTAGTAATAATTAAATGATTAAAAAGATAAAAGGGTGATGTTGGTTGTCTTGGTTCAAAAAGTACATGTAGTCGGCACATGCATGTGAACATGTATTGTTAAATTTTTAGATGGTTTTACTAAAAATGTGATGACATACACGGAATGACCCGTACAAAAATTTTACATGGTAACCATCGTTGATAATGACCCGACTAGAGGAATTAGGTTGGAATACATGAAATATCCTCAAAACCATTAGATAAAGCACCCTGTTTATGTGTAACCTTAAAATTGTGTTTAAGACTAAGGATATGAATTTTGTTTAATACACGAAGATTTCGCACATTTGGTTTCATCGTTGTAATGGTGCTTATGTCACATTTGGTACCTTTCAAGGCAATAGCTCACTTTTGAGCCCACGAATCTTTCGGAACTTTGATACGATACTTCTTATTTAAATACGGTACCATTTTTAGTCACTCCTCAAATTTCGGGACGAAATTTCCATTAACAGGTGGGTAATGTAACGTCCCGACTGTTTCAACTTGCTTTTGTGCCTTGTGTTTTTGTGAAACTTCGTATTTGTGCGTACTGTGCTATTTTATACTCTGGAATCTTACTACACGTGGATTACTTTCATTTATATGTTAAAACGTGCCTTTATGTACGTAGGGTACTTAACTTGGTCACCGGATGCCTTTATGACCGTTAGTGTCACTTGACGTTTCGAACAAACTGCGTACATGTATAACTTTTGTCATAATCGGAATATTATGACTACGAAATATTAATTATTATTTTATAATAATAATTACTTGGGTTTTTAGATGCTTAATTACGCGTAGTAATTTACTTATGCTTACTAGTTACTCTTGTTGGACTTCCTACCTTGTTGGGCCTTAGCCCACCCTACATAGTTAGTGGACTATTTAATTAGCCCAATTATTATTAGCTAGTCATCCATTAATATGTAAGACAAATGTCCATTTATTAGAGGGAACATGCTAGCATTTTTGTTAAGTATTATCCTTAATGTTGCATGGGATCCTAACATAAGCACCAACTTTAGACAACCATTAACCATAAAGTAAAAAGTTGTCCCCTTTGTTCCCCCCATGTTCCCACGTTGTTGACACCACCACCACCTCCTCACCATCTATAAATACCACCCTTATTCCATCCATTTAACACTTGCTCTCATTTGTATTTCACACACACTTACTCTCTTATTTCCTTTCTAGTCTTTCTTTCTCTAAAAAGTGTAAGTATTTTGAATTTCTCTTCTTCTCCTTCTAATCATCACGAATTCATCACCATCATCATCATCATGGGTCTAGCTTTTTAGCTTTTGATCGTGATTACATCTTGTAGATTCAAACATGGATTTGAATCCTTCAAGAACATGAAAGATTCAAGCTTTCTAGCTTTGAATCTTCACCTACTTTGTAGATCTAAATCTTTTTACTTTAATCTTGTTATTCTGTTACAAAGATTCAAACTTGTGTTTGTAATCTTCATGTATCTTAAAGATCCAAGTTTTATGCTTCAAGATCTTCAAGAACAACCAAGATGCAAGCTTTCTAGCTTGAATCTTCATATATTTTGTTGGATATAAGTTTTCTAACTTATGGTCTCATTATTTTGTTATAAAGATCAAAACTTGTGTTTATGGTCTTCATGTAACTTAAAGATCCAAGCTTTATGCTTCAAGGTCTTCAAGAACACTAAAGGTTCAAGCTTTCTAGCTTTGTGACCTTATAACTTGTGTGAAAAGGATCCAAGCTCTCTAGCTTAGGGTTCCATCACTTTATTTGATCTAGATTGTGTTAATACTTGTTTGATTGAAGTAAAGTTTGTAACTTTGTTTGTAAATGTAACTTGTAATGGTGTTAAGACTAAGGATATGATGTAACCTTGGTTCATCATCCATCTAAGACTCTTAAATGAGTTGTGTTCTTACTTGGTCTTAACATATTGTGTGTTGATGGTAGAATCTTGGTCAAGGTGATGCTAACCCATCAACGAGTTGTACACTTGAAGCTACAAGCATCAAGGATGAGAACCGTGATGAGCATCAAGCACTAAGAACCCCACTGGAGCACCTTGCTTACTGTTTTTGGGATCTGATCAGACAACCTGGGCTACTGGAAAGTTAATTTTCAGTTAGTTCGGTTCGAGTAGATGATTTTCCGTTTAGGCCTCATCTTAATCCGAGTTACGGTTTAGGATTTACGGCCCTCCGAAAGTCACTACGTCGTCGTAACGTTGTGCTGAAAATTTCTGACCTACTCGCACTTATACCGTCACCACGGTCAAACGAAGATGAGTTAGGTTCTGAAAATTGGTCAGCAGTTAGGGGACTCATATATGGAGCCATATCCACTGACTACGCATCTTTTCGATTTACGTAGAGGTCGTAGCAGCTGACGGAAGTCAGCCTATTGTTTCGATCTCTATTCTTGTCAAATTACTTAGCTTTTATGATGATGAACGATGATGATGATGACACTTAAACTTAATTTATTCACTTTTACACTTATGAGGATAACATACTGACCTAGTAACCTTTGACTTAGGTTGACGACCTTTCGGACCGACTTACTACTTGCGTACTTTCATTATCGACTTTACCGCTCTTATCACTGTGAGTTATAGCATCCCTTTTTTACTTTAACTATTTTGGGACTGAGAATACATGCGTTTTTTTACGTTTTACTTACTTGACACGAGTACTTAAACATTACATATGTGTGGGTTATATAACGGCATAAAGATTCCCCTTAGCATGGTAACGTTTAACTATTGGTTTTTGAACCGGTAGACGCGAATCTTAGATATGGATCCATAGGGTTTGACATCCCCACTCGGGCTAGTCGCGCTAGCATTTAACGGGTGTTTAATACTTCGAGGACATACGCACTCGCCAGGTGTACTTTTAGGGGGTGATATTTATATTTACGTTAAGTCTAGTTACCATGTGCCCACGGATAAGCATATACTTTATCATGCTGATTTGAATTACTGATTTAAATAGCTGGTTGAAGCACTGAAATCTCATGGCCTACATTACATTACTGATTACAAACAAACTATAGCTCACCAACATTCGTGTTGACTTTTTAAACTTGTATTTCTCAGGTGCTTAGACATTGTTGCTTCCGCTGTTAGACTTGCTGTCATGCTGTTATAGCTTTGCTGTTAAGGATCTTCTGTGTTAGATTTCCGCTGCATTACTTAGAGATGTCTCAATCATGGAACTTTTCTTTTGCATTCGTAGTTTATGTTATTTTCAAATAATGACTTTGTAACGACCTCTGCGTCACATTATCTTTTGTAAACACTATGTTTTTATGAATGCAAACTGGTTTTCAAACAGCATGTAGTACTTGACCGTGTAAAGATCCTATTGTTGACAAATCGTACACGATGGTTTTCTACGGGGCGTCAATGTAACGACCCGACTTTTTCGATTTGCTTTTATGCCTTGTGTTTTTGCGAAACTGCGTATTTGTGCATACTGTGCTACTTTATACTCTGGAATCTTAATATACATGGTTTACTTTCATTTATACATTAAAACGTGCCTTAGAGTACGTAGGATACTTAACTTGATCACCAGAAGCCTTTATGACCGTTAGTGTCACTTGACGTTTCGAATAAACCGCGAACTGCGCACACGTTTAACTTTTGTCGTAATTGGAATATTATGACTACGAAATCTTAATTATTATTTTATAATAATAATTACTTGGGTTTATGGATGCTTAATTATGCGTAGTAATTTAATTATGCTTACTAGTTAGTCTTGTTGAACTTTCTACCTTGTTGGACTTAAGCCCACCCTACTCTAGCTAGTAGCCCATTTATTTAGCCCACTTATTAATTACTAGTGATCCAATAATAAGTAAGATAAATGCCCATTTATTAGAGGGAACATGCTAGCATTTATGTCAAGTGTTATCCTTAATGTTGCATGAGATCCCAACATAAGCACCAACTTTAGACAACCATTAACCAAAAAGCAACTTTTTATCCCCCCTAAAACTCTCGCCTATGATGCCTCCCCACACCCTCATTTCACCTATAAATAATACTCGTATTCCATCCATTTTACACTTGCTTTCATTTCTAATTCACACACACTCACTCTCTAATTCTCTCTAGTTCTTTCACTCTCTAAAAGTGTAAGTATTTTGAACTTTTCTTCTTCTTCAACTTCTCATCATCATGAAATCATCATCATCATCGTCATGGGTCTAGCTTTTTAGCTTTTGATCTTGATTACATCTTGTAGATTCAAACATGGATTTAAATCTATCAAGAACATGGAAGATTCAAGCTTTTTAGCTTTGAATCTTCACCCACTTTGTAGATCTATTTTTTTTTACTTTAATCTTGTTATTTTGTTATAAAGATTCAAACTTGTGTTTGTAATCTTCATGTAACTTAAAGATCCAAGCTTTATGCTTTAAGATCTTCAAGAACAACCAAGATGCAAGCTTTCTAGCTTGGATCTTCATATCCTTTGATGGATCTAAGTTTTCTAACTTATGATCTCATTATTTTGTTATAAAGATCAATACTTGTGTTTATGGTCTTCATATAACTTAAAGATCCAAGCTTTATGCTTCAAGATCTTCAAGAACACTAAAGGTTCAAGCTTTCTAGCTTTGTGACCTTAAAACTTGTGTGAAAGGGATCCAAGCTCTCTAGCTTAGGGTTCCATCACTTCATTTGATTTAGATTATGTTAATACTTGTTTGATTGATGTAAAGTTTGTAACTTTGTATGTAAATAGGACTTGTATTTGTGTTAAGACTAAGGATATGATGTAACCTTGGTTCATCATCCATCTAAGACTCTTAAATGAGTTGTGTTCTTACTTGGTCTTAACATATTGTGTGTTGATGGTAGAATCTTGGTCAAGGTGATGCTAATCCATCAACGAGTTGTACACTTGAGGCTACAAGCATCAAGGATGAGAACCGTGATGAGCATCAAGCACCAAGAACCCCACTGGAGCACTTGTTTACTGTTTTTTGGGATCTGATCAGTAACCTGGGCTTCTTGAAATTCGATTTTCAGTTATTTCGGTTCGATTAGATGATTTTCCGTTTAGACCTCGTCTTAATCCGAGTTACGGTTTAGGAATTATGGCCTTCCGAAAGTCATTACACCCTATTAACGTTGTGCTGAAATTTCTGACCTACTCGCACTTAAACCGTTGCCACGGTCAAACGAAGACGAGTTTGGTTCTGAAAATTGGTCAGCAACTAGGGGACTCACATACGGAGCCATATCCACTGATTACGCGTCTTTTCGATTTACGTAGAGGTCGTAACAGCTGACCGAAGTCAGCCTATTGTTTTGATCTCTATTCTTGTCAAACTTACTTAGCTTTTATGATAATGAATGATGATGATGATGACACTTAAACTTATTTTATGCACTATTAGAACTTATAAGGACAACCTACTGACCTAGTAACCTTTGATTTAGGTTGACGACCATTCGGACCGACTTACTACTTGCACACTTTCGTATCGACTTGTATTGCTTATTCACTGTGAGTTATAGCATCCCTTTTTACCTTAACTATTTTGAGACTGAGAATACATGCGCTTTTTACGTTTTACATACTAGGCACGAGTACTTAAACTTTATATATGTGTGGGTTATACAACGGCATAAACTTTCCCCTTAGCTCGGTAACGTTTAGTCATTGGTTTTTGAACAGGTGAACGCGAATCTTAGATATGGATCCATAGGGTTTGACATCCCTACTCGGGCTAGTCGCGCTAGCATTTAACGGGTGTTTAATACTTCGAGGACATACTCACTCGCCAGGTGTACTTTTAGGGGGTGATATTTATATTTACATTAAGTCTAGTTACCATGTGCCCACGGTTATACATATGCTTTTCATACTGTTTTGAAACACTGAAATCTCGTGGTCAATCTTATATTACTATTACAACTTAAACTATAGCTCAATAACATTATTGTTGACGTTTTTAAGCATGTTTTCTCAGGTGCTTAGAGGTTTGTTGCTTCCGCTGTTAGACTTGCTGTCATGCTGTTTAGACTTGCTGTTAAGGACCTGATGTGTTAGTTAAACGCTGCATAACTTAGAGATGTCTCAATCATGAAACTTTTAATTTGCATTCGTAACTTATGTTATTTGAATAATGGCTTTGTAATGACCTCTGTGTCACGTTATATTTTGTAAAATGCTATGTTTTTATGAATGCAAACTGGTTTTCAAACAGCATGTAGTATTCAACCGTGTAAAGATCCTGTTGTTGATGAATCGTACACGATGGTTTTTTTACGGGGCATCACATTTGGTATCAGAGCATTGGTTATAGGGAATTAGGTTGCATTAGTAAGTCTAGACCAGGTCTAGTAGGATTCACTAATAGGACTAATCTACAACTTGCTTGTTTACATGTTTCTGCGGACCGCTGCATGCTACTATGTTATATTACTGCATGTTACTGCTTACTACTACTGCATTCCACTGCTTACTTCTACTACTGTATGATCTGCTACATGCTATTGCTTACTCTTACTGCTATGTGAACTCGCTGTATGCTATTGCTTATCCTCGCTACTGCATACTACTATCTGCTTTCGATTGCATGTTACTTCTGTTTAGTACTGTTAATATTGCCATGCTATATACTGCTGTAGACGATCTAGGCTGCTGTAGTTACTAAGCCTGATTACATGCTTGCTACCCGTCTGCTTTTCGCTGTACCGACTTGGAGAATTTATCCTTCCTAGTTCAGATATTTTTCTGAACCCTTTTTCCACTCGTCTAACCCTAAGAAATAGTGTTATAATCCACCTGTTACTACCGTTCCACCATTTCAGAGATCGAAACATTACTTCACGCAATCTAGAAATAGTACCCTTCGGATTACACGCCCACTAGAGTTGATCCTCAGAGGAGGAGATATTGGAGGACTTGTCGGAGTAACCATACCTCGAGCTCACTCTAATTAACCACATAAAACATATGAACATTAGAAGGTTGTTCAGTTTCCGCAAGTTGACCTGTATCCCTTACGCTTTCATGACCATCACTTATCTCTTTCATTCTTCCCCACTACTCGACGATCTGACGAAACTTCTGGACTCAGGTCCTTAACACTCTTAGGTATTGGAGAAGTCGTTAGGACGTCTCCATTCATAAGGTTAGAGTGCCTTCTACTGATGCTCAGCCATACCCAAGGACTTGGGAGTCGCCTCAAGACATATCGTATTACTACTTGCTACATGTACAACTCGACGCGAGACCCAGATTGAATTTCTAGACAGGGACCTAATGAAATTACCTGAACCGGAACATTTTGAAGAAATTTCGGGACAATTAGGCATTGATGCATGACCTACGCACCCATACTGAGAAACCGTGAGATTAATTATGTAGGTTTTGTTTTGAGATACATAGATAAAGCACCAAACTGGGAGTGATCACGTTACATTGACCATATGGAATGATATTGGAAATAATGTACAATTTAGTACAATATAATGACGCTAGGCCAGCATGATTATATTGAAGTAAATCATGCAGAAGTTCCAATGTTACTACATGAGGAATATGAGGTGATTCAGGGAAAATTCTATTAGGGATCACTTGAGTATACGCATTATGGTCTGTTAGAGGTAGGGAAAGAATAACCATGTAGCCCAGATACTATACAAGAAGGGCCTTGATTGCAGAATTGATAACCCAAAAATTTGTTATAGATATAGACACCCTGTACTCTTAAGGAAAAAGTTCTCAAATAGGGAAAAACTTTGGACTTACTTGCGATAGAGCAATCGTTATCTCAGCTATGGAGACTCGCATGGATCCTGATTTTAGTTAGGGTACGTTTCATCACAACGTTTTATTGTATCGAGGTTGTTTAATACTAGAGCGATAGAAACCTTATATCTAAGAACCTTAGTGTTATGACTGATAAGCCATTAACAACCATGAGAGTTAAGTATTCTATAGGACAAGCTAATGGTAAGCTGGCCGAGATAAAGGAGTAATTTAAGGTAGTACCTTAAAATTAACAGGTGGGTCATTTGGAGACGACCTCATGCCAACAAAACTTGGAAGTTTTAAAGTAGTAGTTGGAAAGGATTAGTTATCTACGCACAAGCAGATGTTATCTGAGAAGGTTGATAGAATATTTCGCAATAGTATAATAATATTTAGTTGGAATGGACTTTAAGATTAACCTAATACTCATCAAGTTAGGAAGCTTTGATGAAATAGTTGGAACAGACTGGCTTTCAAGGATGAAAGCGAAAGTTATTTATAGTGATAAGATTATTCGTATACCTCATGAGGATGGTGAGCCGTTAATAGTTTACGGGGAGAGAAGTAGCCCGAGGTTGAACCCTATTAGTTGCATGACAACAACCCGAAATCCCACAATGAAAATGGGAAGGAATAACAATGAATTTCATCACTAAGCTACCGAAAGCGGTAAGGCGGTTAGGACACTATCTGGGTTGTTGTTGACCATCTCACCAAATCTGCTTACTTTCTAGCCATGAAAGAAACCGATACAATGGACAACGATACATAAAAGAAATTGTATCCCGTCACTCCAGCGATTCAAATTCTATCTTAAGGACTAGCCAAGAATCTTATTTGATACTCATTCTTACGCGACTATGAATCCTAACTTATTCCAAGAGATTTCTTAATCGATAACAATCACACCATCACCCTTCTTACTTCGATATTAGTCATACCAGTTCGGAATTTCCAAAATCAATGGGTAGTTAATTCCCGTCCTCATACTCTCCCTTTTCGTATCTCACTTATAAGCAACAACTTTACACTTAAACGTTTTTGGTCGAAGGACTTATGTCCTACTAATAGTCATCAACCACATTTAAATTCAATAGTTTTCATTACCTCGTGACATTGATGCTCAAATATCACTCGAAATTTTCAAAATCTTTTACTCAATACTCATCAATCCTTTTTCCAACTTGTAACCTCCGAAATATGAAAATTTTGTTTGCCAAAAATTTTCACACACTATTTTACGATACGATCCTCTCAAAGTTTTATAAAAGTAAATTTATTTTATTTGCCATTCGTGCAAATTATTGAAATCGTATATGTTATATAAAATAAAGTAAATGATTACTTACTTTTGACAAATACATATGAAATTTTACTTTCACTTTTACAAACCAAATCTTTTATTTAAAAGATATTTTACTTTGAATGGTACGGGTTGTACATAACCCTAGATTACTAAGAACTTCATTTCTTTTCTTACATTGTCACCTTAACAATTTCTATATAATTTTTATTGCTTATTATATAAAATTATTCGTTGCTTATTCGTATCCAAGTCATCATGAAGACTTTACAACCATCGAAATCTAGAGATTCATGTGTGTGTGTGTGTATGTGATGAAGGCACTTACTACCACATCATGCAGAGCCTTCGGGCATCTACTAACACTTAAACCATTCAAAATTTTTGCGTTACCCCAGGGATCTTATTTGCCACACCTGTCAGAGCAATGATCTTTCTTACATAATTCTAAGTCCTGACTTATTCCAAGGGATTCTCATCTAGCGATATTAACATCATCAGTACTCCGACTTTAATATTGGCCTTAACCTGTTTGGCATTTGGAAAGTCAAGAAGCGATTAACTTCTCATCCTCATGCTCTATCCTTCATACCTCACTTTTTAGCAACGGCTTCGTACATGAACATTTTTGGGCCAAGGACTTAAGTCCGGATAATCATCAAAACTACAGTTTTCATTACCTAGTAACATGTCAACCGATGATTCAAAGATTTTTCACTCGACCTTTTTCAACTCGTAACCTTTGAAATACGAAAAACTATGCTTATCAAAAATTTTACACGTTGATTTTTACACGTTGTTATTTGTGCGGTACTCACGAGATTTATGGACAAATGAAAATAATAAAATTTTTCTGTCACTTATGCGATTTGTAAAATCATATATGTATGTATATAATTAAGTTAACAAGTTTACCTTTACTTATTTTGGGTTAATACATACTAAGTTATACCTTCAAATTATTTAAAAATCGCTCCTTTATTGAGTTGTTCAACTTAAGTCAAATAGTTTTGTGCAAAATGGTACACGTTGTTCATACTTCTAAATTTTCTAGGAATTTCGTTCCGTTTATGTTGGCACATCAAACGTTTAAAGGTTTTTAAAACTTTCTCGGTTGATTTTATTAAAGGTTTTCGTATTAAACTACACCATGTATGGATCACACTTCTTCTCGCCCTCCGTTAGGGATGAAACTGACCATCAAGATCTTTGTTAAAAACTCTTGAACCACTTTGGATGGCAGATTTACAAAATTTGTTAGGAAGTCTCTGCGCTCGTAAAATGTTCCTTTTAAGGTTAGACATGGCAAAAACGCGGGTCGATAAATCAGTTTTCCGAGGTACACTCAGTGGTCACCCTATCGTAGGAAAGGCATTAGGCGGGTTTCTACTCTCAATATATCCCGGCTAATCGCAACACTCTCGTAAACATCATCTCTATGAACCAGTATGTTGATGTACAAGAATCATTTTTGAAATTCTTTTCACTCGGAGAAAACCATTCTTTATGACCTAGGGTTCACATATCTTCTCATCCGCGCATCCCCTTAAGTATAAGGAAAAATTCAGAACGAACCGCTCGGAGAGTTCACTCTCGTTCAAGGACCACACCTTTCGTGCGATTTTCTTTCGGAAATGTAGTATAAAATACTTTAAGAATCTATGAATCTTGTTATCCTCTTGGAAGGGTCTGCTTAAAACGTCTGTAACACGGATATGGTTACTCTACACATTCCTTCCTTCATTGGTTGCAACTATATGTTTTTCTAGTCGATGTTAACCTTAACTTCAACATGTAACTTAAAGGATAAAGTTACATTATGGAACTGTGCTTCCATTCCATCTAAGGATAAGTTAACCTGCAGTATGGTAAACTGGGCGATATCCTTCATTGTTCGTTCAGACCGTCCTGAAGACACTATAAATAATTATGGCTTGCATTGCATATAAGTCCGACTAGTCACTTCCGGCTAAAATTTCAATTCATTTATTCAAATGAAACGTTTATTAAATATAGGGTTCTTTATGCCTATGGTCTCCTTCCGAAATTAAGGAATTAGTACAAAATTCGTGGCTAACACTATCCAGACATCAAATCGCATGGTTATGATCACCATGTTTTCCATTCTACCTGTCAGCTTGTATTGCGACATAAGCGCTCAATGTTTTAGATGAGTTTAGAAACATTCATGATGTATTTCATGCATCCGGCTTACTGAAGATGCCTGTAGGGCTAAAAACATCATCTTTCCTTTTGTAGATATATATTCGGATGACATATTCGTATTAGCAAGAAACAAAATCAATTTGTTGATCTCTTAGGACAAGAGACTTAATTAATGTCATATACCTATTCTTACTTTTATACGTCCAAGTACCTTTCGAGGTAAATAACTCACTTCTGAGCCCACGAGTCTCACGAAACCTTGATACACTACTTCTTATTTAAATACGGTACCATTTTTAGTCACTCCTCAAATTTCGAGACGAAATTTCCATTAACAGGTGGGTAATGTAACGACCCGACTTTTTCGATTTGCTTTTATGCCTTGTGTTTTTGCGAAACTGCGTATTTGTGCGTACTGGGCTACTTTATACTCTAGAATCTTAATATACATGGTTTACTTTCATTTATACATTAAAACGTGCCTTAGAGTATGTAGGATACTTAACTTGATCACCGGAAGCCTTTATGACCGTTAGTGTCACTTGACGTTTCGAATAAACCGCGAACTGTGCACACGTTTAACTTTTGTCGTAATCGGAATATTATGACTACGAAATCTTAATTATTATTTTATAATAATAATTACTTGGGTTTACGGATGCTTAATTATGTGTAGTAATTTAATTATGCTTACTAGTTAGTCTTGTTGGACTTTCTACCTTGTTGGACTTAAGCCCACCCTACTCTAGCTAGTAGCCCATTTATTTAGCCCACTTATTAATTACTAGTGACCCAATAATAAGTAAGACAAATGCCCATTTATTAGAGGGAACATGATAGCATTTATGTCAAGTATTATCCTTAATGTTGCATGGGATCCCAACATAACCACCAACTTTAGACAACCATTAACCAAAAAGCAACTTTTTATCCCCCCTTGTCCCCCCTAAAACTCACGGCCATGAGGCCTCCCCACACCCTCATTTCACCTATAAATACCACTCTTATTCCATCCATTTTACACTTGCTTTCATTTCTAATTCACACACACTCACTCTCTAATTCTCTCTAGTTCTTTCTCTCTCTAAAAGTGCAAGTATTTTGAACTTTTCTTCTTCTTCTCCTTCTCATCATCACGAAATCATCATCATCATCGTCATGGGTCTAGCTTTTTAGCTTTTGATCTTGATTACATCTTGTAGATTCAAACATGGATTTAAATCTTTCAAGAACATGGAAGATTCAAGCTTTTTAGCTTTGAATCTTCACCCACTTTGTAGATCTATTTTTTTACTTTAATCTTGTTATTTTGTTACAAAGATTCAAACTTGTGTTTGTAATCTTCATTTAACTTAAAGATCCAAGCTTTATGCTTTAAGATCTTCAAGAACAACCAAGATGCAAGTTTTCTAGCTTGGATCTTCATATCTTTTGATGGATCTAAGTTTTCTAACTTATGATCTCATTATTTTGTTATAAAGATCAAAACTTGTATTTATGGTCTTCATGTAACTTAAAGATTCAAGCTTTATGCTTCAAGATCTTCAAGAACACTAAAGGTTCAAGCTTTCTAGCTTTGTGACCTTAAAACTTGTGTGAAAGGGATCCAAGCTCTCTAGCTTAGGGTTCCATCACTTCATTTGATTTAGATTGTGTTAATACTTGTTTGATTGATGTAAAGTTTGTAACTTTGTTTGTAAATAGGACTTGTATTTGTGTTAAGACTAAGGATATGATGTAACCTTGGTTCATCATCCATCTAAGACTCTTAAATGAGTTGTGTTCTTACTTGATCTTAACATATTGTGTATTTATGGTAGAATCTTGGTCAAAAGTGATGCTAAACCATCAACGAGTTGTACACTTGAAGCTACAAGCATCAAGGATGAGAACCGTGATGAGCATCAAGCACCAAGAACCCCACCGGAGCACTTGTTCACTATTTTTCGGGATCTGATCAGTAACCTAGGCTACTGTAAAGTTGATTTTCAGTGAACACTACATGCTGTGACGATTAATGTGACGCCCCGTACAAAACCATCGTGTACGATTCGTCAACAACAGGATCTTTACACGGTTGAATACTACATGCTGTTTGAAAACCAGTTTGCATTCATAAAAACATAGCGTTTTACAAAAGATAACGTGACACAGAGGTCATTACAAAGCCATTATTCAAATAACATAAGTTGCGAATGCAAATTAAAAGTTTCATGATTGAGACATCTCTAAGTTATGCAGCGGTTAACTAACACAGCAGGTCGTTAACAGCAAGTCTAAACAGCATGACAACAAGTCTAACAGCGGAAGCAACAAACCTCTAAGCACCTGAGAAAACATGCTTAAAAACGTCAACAATAATGTTGGTGAGCTATAGTTTAAGTTGTAACAGTAATATAAGATTGACCACGAGATTTCAATGTTTCAAAACAGTATGAAAAATATATGTATAACCGTGGGCACATGGTAACTAGACTTAACGTAAATATAAATATCACCCCCTAAAAGTACACCTGGCGAGTGCATATGTCCTCGAAGTATTAAACACCCATTAAATGCTAGCGCGACTAGCCCGAGTGGGGATGTCAAACCATATGGATCCATATCTAATATTTGCGTCTACCGGTTCAAAAACCAATAGTTAAACATTACCGTACTAAGGGGAATCTTTATGCCGTTGTATAACCCACACATATGTAAAGTTTAAGTACTCGTGTCAAATAAGTAAAACATAAAAAACACATGTATTCTCAGTCCCAAAAATAGTAAAGTAAAAAGGGAAGCTATAACTCACAGTGAATAAGCAATACAAGTCGATACGAAAGTGTGCAAGTAGTAAGTCGGTCCAAAAGGTCGTCAACCTAAATCAAAGGTTACTAGGTCAGTAGGTTGTCTTTATAAGTTCTAATAGTGCATAAATAAGTTTAAGTGTCATCATCGTCATCGTTCATCATCATAAAATCTAAGTAAGTTAATCAAGTATAGAGGTCAAAACAATAGGCTGACTTGGATCAGCTGCTACGACCTCTACGTAAAACGAAAATATGCGTAGTCAGTGGCTATGGCTCCGTATGTGATTCCCCTAACCTCTGACCAATTTTCAGAACCTAACACGTCTTCGTTTGACTGTGGCGATGGTTTAAGTGCGAGTAGGTCAGAAATTTTAGCACAACGTTACAACGGCATAGTGACTCTCGGAGGGCCGTAAATCCTAAACCGTAGCTCGGATTAAGACGAGGCCTAAACAGAAAATCATCTACTCGAACCGAACTAACTGAAAATTAACTTTCCAGTAGCCTAGGTGGTAGGTAAGGTGCTCCGGTGGGGTTCTTAGTACTTGATGCTCATCACGGTTCTCATCCTTGATGCTTGTAGCTTCAAGTGTACAACTCGTTGATGGTTTAGCATCACTTTTGACCAAGATTCTACCATCAATACACAATATGTTAAGGCCAAGTAATAACACAACTCATTTAAGAATCTTAGATGGATGATGAACCAAGGTTACATCATATCCTTAGTCTTAACACAATTACAAGTTACATTTACAAATAAAGCTACAAACTTTACATCAATCAAACAAGTATGAACATAATCTAAGTCAAATGAAGTGATGGAACCCTAAGATAGAGAGCTTGGATCCCTTTCACACAAGTTATAAGGTCACAAAGCTAGAAAGCTTGAACCTTTAGTGTTCTTGAAGATCTTGAAGCATAAAGCTTGGATCTTTAAGTTACATGAAGACCATAAACACAAGTTTTGATCTTTATAACAAAACAACAAGATCATAAGTTAGAAAACTTAGATCCAACAAAAAAATATGAAGATTCAAGCTAG
The DNA here is from genome assembly GCF_046630445.1 of Rutidosis leptorrhynchoides. Taxonomy (NCBI): domain Eukaryota; kingdom Viridiplantae; phylum Streptophyta; class Magnoliopsida; order Asterales; family Asteraceae; genus Rutidosis; species Rutidosis leptorrhynchoides. The sequence goes on along the minus strand of NC_092333.1, from coordinate 106,651,800 downwards.
AAAACTTGCATCTTGGTTGTTCTTGAAGATCTTGAAGCATAAAGCTTGGATCTTTAAGATACATGAAGATTACAAACACAAGTTTGAATCTTTATAACAAAATAACAAGATTAAAGTAAAAAGATTTAGATCTACAAAGTAGGTGAAGATTCAAAGCTAGAAAGCTTGAATCTTCCATGTTCTTGAAGGATTCAAATCCAAGTTTGAATCTATAAGATGTAATCAAGATCAAAGCTAAAAAGCAAGATCTTTAAATGATGATGATGATTTCGTGGTGATAAGAAGGAGAAGAAGAAGAAAAGTTCAAAATACTTACACTTTTAGAGAGAGAAAGAACTAGAGAGAATTAGAGAGTGTGTGTGTGAATTATAAATGAAAGCAAGTGTAAAATGGATGGAATAAGGGTGGTATTTATAGGTGAATGAGGGAGGGGAGGGGTGAGTTGGTTGAAAATTTGGAGGGGGGACAAGGGGGACAAAAGTTTGCTTTTTGGTTAATGGTTGTCTAAAGTTGGTGCTTAAGTTAGGATCCCATGCAACATTAAGGATAATACTTGACATAAATGCTAGCATGTTCCCTCTAATAAATGGGCATTTGTCTTATTTATTATTGGATCACTAGTAATTAATAAGTGGGCTAATAAATGGGCTACTAGCTAGAGTAGGGTGGGCTTAAGTCCAACAAGGTAGAAAGTCCAACAAGACTAACTAGTAAGCATAATTAAATTACTTCGCATACTTAAGCATCCAAAAACCCAAGTAATTATTATTATAAAATAATAATTAATATTTCGTAGTCATAATATTCCGATTATGACAAAAGTTAAACGTGTGCGCGGTTCGCAGTTTATTCGAAACATCAAGTGACACTAACGGTCATAAAAGCTTTCGGTGAACAAGTTGAGTATCCTACCTACTCTAAAGCATGTTTTAATATATAAATGAAAGTAAACCATGTATATAAAGGTTCCAAAGTATAAAGTAGCATAGTACGCACAAATACGCAGTTTCGCGAAAACACAAAGCACAAAAGCATGTCGAAAAAGTCGGGTCGTTACATTACCCACCTGTTAATGGAAATTTCGTCCCGAAATTTTGAGGAGTGACCAACAATGGTACCGTTTTTGAATAAGAAGGAGCGTATCAAAGTTCCGTGAGACACGTGGTCTGAGAAGTGAGTTATCTACCTTGAAAGTTACTTGGGTGTAAGAATAGGTATATGCCATTAATTAAGCCTCTTGTCCTAAGAGATCAACAAATTTTTATTTCGTTTCTGGTTAACATGAGTATGTCATCTGAATATACAACCACAAAAGGAAAGATGATGTTTTTAGCCCTACAGGCATCTTCAGTAATCCGGATGCATGAAATACATCATGAATGTTTCTAAACTCATCTAAAACATTGAGCGCTTATGTCATAATACCAAGCTGACAGGTAGAATGGAAAACATGGTGATCATAACCAGGTGATTTGATGTCTGGATAGTGTTAGCTACGGATTTTACTAATCCCTTAATTTCGGAAGGAGACCATAGGTATAAAGAACTCAATATTTAAGAAATGTTTGTTCGATTTAATGAATTGAAATTTTAGACAAAAGTGACAAATCAGACTTACATGCAATGCTATCCATAATTATTTATAGTGTCTTCAGGGCGGTCTGAAAGAACAATGAAAGATGTCACCCAGTTTCCATGATGCATGTGATCAAATCCTTGAATGGAATGAAAGCACAGTTCCATAATGTAACTTTATCCTTTCAGTTATATGTTGAAGTTGGGGTTAACATTAACGAATAACATATAGTTGCAACAAACGAAGGAAGGAATGTGTAGAGTAACCATATCCGTGTTACAGACGTTTTAAGTAGTCCCTTCCAAGAGGATAACAAGATTCATAGATTCCTAAAGTATGTTACTTTACATTTTCGAAAGAGAATCGCACGAAAGGTGTGATCTTTGAACCAGGGTGAACTCTTCGAGCGGTTTGTTCTGAATTTATCCTTATACTTAAGGGGATGCGTAGAAGAGAAGATACGTGGACCCTTGGTCGTAAAGAACGGTTTACTCTAAGTGAAAAGAATCTCAAAAATGATTCCTTGTACCTCAACCTACTGATTCATAGAGATGATGTTTACGAGGATGTTGCGATTAGCCGTGAAATATTGAGAATAGAAACCCACCTAGTGCCCTTCCTACAATGGGGTGACCACTGAGTGTATCTCAGAAAACTGATTTATCGGCCCGCGATTTTGCCATGTCAAACCTTAAAAGGAACATTTTTCGAGTACAAAGACTTCCTAACAAATTTTTATAAATCTGCCACCCAAAGTGGCTCAAGCGTTTTTAATAAAGATTTTAATAGTAAGTTTCATCCCTAACGGAGGGAGAGAAGAAGCGTGATCCCTACATGGTGTAGTCTAATACGAAAACCTTTAATAAAATCAACCGAGGAAGTTTTGAAAAACCTTTAAACGTTTGATGCGACAACATAAATGGAACAAAGTTCTTGGTAAATTTAGAAGTATGTATAACGAGTACCATTTTGCACAAAATTATTTGACTTAAAACAACTCAATAAAGGAGCGATTTTTAATTATCTTGAAGGTATAACTTAGTATGTAGTAACCCAAAATATGTAAGGGTAAATTTATACATATATGATTTTATAAATCGCATAAGTGACTGAAAAATTTTTAGTACTTTCATTTGTCCATATATCTTGTGAGGACCGCACAAATAAGCAACGTGTAAAAATTTTAATAAACAGAGTTTTTCGTATTTCAGAGGTTACGAGTTGAAAAAGATCGAGTGAAAAATCTTTGAATCATCTGTTGGCATGTTACTAGGAAATGAAAACTAATGAATTAAATGTAGTTTTGATGATTATCCGAACTTAAGTCTTTGGTCCAAAAATGTTCACGTGCGAAGCCGTTGCTAAAAAGTGAGGTATGAAGGATAGAGCATGAGGATGAGAAGTTAATCGCTTCTTGACTTTGCAAGATGCCAAACTGGTTATGACTAACATTAAAGTTGGAATACTGATAGTGTTAATATCGCTAGATGAGAATCTCTTGGAATAATTCAGGACTTCGAGTTATCTAAGAAAGAGCATCGTTCCAACAGACGTGGAAAATAAGATCCTTAGGGTAACGCAGTAATTTTGAATGGTTTAAGTGTTAGTGGATGCCCGAAGGCTCTGTAGGACGTGGTAGTAAGTGCCTTCATCACATACACACACACATGAGTCTCTCAATTTCGACAGTTGTAAATTCTTCATGATGACTTGGATACGAATAAGCAACGAAAAATTTTATATAATAAGCAACGAAATTTTTATAGAAACCGTTTTAGGTGACAATGTAAGAAAAGAAATGAAGTTCTTAGTAAACTGGGGTTATGTACAACACGTACCATTCAAAGTAAGATATCTTTTGAATAAAAGATTTGATTTGTAAAAGTGAAAGTAAAGTTTCATATGTATTTGTCAAAAATAAGTAGTCATTTACTTTATTTTATATAACATATACGATTTCAAAAATTTGCACGAATGGCAAATAAAATAAATTTACTTTTATAAAACTTTGAGAGGATCGCACAGTAAAATGGTGTAAGTAAAATTTTGGCAAACAAAATTTTCATATTTCGGAGGTTACAAGTTGGAATAAGATTGATGAGAATCGAGTAAAAGACTTTTGAAAATCTCGGGTGATATTTGAGTAAAAATGTTATGAGGTAATGAAAACTGTTGAATTTAAATGTGGTTGATGGCTATTAGGAGGGCATAAGTCTTTCGACCAAAAATGCTTAAGTGTGAAGTTGTTGCTTATAAGTGAGATACGAAAGGGAGAGTATGAGGATGGGAATTAACTACCCATTGACTTTGGAAATTTCGAACTGGTATGACTAATATCGACGTAAGAAGGATGATGGTATGATTATTATCGAATAAAAAATCTCCCGGGATAAGTTAGGATTCAGAGTCGCGTAAGAATGAGTATCAAATAAGATTCTCGGGTAGTTTTTAATATAGAATCTGAATCGCTGAAGTGACGGGATACAATTTCCTTTATGTACCGTTATGCAGGTTTGTCCATTGTATCGGTTTCTTTCATGGCTAGAAAGTGAGCAGATTTGGTGAGATGGTCTATAATTACCCAGATAGTGTTCTAACCTCCTTACCGTTTTCGGTAGCTTCGTGATGAAATCCATTGTTATTCCTTCCCATTTCCATTGTGAGATTTTGGGTTGTTGGCATGCAACTATTAGGGTTCAACTTCGGCTACTTCTCTCCCCGTAAACTATTAACGGCTCACCATGCTTGCGAGGTATACGAATGACCTTCTCACTATAAATAACTTTCGCTTTCATCCTTGAAATCCAGTCCGTTCCAACTATTTCATCAAAGCTTCCTAACTTGGTGAGTATTAGGTTAATCCTAAAGTCCATCCCATCTTTTATATCAAGCTTCCTGACTTGATGAGTATTAGGTTAATCTTAAGGTCCATTCCAACCAAATCTTATTATACCACCGTGGATAATTCTATCAAACTTCTCAAATAACATCTGCTTGTGCGTAGGTAACTAATCCTTTCCAACTACTATTTTAAAACTTCCAAGTTTTGTTGACATGAGGTCATCTTCAAATGACCCACCTGTTAATTTTAAGGTACTACCTTAAATCATTCCTCTATCTCTGCCAGCTTACCATTAGCTTGTCCTATAGAATACTTAACTCTCATGGTTGTTAATGGTTTATCAATCATAACACTAAGGTTCTTAGATATAAGGTTTCTATCGCTCTAGTACTAAACACTTTAAGACAATAAAACATTGCGATGAAACGTACCCTAACTAAAATCAAGATCCATGCGAGTCTCCATAGCTGAGATAATGATTGCTCCATCGCAAGTAAGTCCATAGTTTTTCCTATTTAAGAACTTTTCCTTAAGTGTACAGGGTGTCTATATCTATAACAAATTTTCGGGTTATCAATTCTGCAATCAAGGCCCTTCTTGTACAGTATCTGGGCTACGTGGTTATTCTTTCCCTTCCTCTAATAGACCATAATGCGTATACTCAAGTGGTTCCTACTAAGATTTTCTCTGAATCACTTCATATTCCTTATATAGTAACATTGGGACTTCTGCATGATTCACTTCAATATAATTACGCTGGCCTGGCGTCATTATATTGTACTAAATCATACGTTCATTCCAATATCACTCCATATGGTCAATGTAACATGATCACTTCCAGTTCTACTCAATTTCATCCAACGGTGCTTTATCTATGCTATCTCAAAACAAAATCAACATAATTAATCTCACAGTTTCTCAGTGTGGGTGTGTAGGTTCCGTAGGTCATGCACCAATGCCTAAATGTCCCGAAATTTCTTCAAAATGTTTGGGTTCAGGTAACGTCGTTAGGTTCCTTTCTAGAAATTCAATATGGGTCTCGCGTCGAGTTGTACGTGTAGCAAGTAGTAATACGATATGTCTTGAGGCGACTCCTAAGTCTTTGGGTATGGCTGAGCATCAGTAGAAGGCACTCTGACCTTGTGAAAGGAGACGTCCTCCCGACTTCCCCAATGCCTAAGAGTGTTAGGGTCCTGAATCCAGAAGTGTCGTTAGATCATCGAGTAGTGGTGAAGAACAAAAGGGATAAGTGACGGTGATGAAAGTGTACGAAATACGAGCCATCTTGTGGGAACTGAATAACCTTCGAATGTTCACATGTCGTACGTGGCTATTTAGAGTGAGCTCGGGGTGCGGTTACTCCGACAAATCCTCCAATATCTCCTCCTCCGAGGATCAACTTTAGTGGGCGTGGAATCCGAGGGGTACTCCTACTAGATTGCGTGAAGAATCGTTTCGATCTCCAGAATGGTGGAATGATAGTAACAGGTGGATTACAATACCAATCCTTAGGGTTAGACGTGTGGGAAAAGGGTTCAGAAAGATATCTGAACTAGAAAAGGTAAGTTTTCCAAGTCGGTACAGCGAATAGCAGGCATGAAGCAAGCACGTAATCAGGCACTACAGCAACCTAGATTGTCTACAGCAGTATATAGCATGGCAATATTAACAGTACTAAATAGAAGTAACATTCAATCGAAAGCAGATAGTAGTATGCAGTAGCGAGGATAAGCAATATCATACAGCGAGTTCACATAGCAGTAAGAGTAAGAAGTAGCATGCAACAGATCATATGGCAGTATAAGTAAGCAGTAACATGCAGCAGTAGTAAGCAGTAACAAGTAAACGAGTAAGTTGTAGATTAGTCCTATTAGTGAATACTACTTGGCCAGGTCCAGACTCACTAATGCAACCTAATTTCCTACAACCAATGCTCTGATACCAAATGTGACGCCCCGTACAAAAGCATCGTGTACGACTCGTCAACAACAGGATCTTTACATGGTCAAGTACTACATGCTGTTTGAAAACCAGTTTGCATTCATAAAAACATAGTGTTTACAAAAGATAACGTGACACAGAGGTCATTACAAAGCCATTATTCAAATAACATAAGTTGCGAATGCAAAATAAAAGTTTCATGATTGAGACATCTCTAAGTAATGCAGCGGAAATCTAACACAGCAGGTCCTTAACAGCAAGTCTAAACACCAAGACAGCAAGTCTAACAGCGGAAGCAACAAACCTCTAAGCATCTGAGAAAACATGCTTAAAAACGTCAACAATAATGTTGGTGAGCTATAGTTTAAGTTGTAACAGTAATATAAGATTGACCACGAGATTTCAATGTTTCAAAACAGTATGAAAAGTATATGTATAACCGTGGCACATGGTAACTAAACTTAATATAAATATAAATATCACCCCCTAAAAGTACACCTGGCGAGTGCGTATGTCCTCGAAGTATTAAACACCCGTTAAATGCTAGCGAGACTAGCCCGAGTGGGGATGTCAAACCCTATGGATCCATATCTAATATTCGCATCTATCGGTTTAAAAACCAATAGTTAAACGTTACCGTGCTAAGGGGAATCTTTATGCCATTGTATAACCCACACATATGTAAAGTTTATGTACTCGTATCAAATAAGTAAAACATAAAAAGCGCATGTATTCTCAGTCCCAAAAATAGTAAAGTAAAAAGGGAAGCTATAACTCACAGTGAATAAGCAATACAAGTCGATACGAAAGTGTGCAAGTAGTAAGTCGGTCCGAAAGGTCGTCAACCTAAATCAAAGGTTACTAGGTCAGTAGGTTGTCTTTATAAGTTCTAATAGTGCATAAAATAAGTTTAAGTGTCATCATCATCATCGTTCATCATCATAAAAGGTTACTTCTGATGATGAATGATGATGATGACACTTAAAATTATTTTATGCACTAATAGAACTTATAAAGACAACCTACTGACCTAGTAACCTTTGATTTAGGTTGACGACCTTTTGGACCAACTTACTACTTGTACACTTTCGTATCGACTTGTATTGCCTATTCACTGTGAGTTATAGTATCCCTTTTTACTTATACTATTTTTGGGACTGAGAATACATGCGCTTTTTATGTTTTACTTACTTGACACGAGTACTTAAACTTTACATATGTGTGGGTTATACAACGGCATAAAGATTCCCCTTAGCACGGTAACGTTTAACTATTGGTTTTTGAACCGGTAGACGCGAATATTAGATATGGATCCATAGGGTTTGACATCCCCACTCGGGCTAGTCGCGCTAGCATTTAACGGGTGTTTAATACTTCGAGGACATACGCACTCGCCAGGTGTACTTTTAGGGGGTGATATTTATATTTACGTTAAGTCTAGTTACCATGTGCCCACGGTTATACATATACTTTTCATACTGTTTTGAAACATTGAAATCTCGTGGTCAATCTTATATTACTGTTACAATTTAAACTATAGCTCACCAACATTATTGTTGACGTTTTTAAGCATATTTTCTCAGGTGCTTAGAGGTTTGTTGCTTCCGCTGTTTAGATTTGCTGTCTTGTTGTTAGATTTGCTGTCTTGCTGTTAGACTTGCTGTCATGCTGTTTAGACTTGCTGTTAAGGACCTGATGTGTTAGATATCCACTGCATAACTTAGAGATGTCTCAATTATGGAACTTTTCTTTTGCATTCGTAATATATGTTATTTTCAAAAATAATGACTTTGTAACGACCTTTGTGTCACGTTATCTTTTGTAAATGCTATGTCTTTTTATGAATGCAAACTGGTTTTCAAACAGCATATAGTATTTGACCGTGTAAAGATCCTGTTGTTGACGAATCGTACACGATGGTTTTGTACGGGGCGTCACAGAAACAAAAACAGTGAAATATTGTGATCAACATCATATCATATCATATATTATAATAAATAAAAATTCAAAATTTTTAAAGTGTTAAAATAGTTTAACCGTCCCAAGTTGCATTTATATATATATATATATATATATATATATATATATATATATATATATATATACACATATATATATATATATATATAAATCAATTATGATTCAAATATTGACTATACATATACTATAATATTAAAGCATGTGCAGTTGATGACAATATAATCTTAGATGACAAAAACTCATCTTTATGCCCGTGAAGTATTTTTGGAAAGATGTCAATGGATTGCGATGGTTATACATACATGCATATATTTATAATTTGAAAAAGTTAAAGTAGCAAACATATTTAATCAATCAAGTCCAAAAGTGAGTCACCACTTTAATTGTTTTCTAATCTCTTGTAATCACAAGTTGTCTATATCCTTAGGATATTATATAGTAAAAGAAAAAAAAATGAGATATACACTAATATAAAAATTCATCCGGCCCAAATTTTAATATAATAAGAAAAACGCAGGGCATCGTATGGAATAAGATTAATAGATATTAGGGTGTGTTGGTTGAATGTTTTATAATAATAATAATAATAAAATGATAAATAAATAATAAATAATGATAATGATAATAATTATATCATTACTAATAAAATTAAAAGTAATTTGACATATATATTTAATATACTATATACATATATACACATTTATACACATAATATATAGTTCGTGAATCATCGGGAATAGTCAAAGGGTAAATGAATGTATGAAAACTTTTCAAAAATTTTGAGACTAAACATAACAGACTTTGCTTATCGTGTCGGAAACATTCAATTATATAGAGAATTGACTTTAAAATAAGTCAAAATTTTCCGGGTCATGATAAAATTAAAGTTAATCAATTTTTAATGTCAAAAAGTTGACTTTCAAACATTGAACAAAGAAAAAATTACTGCAACTCTCAAATCACAAACTTGAACACCCCCTTTAAAGCAGCAAATGAATATTAAATAGTACCTGTAATTTTGGAAGAACACATTTTTCTTCAGTTTCAAACTTGATCGAGGGTCTCTTAACTAAATCTTGTACTTCATTGACTATATTTTTAGTTAAACTCATTAACTTAGTATTTGAATTAGACGATGAACGATTTTCTTTACCTAAAATACCATAATCACCAACACAAATTTCAGGTTTTTTCAAATCAGCTACTTTCTTATCAACCAACCTATTCAAAAAATCACTTCTAATTTCAATCACTTCTAATTTCATTAGAGTAAGACAATCTAATCGAAGCACTTCGCGAAAGTGAATCCAACAGTTTTTGTTGGGGTAATTTGGATGACTCGGATTTAACTTCATTAGGAGACACTAATGATACTGATTGTGATCAATCATGTTTAGATATAGTAGTTATTAATGACTGTTCTAATGAGTTATTATCTGAATTGAGATTAATTTGGGATGATAAATAAATAGATTCTTGGTTCAAACCCTGTTGAAAGCTAACGATTTCTTCCTCTAAACGTACAACTTCTTCTTCTAAAACAGCAACTTCAGCTAGTAGCTCCAAAGTCTGTCAAATTTCACACAATTCAAAATCCATAATCTGTACTAAAGTTCAAACCATTATAGTTGAATTATATTCCATTCATGATTAATTTTCAGTTTCCAAATTAGGCATAAATTCATGATAAGTTTCAGTTTCCAAATTACGCCTCAATTAATGGTAAATTTCAATTTCTAATTAAGTCTAATAATTTATATAATGCTGATCTAAGAGAAGGGGGATTAAATTAAAAACCTGTGGAGGTAGATAAGGAGGAAGATGAGGTAAAGTTCCTAATCTTATACTAAAAGCTCTTTCAAGTGCTCTATGTACATTCTCTTCTTGTTTGAGTTTCTTCTTCAACTTATCCACCTATCATTAAATTCATCGTATCAAAAACTACAATTTATTTTTAAGGCAAACATGAAGTACTGTTAAGTTTATTAGAACAAAGATAAACCTTCGACACATCAACGCCTGCTAATCTCTCTTCTAACTTCTCTGTATCATAATCAGTGGTGCTTAATTTGATTGACAAAATCTTTAGAGTTAGGCAGTGATAAATAACAATTGTGTACCAACTATTGAGTGCAAAACAAACCTGCTCTTATCCATCTTCAATGGCTTTCTTAGATCCTGCCCCATCAAGAACAACCGTATTATTTTTTGATTGTTTGAATTATAAATGGCATAATAACATTCAGTAAATCAAATAAGTATGTTCAGAAACCCAATCTTGAACAAAATAACAGAATCTTAGCAATGAAATAACATTCAAATAAAATTAATTACATAGACACAACCTGTATACAATTATAACATGTTGATCCGCAACTCACGAAAACTATTGATCAATTTACTTTTTTACACGCAATGAACGGCTGAAAAGTTTTGTATCGACACATGAGGCTAGGGTTGGTTGAATTGTAAAGATGAATATTAGGGTTTAATTGAAAAAGAAAGAGTAAAAAATGACGGATGTAAAAATATTTTGGATTTTATACTCCGTATTTTATTAAAGAGTTAATAATAATTATTTAATTAATTAATTAGTGTTAATGGCATCATCAATATGGTTTAGATCTTTTCTTTTTTATTTTTGAATTATTTTTTTGCTTAAAAATGGCTATTTATTACGTCATCATTTTAGGATTTAGATTTATTAGTTACTCTTTATAACTACAATAAATAAATGGAAAATTAGATAATTTATTATTATATCTTAAATCTAACAAAAAGTCAAAGAAAACCGTTTTTTGGTACGGAGGGAGTACTAATTTTTCTTTAACAACTACATGAAATATTCCATTTTTAATAGTGATTTTCCTTATTTAGTTTTGAAAAAATTACGCCGTTGGTATCTGTGGTTTGTTTACATTATCAAGATAACACCTAAAGTTTTTTTTTTTTTTTTTTTTTTTCGTAGTTGGTACCTAGGTTTTGTGTAACTTACGTAATTGATACCCATGACTAACTGCAGTTAGTTATAGGTATCAATCACGTAAGTTACACAAAACCTAGGTACCAACTACGAAAAAAGAAACCTTATGTATTGTCATGATAATGTAAACAAAACACGGGTACCAATGACGTAATTTTTTCTTCTTAATTCAAGGAACTATTAAAGTCTTTTTATATTATATAATAATCTACTATTTATTACGAGAATAATTTAAAATTTATTTATTTTTATTATTATAGTAAATATATAATTTATTTTATTTATTTTATATTAGTATGTAACATATTACGTAATATTAATTAATTGATTAAGATATATATACTTTTCTTATAATATCGAGATTGGAATCACTGACGTATCACTCTTAGGAAACACCCTTAAACAATTGTCATAAGACAGGTTTAGAACGCGACTCAATAACCAACTGCAAATAAATAACATTATGAAATCTCCAATTAAGACTCGAATTCTAGATCTTATAAACACTCAATAGGACGATAACTACTCAGATAATATATGAAATCTCCAAGTAATTTATTTATTAGGGTTGTGCTCTCCTGATTAATATATGTTTTTATATTTATATCTATTTACTTTTTGTTATTTTTGGAACGTTTTATATTTATTTATGTTATGTTTTGAGTTTAGATTATTATTATTATTTTCAGTACGTTTAATAAATATTTCTCAAATTAATGACTTAATGATGATATATAATTTAGCATATTTATATTATAAGTTTGTGTCTAAAGATGAATTAATATTAATCCATGCATTGCTTTTAATAACAAAATATTTTAAAGTATTTGATCTTTTCAAAGCTTTAATGTTTTCACTGTTAAATTCGATAAATTCATCGTGTTTGTATATTAAATACTTATATTGTAAAAAGACTTGGTGTATAATTAAGATAGATTTTTCAAATTCAATGTTGCACATGTTACGTTCTCTATAGTTAGCGTTCTCTGTAAAAAATCATTTTCTTTAAAATTATAATTTAGTAAAATATATAAACTTTCTTTTTGTCTAGAGTCGATCCATAATTAACATATGGGAAAAGCCAAGTAATTAGGGATGTACATGGTATCTATCCCAAACTAATTCGGTTCGGTTCCGTCCCGAGTCCCGTTTTATAGCAAAAATTTGTACCGAGGACCGTACCAAATAATTTCGGTTCGGTACCATAATTTTCGGTTCGGTTCCGTGGAAAGAACCGTCACACTGAGTTTTGAAGGTAAATTTGTTCGACACACTTCAACCCTTTTTTGTGTTGTAATACACACTACCCATATTATATTTTTTGTATACTGAATTATCTTTGACCATGACTTCACATTTGATGTAACTTTAATCACTTTTATTTTTTTAGGATTAGGAGCATTACAGAGTACAATATTATCTGTCATAATAAATCAATACTAATAATATCACTATCATCACTGTATAGTATATAACTAGAAAACTATTCAACCGCGCGTTGCGGCGGTTATGTCTGGTTGTCTTTGGCTACTACTTACAAACAGGAGTAATAACATATCCAGTTACAGTACATATATACAGGCTCCAGTTCAAGGACGAAATCAATATTGAGCAACAATAGTCCTGAGGGGCACCAACAATCTCTTGAAGCTTCCATGATTTGAATCTGCAAAATGATAGATTATGTTTCGTGCACATTAATGTACAAATTTCAAAACTTGTCAGCATGTTAAAAACAAATATAGGTAACTTTATAAGATACAAACATATATATGCACAACATTAATGTAATTTGCTTGCACTAATGAACAATATGATGATTAAAAAAAAATACAAACGGAAAAAAGCCTCATATTATACCCACAATCAATATGTGAAGCAATATATGTTGTTTTTTCTGAAAGGCTGAAATCTAATCTTTTTACAATTAATAAGCACTTCGGTTTGTCATCATCTAGGCAACATGATCAAAAGGTCGAGAATATCTACTTCTCGTTCTAGCAGTTATGCAAATCAAAGAAACAAAACCGATACATGAACTTAGCAAAACAAGCTTAATTGACTCCTAAGACACTTTTTATTAACGACACATGTGCACAATACTCGAATATAACTTTAGTAATTAGTATATGTTACACACCATTAGAAGACACTGCACATAATGAACCGCAGAAAACGCTGCTTTGTAAAGAACCCATCCATTTATTATAAGAAAGCATAAGATTATATAACATAGGTTTTCAACATACCAAAGCCATGTGAACATCAAGTGCAGTCTCCTTTGCATCCTCAATGTGCTTTCAAGTATCTAATTTTCATCCTTCTACTGCAACAATTCATGTTTTGACAAAAGTAGAGTTTAAAAAAAAAAAAAAAAAGAACATGTATATTTATAAACATAAAAAAGACCAAGGAATCATTGTCAACACACAAAAAAAATCTAAAAATAAAACAAAAAAAAGGCAAAAACAAACCAGCCACAGTTAATGTTCGACTCCAAGAAGTTGAAATAACTCCACTGATGCAGACATCGAGCAACCCAATGGCTTCACCCGATTTGTTGGACATAATGTATGTGTCTTAGCCGTTAGCTTAACGATAACAATAGTAGGCCTAAAAGAAATCAAGACATCAGCAGGCACATGACCATAAACATTTTTTTCTTCCCTTTTTCTACTTGTCATTTTACTATAACTTACCAATATAATATAGCAAATGGGGAAAAAAACTCCTTACTGTATACAAATCTATGGCCTCTATCATCTTTAATCTGTCGTCGGGCCGTAGCCTCGAGATTCACAGCAGTTCAGTTTTGTTCCATTTTGCAACAGTGTAGAGCATGCATATAAGTGTTAGTCATCTGTGTATGATGTAAAAGCAAATATTACGCCTTTGGAATCAACCCATCTTTCCGAAATGAAAAGAAGAGTTACATGCCATTACCTCAAATTGTTCTTTGGGCCTTTGTTACATGTCATTACGTCAATTAACATTACCTCAAATCGTTTTCCATCATGATTGTGGTTGGCATAAATTCGATAATTTATCTATTAAAGTATAAAGTAATCAATATTAGCAAATTTAAAAAACTTATGTGTGTTTAAATGCAGACTCTTTTCCGTGGCAACCGATTTGCTGTTGCAAAGAATACTCGACTTCGTTAGTATAGCAATCTAATATAATCTTAAAAACCTGTTGCAGCCAGTAGCAAACCGACTTGCCTTTCAATCTGCAATTGAAAATATAAATGATAATGACGACAACAATATATTGACACGACTACTAACTAACTAATATGAAATATTCTTTATATTATGAAAATGAGCATACATATCATAAAAAAAGTACCATCACTTCTGATGCCTCCTTCACTTGATCGATTAGTCAGTAACAATAGCAATAGTAACGTAATTTTGAAAAGGGAAAAAGGAAGAGAAATAAGGGTCATATTATACATCTAAAAAGCAATAAGAACTTATAATAATGAGCAGAGAAATCGAGGCTCAGATCGATGTATAAACTCAAATAAGAAAGCATCAAATCGTATGGCTGCCATCTGCAGTTTGCCCCGCCAGTATACGATTCAATTTATTCTGAACGATCCAGCCATATTGCCCAAATTGATTATCATCGATGTGGCTGCAATATGCAGATTGCCCCGCCAATATACGATTCTTTTTTCTCTGGAAGCACCCATATCGCTCAAAATTGATCATCATCGCCTTTTTTATCTTTTCATAAAATACACATGAACCAACGAACAATATCGAGCCAAAACAAAAAAAAACTAAGAAGCAATCAAGTTCATTTATTTGCATAAAGTCATGTGAGAAAAACCGGATCACCATGGCTGCAATCTGGAGGTTGCCACGCCAAGATGTGAACATATTTTTCTAAATCCCTTGTAACCCAAAAATGCCTCTCTTGGACAAATGTTGTAATTCAACATAAAATAAGTAACAAATTAATTGAACTTCTTAGAAACATTAGCATATAAAATTTGAAACAAATATAGGAACTTCAGATAATAAACAACAACAATTGATTAGGAATTAGCAAACGAAACATTAAAACCCTTATGACCGTAGTCGAAATTCGAAAAGAAAACCAAAGAAACGAAAAAAGAGTGAAGAAGAAGGAACATACCTGAATCTGTTTATGGACTACACAATTGATTCGGGTAAGTGGCGGTTCCATCAGTAAACCGAATACACTTTCAACAAATTACGATGTCGTTAATGCTACCGGCGACAGCCGCACCGGCAACCATAAACGCCACCACCAACGACACCGCAACAAAATCAAGCCCTAAGCAAACACTCAGCTATCACATCGCAAGTGCTATGATGCCGTTTATGCTACCGGCACGATAACATCACCTCCGACAGCACCGCAAGAAAATCAAACCCTAGGGTTAAATCGAGACCACAAACCACGCGATTATGATAATCCGATTGTTTACCAACGAAACCCCAAAAATCCAACCGTAAATGAATTGGGAAAACCCTAGATTTCAGGAAGAATCGCGAACAGGAGTGCAGAGAGGAGAGAGAGAGGGAAGAAACGCGGTTTTTTTTTATTTTTTATATAGGCCACCAGATGTCGTTTTAGCCAAAATTTGGGCGGGGTTTGGGCCAAAACAACCAAAATCGGCGTGACAATTAGTATATAGGAATAATAGATATAGATAATAGATACTACTAGTATATAATGTAATAGATATAGATAATAAATAGTATATAAGGTGATAGATTAATTTTAGGTCAAATACACATAAGTTATTTTTTCGGTGAAAAATAAAGAAGTTAAATATATGTACCCATTCATCAACATGATGAATAGGTTGGAATTACAATATGAAAGAAGGATATAAAACAAAAAACCCCAACTTGCAGTGGCGATTCTAGGATCAAAATCCAATGGAGTCCCAAAATTTTATTTGATAACTTTCTTGCACAAAATATTGAATTTGGCGGGTCAAATCGGGTCGGGTCGGGTCGCGTTCAAAACACAAACATATCGCAAAATATAAGGCTATTCGTATTTTTTACTATTGTCATTATAACAACCATCGTAAACTTGGATAATTCATTTCATGGCGTCTCACACTTAACCTACTTATTAGTCGGAGGTCTATTTAGAAGCAGTCTCTCTATCCATAGAACATTGAGAGAGAAACATAATCAAGAAAGTTACTTGTCCCTGATGGAAAAAAATCCTGCTTCTACCACTGCCCATACCCCACTTATGTGGGATTGCTATTGACTACGGTAATTTACAAGAAACATAATCAAGAAAGTTACTTGTTACAATGTTATTGTAATTGTTTGTTGGATGATATGGTTGATCAATGTTACTCTCTCCGTCCCTAATTTTGTAGTTCATATTTTATTTTGAGATGTTCCACATTAATTGTCCACTTTCATAAATAGAAAATAATAAGAAGATTAAGTTCTATTATGCCTTTAATGTATGTAGATAGAAATAGAAAAAGAAAATGTAAGGGTAAAATTGAAAAGTAAATAAAAAGTATAACTTTTATGACATTTTCTTAAATTATATGTGTTTAATATATTCAATACTCATACTATAAAATTATAAGTAGGCTAATTTCAAATACTTTATTAGTCCAAACTATCAAATTATAATCTCTAAAAATTTATGGGGTCCCATTATTATATTTAGTGATGTCCTATACCGAAAAAAATAAAATTTTGCAATAAATTTTAAAAAACTAGTGGTGTCACCGGACCCCGTTGCTTCCTTACTAAACTCGCCACTGCCAACTTGTAACATTAAACATTAAACCATGTGACTCTAACTATTGTCTTGTTATGACCGTGTGTAACATCCCGCGTTTTTCCGTTAAATTTATTTTTAACACTATCTTTTTTTTTTAATAATATCTTTCGTTATTTAAATTCCTAGTTTCCGTTGACTAGCATTCATAATATTTTCGTTATTTAAGTATAACATCACTCGTTTACTCGAGCATTTTTAAAATATTCGTTTGGCGAATTCACGCACCCGCTTTGAAACTTGAGGGACCGAGGTTGCCAAGTGGGCAAACTAGTTGACTAGGCCAACTAGTCAACCCACCTCATCCACTCATTCATCTCCACCCACCTTCTCATCTCTTTCTCCTCTTTCTCTCTTCATACTTCCATTTTTGGAACTTAAACAACCAACTCACAAAATCATCATCTAAATCCGGATCAAGAGGCAAACATCAAAACAAATTACATATTCGTGATCCTCTCTTCATCCTCTACATTTTGGTACCAATTTCATCTCGTTTGGGTAACTTTCTAAAAACTCTATATTTATCTAAATTCGTGTTTTTAACTTGAAATGGTGTTAGTTAGTGTCTATGGCTCGTGTATAACATGAATCTATGATTTGTTTGCTTGATTTGTTGTTTTGGGTAACTAGTTTGAACATTTGAAATGAGTTTGCTTAATCTTTGATTTTGGATGAGTTAATGTTGTTAATTTGTTAAAGTTCATGTTTTAATTGTGTTACTAGTATCACTAGCTTCGTTTTGATGCGTAGGTTGATTAAGAAAACTTCAAAAACATGAATATTGATTTTTGTGGATTTTGGTTATGGTTTGATAAACTTAAAACGAGCTTTTGATGTTTCGAATACCATGAAATGTTATTAATAAGTGTTTAGTTGTAATGTATGTTTCATTACCTTCAAAACGGCATATCATATGTGTGAATTGGATTCCCGAAACTTAAAATGCATTTGATGAACTTGAAACTTTGAAAATAACCCTATAATGATCACTTGACGAGATTTCGGTTATTGTAATTGATGTTTTTGCTTGGTGAAAAGTAGTTAGTTGTATTTCTTGTCAAAAGAGCTTTCCAACGATATAAGATACGAGTTCTAAGTGTTAGCGGTTTGTGATTTATGCTTGAAAGAGTTTTGATTTGAGACTTGGACATTTGAGACTGACCAAGTACCAGCACACGTTAAATGCCGCGGCGCGGCAGTCTTGGGTCGCGGCGCGACCTAAGGCGTGTCCAGGTTCTGACCTACATGGTCAAAATATGAAAAATGTTTAGCACGCTATGGACCTCCGATTCACATGTAACTTGTCCTAACATGCTTATATATGAATAAAAACCTCAGAAAAATAGTTCGGGATCCGACCCGAACGTGTTGACTTTTTGTTGACTTTGACTTGACCAAGTTTGACTTTTAGTCAAACTTAAACAAACGTTTATGCAATCGTTCTAATCTTCGTTTATACTTGATTCTTGCATGAAACTTGACAACGTGATTCACATGCTATACTATTCGATTCGTAACGAGCTATAGGACTAATTGAACACATTTCGCCCGACCTTGTATCGTAACCGGTTAATTGATACAACTTACTTGTTTAGGTCAAGGCTAAGCAACATTCATGCACACGTTTACTTTGTGAAGTACATTTATACTCGTGCACTCGAGGTGAGATCATAGTCCCATCTTTCAACAACTTTTATGCTTTAAACTATGGGATGAGAAACATATACGTATCATACTTTTACACTTGAACACAAGTACGAAAACGAACATTCCACGTACGGGTTTGAACAAAAAGCCTCAATTCAATTATCATTAGTTACACTTGCAGGGTGTAAACGTGAACTTATATTATGTGATCACATGGGCTTGACGAGCCTCATTCGGACGGTTCGCTACCGTTAGCGGATGAAATATATTTTCGGGTCTAGTGTATGTTCTAACACTACGCAAAGGGTGCAAAACAGTTAAGTTTAATAATTGGGTGCCCGGGATACAAACAACAACTTTGGAATGCAAATGATTTTGATAATCATCTTATACTAAATCTTGTGGTTCAAATACAACGTTTACTAAAACACCTATGATTTCACCAACGTTTTTCGTTGACAGTTTTCTATATGTTTCTCAGGTTCATACTTGGGTATTTGATACATGCTTCCGCGTACACTCATACTTGCTTGGAGTTAAGCATACATGCATACACTCTGATTTCTTGGTTGGGGTCAAGTATACATACATACATACGCTAGTGATAGCACCTTTGGATTCAAACATATCATTTACATACTTACGCTATTTATAGCAACCGTAATTTTAAACTAATTTTGTCGCAAGTTATCTCATTTATAATTTATACTTTTGCAAACTTGAAATTGTTGTCGAACGATTTTGTAAACTAAACTTTGCAAGCATGATACGTTTCAAAAGGACGCGACATAATTTTGGTCAAACGAGTCTCATATAGGGACTACGACCACGTAACGGGACCTAAGTTAGCGGCGCCGTCAATGACGATTTTGTCGGGTCGCTACACCGTGCTATTAGAATCGATCGAGCCAAATTCCAAACTTGATAATGATGACACCTATGTGAATGGAGACGAATTCCAAAGTATTATACATTACACCCATGTTATACTCGATATAATATATCCATTCTAACTAAGGGTGTGCATGGTACGGAAAAAAATCGAAAGAACCGAGGAACGGACCGAACCGTTGATCGGACCGAACCGGACCGGAACCAAACCGGATCGAAGAGTTTCGGTACGGTCCATGGTCCTTAAATTTCATATTTCTCAGTCCTCGGTATAGGACGGACCGAACCCAAAAAAACGAGAAAAATACCGGGCCGAATATTTAATCACTTATCACTTATATATTATATTTAATTTACTAATTGGTTAGAATGGATATATTATACCGAGTATAACATGGGTGTAATGTATAATACTTTGGGATCGTCTCCATTCACATAGGTGTCATCATTCTCAAGTTTGGAATTCGGCTCGATCGATGCTAATAGCAGGGTCATAACAAGACAATAGTTGGAGTCATATAGTTTAATGTTTAATGTTACAAGCTGGGGTTTTTTGTTTGTAAGTTAGGAGGTTATATCCTCCTTTCATATAGTAATTCCAACCTATTCATCATGTTTGTTGATGAACTAGTCCGGACCGGCCTGCGCATTGCGGTGGGGGTTTCTGCCTGCGTATTCGTATTTAACATAGCGTTGTGTATTTACAGAGGGCAACACGGCCCATGTGTTAAGCGCCGTTTTAGATGTCGTTGTGTCAAGCGTTTTTTTAAAAAGTATCCGTTTCGAACGTAATTAGTTTTGTTTTGTTCAATAAATTTTTCGAGTGTAACGGTGCTGTCGGAAAAATTTAACTCGGGGTGAACAGAAAGGTACGGGTTGCCGTTGTGTTTAGCGTTTTTTAAAAAGTGTCCGTTTCGAACGTGGTTAGTTTTGTTTTGTTCATAAAATTATTTCGAGTTTGACGCCGCCGTCGAAAAAATTTAACTCGTGGCGAGTGGGTAGATACGGGTTGTCGTTGTGTTTAGCGTTTTTTTTAGAAGTGTCAGTTTCGCGTATAGTTAGTCCCATTGGGTTGGTAAGATTTTTTTGAGTTGAACGGTGGTCTCGGAGAAATTTAAATCGCACCGAGCGAGAAGATAGGGCCCGTTATAAATTCGGGTGAAATTAGTTTCTTTTATTTTAATTAAATTATATATTTACACTTTTTACCCCTGAAAAAGTGTAAACTTGAGGGACCGTTGTGTAAATGAAGCCGAAGTTGAGAGACCGTTTATAATGTGAACGTAAACTCAAAACAACAATCCGATATAACTGAAATGAAGACGAAGTTGAGGGACCGTTTATAA
This sequence comes from Rutidosis leptorrhynchoides, assembly GCF_046630445.1. Taxonomy (NCBI): domain Eukaryota; kingdom Viridiplantae; phylum Streptophyta; class Magnoliopsida; order Asterales; family Asteraceae; genus Rutidosis; species Rutidosis leptorrhynchoides. The sequence goes on along the minus strand of NC_092333.1, from coordinate 106,630,792 downwards.
TATGAACGCAAACGACAATCCGATATAACTGAAACGACGAGATTCTCCATGGCTTTTAGTATATAAGGGTTAAGGTTAATGGGTACATATATTTAACTTCTTTATTTTTTCACCGAAAAAAATAACTTATGTGTATTTGACCTAAAATTAATCTATTACATTATGGATTAAGGCTACTCAAGGGTTATATACTTTTTATTTTGTCCCGATGTAGGCCATATACCAAAAAAAAAAAATACTAATTTAGGTCATATACTTTCAAAAAGTGTATCGATGTAAACAAAAGGTAACTTGTTACCGGCTAAACAGGTCACCTTTTGTTTACATCGATACACTTTTTGAAAATATGTGACATACATTAGTATTTTTTTGGGGTATATAGCTTACATTGGAACAAAAAAAAAGTATACTTTTTTGAAGCTTAATCTACAAAATCGATTTATCAGGTCAACAAATTAAGTTGATTTACATTAACACATATTTTTAAAGTGTATAGCCTATAATAATATTTTTTTTGGTATATGGCCTACATCGGGACAAAATAAAAAGTATATGACCCTTGAGTAGCCTTAACCCTTACATTATATACTATCTATTATCTATATCTATTACATTATATACTATCTATTATCTATATCTATTATATACTATAAAGTGATGATAATGATATTATAGTATTGATTTATTATGACAGATAATATATACTATCTATTATCTATATCTATTATATACTATAAAGTGATGATAGTGATATTATAGTATTGATTTATTATGACAGATAATATTGTATTCTGTAATGCTCCTTATCCTAAAAAATTAAGGTGATCAAAGTCATGGTCAAAAATAATTCAGTATACAAAAAATATAATATGGGTGGTGTGTATTACAACAACACAAAAAAGGGTTGAAGTGTGTTGAACAAATTTACCTTCAAAACTCATTGTGATGGTTCTTTTCACGGAACCGAATCGAAAATTATGGAACCAAAATGAACTGAACCGAAATTATTTGGTACGGTTCCCAGTACAACTTTTTGCTATAAAACGGGACTCGGGACAGAACCGAACCGAATTTGTTTGGGACAGAACCTGTGACGATCGCTCCAAATCCATATGGACGAACACGTCATTCATCGATTTCATTGCGAGGTATTTGACCTCTATATGATACGTTTTGTAAACATTGCATTCTTTTGAAAAGGCACACCATCAATGAATATTTAAATCAAAGGTTTTCGACATCTGATGAATTCTACATATAGACAATCACCGTAAATAATAGTTTACAATAGTACTTCCGTTGACAATGCAGTCAAAATAAGATACATGGTGATAATTTTGTGAATGCAACGTTTTCTTGAATAAAGCATGCAAGACTCCATGCACATAGCTTGTATAACATGTAAGCAAACAGCGGAAGACTTCTAGGGAACCTGAGAATAAACATGCTAACAAGTGTCAACACAAAGTTTGGTGAGTTCATAGTTTTAGTGTTTCGCATAATCTGTATATAAAAGTGGATCACAAGATTTCAGTTGTTTCATCCAGAAACGTTTATCAATAGATTCTACATAACAGAGCACCCTGGTAACTAAACTTAACGTATATATAATTTGTACCCTTTGTATAATCATCTTAATAGTACACGCAAACCAACGTGTACGCTTCTCAAATAGCATACGTCCGTTAAAAGGCTAGCGCTCTAGCTCGGACGGGGATATCAAGCCCTATGGATCCATATACTACTACTCGCGCCCACCAGTTCTTATAACCGGCAGTTACTAGTTACCAAAGCTAAGGGATTTTCGGTTCAAACTCAGTATAGAATTTAGTATGTACTTGTGTCCATTGTTTAAAATAAAGTGCATGTATTCTCAGCCCAAAAATATATATTGCAAAAGCATTTAAAAGGGAGCAAATGAAACTCGCGCATATAAATCTAGTATTTTTAGTATTTATAAACAGTCGCATGTATTCTCAGCCCAAAAATATATTGAGTAAAAGGGATCATATGAAACTCACCTTAGCAGCATATAAATTCGTTCACCAAAATGTGACCGAAACTCGGATTACCAAATAACCGTAGATCTCAACCTAGAGAACATATGTTGGTCAATAAATGTCTATCAAGCTAGGTCAGGTCATAGTGTATCACAATCCTAATGCTCGATGTCGACATACAAAAGTTATCCAAAGTCGTTTCAAAAAGTCAATTTTGACAATAGTTTAACAAAACGAGACCTTATATAAGGATTCATTTACTCGGTTGGTAATATTCAAAAATCCAATTTATCAATCCCGTAAACAAGTTGTTTAAATCTTAATTGTAGATTCAAAAGCAATTTCAATTAACTTCAATCATAATTCAGTTGCTCATATCTTTTAATCCGTTCATCGAAATTATTCGATATCTAAATGAAAAGTTATTGATTTTTCGCCAGCTTTCCAAAAACATGTATATCATATACCTTTTACCAGTAATATATGTATTTAATTCGTGATCTATTATAAACTGTTTAACGACGAAATTTAGCATACACGTATGTATAAATATATATACTCGAGCACTAGACATGGATACACAATTAATATATAAAAGATAAAATATGAGTGATTACGTATCAATATTGAGATTCAATATTGTAGGATAGTACGTAGAAGTAACGGAGATGATAAACACTAGGTTTGACTTACGAGCAAAACCCTCGAATAATACCCATAACCTCCTTAGTAATAACCCATAGTTTCCTTAGCTCTATCCCACTTGAAAACCCATTTTGAAAGTGACACGCTCATGACCTCGTCGTAGTATTTTAAGTGATATAATTAATAATAATAATAATAATACTATTAATAATAATAAAATAAATAATAATAATCTTAATAATAATAATAATAATAATAATAATAATAATAATAATAATAATAATAATTTAAATAAATAAATTTACACATAGTAATATATGTGTAAAACAACTCGCGCAGAAACCTGGTATTTATAGGCATAATTCCTGATTCTGATGCCCATGCGATCGCATGGGTTTTATGCCTATTTCTCATGCGATCGCATGGCCGTCAAATCCAGCTCACATATTTTTGTTTTCTTGTTTGTCGACATAATTAAATATAATATATATAATATATATAATTTAAATAATTAATTATATATTATATTAAATTCATGTGCATAGTTGACTTGTAATTTTCGTTCCGATGACTCGTACGTTGTCACTCGACTTATGTCCCGGTTCCGATTTCTCGAACGCATTTTCGTACGCTTAGAAAACTCGCAATTTACGTTTTGTGACTCGTACCTTTGTCAAAATATAGTCTTAAATTATCACTAAACCATATCATTCAAAGTGTATCTTAAACTTTCGAGTGCTTTGGTCATTTACTTCTATAAATCATTGTCTCGCTATTTGTTAATATATATATATAAAATAACAAATCGTTTTATGACCAAGTTAATATATATTTTCAACATTCATAAACACGTTTTAAATATACGTCGTAAGTTATTCATACAATTAATATTCCAACTTATCATATATATTCAAATAAATATTTAAACCAATAAGTTTAATGTACGGTATCAAACAATTAATACATTGTTACGTTTTCAAGTTATAGTGTATATATATATATATATGTATCTATATACATATAATTGTTCACGAATCGCTGAGAACAACCGAAAGGTATTTGAATATATGAAAGTAGTTCAAAAATTTTGAGATTCAGTTTTACAGACTTTGCTTATCGCGTCGAAAATATTAATCATACAAATATTAAGTTTAAATTTGGTCAGAAATTTCCGGGTCATCACAGTACCTACCCGTTAAAGAAATTTCGTCCCGAAATTTGAGTGAGGTCATCATGACTAACAATAAAAATGTTTTCATGCCGTATATGTGTTGATAAATAGAGTTTTATCACCGTTGAATAATATGGATAAAACAATCCGATTATTCCAAGCGTATGAGAGAAGTTATCGTAAAAGAGTGAAATGAAGGAATAGAGATTCGTCTTAATTTTTGACGTAGTAACGATTGATTTCCGGAATTTAAGAAATAGAAAATCTTCATATTCTAAATAAGATTTGATTCTTCGGGATTTAAAGAGATTAAGATCTTCTTTTATTAAATGCGTAATCTGCCTCGATTGCTATGTCTAATATTTTACTATAAATTGACCTTTTCCGTTTCATTTATTTTCACCACTCTTATAAGCTTCTTCCTTATTTCATACTTACAAAAGATTTGTGAAAATGCTTCATCCAGTTCTGATTCTTGATATTTTCTTGGCCATCATATCATTCATTCTTCTTTTTCATCTGCCACCAGAGGAGGTTATTTTCTTCTACTATTACCTTGGGGTTATATTGTTTTTCATTCTCCCGTGTCTTTATATCGCTATACGCATTGATATACACGGTTTGTAATTTCGGGGTTATTTTCGGGCTTTATATTTTCCATTATATTTCGGAGCTTCATGCTTTCGTTTTCTCTTCCCGACTTTAAGTCAAGCGAATAATGGTCCTAAATTCGTAGCTATACATTTCGGAATGAACATAATTAATGTTCTAAGAAAGAAACGGTAATAGCACAATCTAACTTGTCAAATTACCAGAATACCTTGAAAAAGACCGAATCATTAAGAAAATATTTTCTTGATATTTTTAGAGATTATATAGAATGAAAGAGTTATGTAACATGGTTCATGATGAGGGTGTGATCTGTGAACATTTATCAAGTTTCATTAGAAACTCAGCATGACTTACTGTAATATAATCACGTTGATCAAGTGTCATTATACTATACTAACTCATGCTTCAGCTCCCAACACCATTTCAAAAATATTCATATTTTAACCTCGAAGGTTTCAGAATTTAAAAACTAAAATAGTTTCTTTTATGATGTTACACAGATATCGCAAGGAGAAAATTGATTTCCGATAAGAATGATTATGGAATTATCTCCAGAAATATGGAGGATATTTATAATGAAAGATACGATGATATCTTAGAATTTCTAATATCAGGGGATGATGAAGAATATTGTCCGCAAGGGTTTAGATTCGGAAGCAAGGTATTCGTTAATGACTTCAGCAGATACTAAATCATTTAGATTCTTTGAAGGCAGGTTTAGTCTTTGTGATTTATCCACAGCCTCCTTCATACTTTGCTCAATCCGTTTTTCAGTACCAAAATTTTTCTGAGCTTTGCCAATACACTACTCTTTATCATCAAACTTTTGACTGTTAAAGTCGTTTACAGTTTTTGATGCTTCATCAGCATTTTTCAAGATTTCGAGAACTAGTTCATAGTTTAGGGTGTTTTTCAGAAACTTCACATTCGAAGTCTGTAAGTCTTGAAGGTAAACGTTATATGTATATATATAACTGTTGGCGAAAAATTGCTACGAAATTCAAAATACTGATTTGCTAATTCCCAGTAGTTGGTATGACAATTGTTGTTAAAAGTTGTATATGAGTACTTGATAGAGTTTCAATGAATAATTATCGTGATTTTTCGAAGAGGCTTAATGATTAATGAAGTTGTTGATAAGTTTACTGCTAATGTGGTGGAATATGAAAGGTTCCCCGATAACAAAAATGTATATGCCAAAGTTACAAGTCTGAAAGGTCGTCGTTAACTGGTTGAACGGTTGATAATACTGGATACTTTGAAAAGAAATTGCAAGGTTATTTTCAGTAATAACAATGCTAAAGGATCTTTCACATTTTTGAAGTCAAAATATAGCTTTGAAAGATGTAGAGATCTAAGAATGATGTCACCCGTTAAATCTTGACTTGGATTCTGATCCGTCAATATCAGAATATGTAATTGAATTTGTATGGAAACGATTGTATATCGCTGTGAGCATAGTTAATAATTTTTGAATCAAAGTTGAAGAATGTACAGTATAACATATTAATTGTGAACTTATATATTTCCCGGGAATTACCTACCCGTTAAAGATTTCACAAGTAATATTTTGTACAAAAGAATTTTTATTACCGTCTTTATGAAAATATATGTATGTATATTTTTTTCAGATGTAACGCAGATTTAATGAGTTAATATCATATTAAGCTCATTTAATTTTTGGCTGGAATAGAAATGAATAATCTTTAAAACATTAAAGATTTCATAATCTTCGTGGAGTATTTTACTAATGTAATCAATAATTCGTTATTCAGTTTTATTGATATTTCCACAGTGAATCATGTTGGTGCTTATGGAACTCTTGCTAACTTCGAAAGGTAAAAATGATGTTTTCTGGAAAGTTTCGAGTATATCGAAAATGAAAATGTAAAATCAATTATGTAATTGAATAATACACTTGGTTTATTATGAAATGGAATTCATTAAATTGGAACAGAGATTGTAGTTAACAATGGTTAAGTTGTTAAGGAAGGATGTACATCATTGCATATTATTAATATGAACTAACCGAGTAGTACCTACCAGTTAAGATTCACACGTAATAGCTTAGTACGAAAAGATTTATTTTGATTTCAAAATTCATATATATTAAATATACATAAAATTTCTTCAGGGGAAATGAGTTAATACTTCATCGGTTATTGTTGCTGGTATTTCTTGGTAACTACGGTGCGTATGACGTTGATGCTCGTGGAACAGATTGTGAAGTTGAGGTTTGCAATGCGAATGTTGTTGGTGGTGGTAATGGTACTGTTGGTGTTGTTGTCGATGGTACTATTGATGCTGGTGATGCTGCTTGTGCTTGCAACCTTTGCACCATATTCTCCAAAGCCACCACCCGAGCGCGAAGTTCGTTGACTTCTTCTACTACACCGGGATGATTGGCGGTTCGGACGAGCGGATGAATAAGATCCAGAATTTGAGATAGTATATTATCGTGACGAGATACTCTGGAAATAAGAGAGAAAATGGTGTCTCGAACATGTTCGCCGGTAAGTGCTTCAGGTTCTTCGCCAAGAGGGCAATGTGGTGGATGGAAGGGATCGCCTTCTTCTTGTTTCCAATAATTAAGTAGGCTACGAACCCATCCCCAATTCATCCAGAATAGATGATGGCTAATTGGTTGATCCATTCCGGTTACACTGTCTTCGGAATTCAGGTGAATATCCATATCGGAATAGCTGTCAGAGTTTAAGGAATTTGAACTAGATACGGGATCCATCTTGTATAATTAGGGAGATGATTTTTGATATGAATTAGATTATAGAATTTAGTTTGGTATTCTTCAATACAAAATTTACATATGTATATATAATACCAAATTTCATAAATCACGGAGAAATTTTCGGAAGATGTCAGGAAAAGTTTACAGTAACAGATACGCTAAGATATGAATTTTTGTCTATACACTATTTATGCAATAAATGCAGGAAAACGTGTCTAGACTTAAGAATGATAAGCATATAATTTTCGACAAGAAATGATAAGCAAAACTTTTGACATGCAGATACAGTCGAAGTCCAGACTTACTAATGCATCCTAACAACTATCAGTTAGACACACTCATGCAAGACCTGGTTCACTAGGACCAACGCTCTGATACCAACTGTGACGATCGCTCCAAATCCATATGGACGAACACGTCATTCATCGATTTCATTGCGAGGTATTTGACCTCTATATGATACGTTTTGTAAACATTGCATTCTTTTGAAAAGGCACACCATCAATGAATATTTAAATCAAAGGTTTTCGACATCTGATGAATTCTACATATAGACAATCACCGTAAATAATAGTTTACAATAGTACTTCCGTTGACAATGCAGTCAAAATAAGATACATGGTGATAATTTTGTGAATGCAACGTTTTCTTGAATAAAGCATGCAAGACTCCATGCACATAGCTTGTATAACATGTAAGCAAACAGCGGAAGACTTCTAGGGAACCTGAGAATAAACATGCTAACAAGTGTCAACACAAAGGTTGGTGAGTTCATAGTTTTAGTGTTTCGCATAATCTGTATATAAAAGTGGATCACAAGATTTCAGTTGTTTCATCCAGAAACGTTTATCAATAGATTCTACATAACAGAGCACCCTGGTAACTAAACTTAACGTATATATAATTTGTACCCTTTGTATAATCATCTTAATAGTACACGCAAACCAACGTGTACGCTTCTCAAATAGCATACGTCCGTTAAAAGGCTAGCGCTCTAGCTCGGACGGGGATATCAAGCCCTATGGATCCATATACTACTACTCGCGCCCACCAGTTCTTATAACCGGCAGTTACTAGTTACCAAAGCTAAGGGATTTTCGGTTCAAACTCAGTATAGAATTTAGTATGTACTTGTGTCCATTGTTTAAAATAAAGTGCATGTATTCTCAGCCCAAAAATATATATTGCAAAAGCATTTAAAAGGGAGCAAATGAAACTCGCGCATATAAATCTAGTATTTTTAGTATTTATAAACAGTCGCATGTATTCTCAGCCCAAAAATATATTGAGTAAAAGGGATCATATGAAACTCACCTTAGCAGCATATAAATTCGTTCACCAAAATGTGACCGAAACTCGGATTACCAAATAACCGTAGATCTCAACCTAGAGAACATATGTTGGTCAATAAATGTCTATCAAGCTAGGTCAGGTCATAGTGTATCACAATCCTAATGCTCGATGTCGACATACAAAAGTTATCCAAAGTCGTTTCAAAAAGTCAATTTTGACAATAGTTTAACAAAACGAGACGTACCTTATATAAGGATTCATTTACTCGGTTGGTAATATTCAAAAATCCAATTTATCAATCCCGTAAACAAGTTGTTTAAATCTTAATTGTAGATTCAAAAGAAATTTCAATTAACTTCAATCATAATTCAGTTGCTCATATCTTTTAATCCGTTCATCGAAATTATTCGATATCTAAATGAAAAGTTATTGATTTTTCGCCAGCTTTCCAAAAACATGTATATCATATACCTTTTACCAGTAATATATGTATTTAATTCGTGATCTATTATAAACTGTTTAACGACGAAATTTAGCATACACGTATGTATAAATATATATACTCGAGCACTAGACATGGATACACAATTAATATATAAAAGATAAAATATGAGTGATTACGTATCAATATTGAGATTCAATATTGTAGGATAGTACGTAGAAGTAACGGAGATGATAAACACTAGGTTTGACTTACGAGCAAAACCCTCGAACAATACCCATAACCTCCTTAGTAATAACCCATAGTTTCCTTACCTCTATCCCACTTGAAAACCCATTTTGAAAGTGACACGCTCATGACCTCGTCGTAGTATTTTAAGTGATATAATTAATAATAATAATAATAATAATACTATTAATAATAATAAAATAAATAATAATAATCTTAATAATAATAATAATAATTATAATAATAATAATAATAATAATAATAATAATTTAAATAAATAAATTTACACATAGTAATATATGTGTAAAACAACTCGCGCAGAAACCTGGTATTTATAGGCATAATTCCTGATTCTGATGCCCATGCGATCGCATGGGTTTTATGCCTATTTCTCATGCGATCGCATGGCCGTCAAATCCAGCTCACATATTTTTGTTTTCTTGTTTGTCGACATAATTAAATATAATATATATAATATATATAATTTAAATAATTAATTATATATTATATTAAATTCATGTGCATAGTTGACTTGTAATTTTCGTTCCGATGACTCGTACGTTGTCACTCGACTTATGTCCCGGTTCCGATTTCTCGAACGCATTTTCGTACGCTTAGAAAACTCGCAATTTACGTTTTGTGACTCGTACCTTTGTCAAAATATAGTCTTAAATTATCACTAAACCATATCATTCAAAGTGTATCTTAAACTTTCGAGTGTTTTGGTCATTTACTTCTATAAATCATTGTCTCGCTATTTGTTAATATATATATATAAAATAACAAATCGTTTTATGACCAAGTTAATATATATTTTCAACATTCATAAACACGTTTTAAATATACGTCGTAAGTTATTCATACAATTAATATTCCAACTTATCATATATATTCAAATAAATATTTAAACCAATAAGTTTAATGTACGGTATCAAACAATTAATACATTGTTACGTTTTCAAGTTATAGTGTATATATATATATGTATCTATATACATATAATTGTTCACGAATCGCTGAGAACAACCGAAAGGTATTTGAATATATGAAAGTAGTTCAAAAATTTTGAGATTCAGTTTTACAGACTTTGCTTATCGCGTCGAAAATATTAATCATACAAATATTAAGTTTAAATTTGGTCAGAAATTTCCGGGTCATCACAGAACCGTACCATGTACATCCCTAATTTTAACCAATTAGTAAATTAAATATAATATATAAGTGATTAAAAGTTCGGTCCGGTATTTTTTCCGTTTTTTAGGTTCGGTCCGTCCCATACCAAGGACTGAAAAATATGAAATTTAAGGACCATGGACCGTACCGAAATTCTTTGGTCCGGTTCGGTGTGATCCTCGGTTTTTTCAGTTTTTTCCCGTATTATGCACACCTTTATGAGTAATGCTTTAAGAGCACATGTTAAGAATATTATATGATGTAAAAATATTAGAACAATTTCGTTTAAAGACGATGTGGGGAAATTTTAACTGTGATTTTGCTTGTTCTTTGTCGAGAGGTCGTTTAGGAGGAATTGTTTCTATGTGGTATCCTTCTACTTTTCTAAAAGATCAGATCTGGTGTAGAGATTATTATGTGATTGTCAAGGGTACATGGACTAGAGCAGATGATACATTTTTCATTGTTAACATTTACGGGCCGTAAGAGATGGGGGAAAATTCGTCTCTGGAATTTTTTATCCGAGTTCAAACAAAGACACGATGGGTTATACACTATTTTCGGTGATTTTAACGAAGTTAGAGAAGAGGCGGACAGATTTGGCACGATTTTTAATCCTATTGAAGCAAACCACTTTAATAATTTTATTAACAATGGTGGTTTGATTGATATGCCAATAGGAGGTCGAAGATTTACATGGATGAAAAAATCGGGAACTAAAATGAGCTTGATTGATAGATTTCTGATATCCCATGTAGTGGCTGGAATTTTTCATGATGCAAGGTTAGACGCTTTTAATCGGGGTTGGTCGGATCACGTGCCTTTGTTTTTCCATGTAGATAGCAAAGATTTTGGTCATATTCCTTTTAAAGTTTTTTCTTCATGGATGCAAAGGGATGGCTTCAAAACTTTTGTGGAGAAATCATGGATAGAAGATGACATGAATGTATATTTTGTTTTAGAAAATGCGAAGGCTGAAGCAAAAAATTAAATCATGGGTAGCAAACAACATAAATGCGGAAAGGAGATGTGTGGCTGTGTTAAGGGATAGAATAAAGGAGATTGAAATTAAAATGGAAAACTCTTGTGCCTCTCTTGAGGAGTTAGACGAGAGGACAACGATTTTGGTGAAAATTGAAGATATAACCCGAATGGAAGATTTGGATTTACAACAGAAAGCAAAGATTAATTGGGACATCGAAGGTGATGAAAACACCAAGTTTTTTCATGGTATTATAAATAAAAAAAGGTAGCACAAGCAATTAAACGGCATACCCATTGATGGTGTTTGGAATGATAATCATATTGACATCAAAGAAAACCTTTTTTGAGTTTTACTCTAAAAAATTTGATGCGGACACAGTAGGGAGTGTAAACCCGAATATAACTCCCATTCACAGATTAGAGCAGTCTGATCAAGTTTGGTTATAAAGAGAATTCACGGAGGAAGAAATAAAGATGGCCGTTTGGGACTGCGGTAGTCATAAGGCTCCTGGACCGGATGGTTTTTCCTTCTTTTTTCTCAAGTCTTTTGGGATTTTATGAAGTCTGATGTAGTGTATGCAGTTAATCAAGCTTTCGATACTGGAGTTTTAAACAAGGGGTAATTGTCCGTGTTCATTGCCTTGATCCATAAGGTGATCATAAAATCAACCAGTATCAAGGATTTTCGCCCTACATCGCTAATTGGTATGATTTACAAAATTATTTACAAGTGTAGTGTATGCAGTTAATCAAGCTTTCGATACTGGAGTTTTAAACAAAGGGTAGTTGTCCGCGTTCATTGCCTTGATCCCTAAGGTGATCATAAAATCGACCAGTATCAAGGATTTTTGCCCTACATCGCTAATTGGTATGATTTACAAAATTATTTACAAGTTACTTGCTCAAAGATTTATTTATGTCATGGACAAAATCATTAGCGATGTTCAATCGGCTTTTATATCCGGTCGTCAAATTCTGGATGGACCTTTAATTTTAAGTGAGATGATCGATTGGTACAAAAGAAAAAAACCGAAAGTTGATGATTTTTAAAGTAGATTTTGAAAAAGCATACGATACATTTAATTGACAATTTCCGGATTATATGATCATGAGGATTGGTTTTGGTGTGAAATGGAGATTGTGGATCAAGATGTGTCTGTGTTCAGCTAGATCCTCAGTTATTATTAACGGTAGTCCGACTGATGAGTTCCCTATTAAAAAGGGACTCCGTCAGGGTGATCAATTAAGTACTTTTCTTTTTATGATTTTAATGGAAGGATTACACATTTTGCTCAAGGAAGGTGTAGATGCAGGTTTATTTCAATGAGCTATGGTTGGTAATCCTCATTATAATGTGTCACACCTCTTTTGCGCAGATGATGTAGTGATAGTTTCAGAATGGAGTTCTTCGAATCTTGGAAATGTGGTTCAAATCCCGAATGATTTTCAACGGGCATCACGACTGAATATAAATGTTGAGAAGTCAAATGTTTATGGGATTGGAGTTAATCAATCGGAATTGAATATTATGGCGAATCAAACGGGATGCTTAGCGGGTTCCATTCAGTTTAAGTATCTTGGGTTACCGTTAGGTGCAAACATGAATTCCTTATCTAACTGGAAAGAGTTGGTGGATAGATTTGATAAAAAGCTATCATCATGGAAATCGAACTCGATATCAGTCGGAGGTAGACTAACATTGATTAAAGTTGTATTGGGTGGATTAGGAATTTACTTCCTATCGATTTTCAAATGTCCTTCAGATATTTTAAAACGTTTGGAAAAAACATAATGAAGTTTTTTTGGGGTGGAGATTCAGAGAATTCTAAGATGGCGTGAGTTAGATGGGATCAAATTTTAGCTAGCCACGATAAAGGAGGGTTAAATGTTGGGAGCTTGAAAGCTTTCATCTTAGTGCTTTTGTTGAAATGGAAATGGTGTCTATTGATCAATCCTAATATGTTATGGGCTAGAATAATTAAAGCAATATATGGATGTGAAGGTTCTGGTTCAAACTTGACTTTGCACAAAACAAGTACATGGGGCAGAATAGTTGGTACTTGGGGTACACTACATAAAGATAACATCATTGCAAACGATGTCTTTAAGAAAAGGGTTGGAAATGGCATGAACACAAGATTTTGGAAAGATTTATGGGTGGGAGATTCATCTTTTGTGTAACGACCCGCCAAAATCGCTATTAACGCGGTACGTTATTCATTGATTTCATAGTGAGGTTTTGACCTCTACAGGATACATTTTGTAAACATTGCATTCTTTTGAAAAGGCATACCATAAATGAACATCTAATTCCAAGGTTTTTGACATCTGTTGATTTCTACATATAGACAATCACCGTAAATAATAGTTTACAATAATACATCCGTTGACAATGCAGTCAAAGTAAGATACATGGTGATGATTTTGTGAATGCAAAGTTTTATCGAATAAAGCATGTATGACTCCATGCACATAGCTTGTATAACGTATAAGCAAACAGCGGAAGATTTCTAGGAACCTGAGAATAAACATGCTTAAAAGTTTCAACATAAAGGTTGGTGAGTTCATAGTTTTAATATTGCACATACTCTGTATATAAAGGTGGACCACAAGATTTCAGTTGTTTCATCCAAAACGTTTATCAAAATATTCTACGAAATTGAGCACCCTGGTAACTAAACTTAACGTATATATAATAAGTACCCATGTTTTAACATACATGCAACCAACATGTACAATACACGCAAACCAACGTGTATTAAACTCAAATAGTATACATCTGTTTTATAGTTCAGGCTAGGGTTTCTATACCTGGAACAGACGGGGATGTCAAGCCTTATGGATCCATATACAACTACTCGCACCCACCAGTTCTTATAACTGGCAGTTACTAGTTACCAAAGCTAAGGGATTTTCGGTTCAAACTCGGTGTAGAATTTAGTATGTACTTGTGTCCATTGCATTTAAAATAAAGTGCATGCATTCTCAGCCCAAAAATATAGATTGCAAAAGCAATTAAAAAGGGATCTATAAACTCACATATCAATATTGTGGTTCAATATTGCAGGAAAAGTATGCAGACGTAACGTAAATGGTAAGAGCTAGGTTGGCCTTTGATTCACGAACAATACCAATAACCTCCTTAGCTATAACCTGTAAATTCCTTAGTTTTAACTCATTTTGAAAACCACTTGAACATAACCCCGTCGTAGTATTTTATGTAGTATTATTTTGTATCATTATAATAATAATACTAATAATAATAATGATACTAATACTAATAATAATAATAAGAATAAGAATAAGAATAATAATACTAATAATAATAATAATAATAATAATAATAATAATAATAATAGTAATAATAATAATAATAATAATAATAATAATAATAATAATAATAATAATAATAATAATAATATTAATAATAACATACGAAGTATTATGTTTAGAATGAAACTAGAATGAGCAAAATGATGGAATTTATAGAATTTTTCTGGTCTGGCACCTCATGTGATCACATGAGTCAACTTTACAGCTCACATCTTGTTTTCTTCTCTGTCGACATCGATTATATACTGAAACGACTCGTCCATATTACTATAAACGTAGTATGTTATTCATTTGTCCCATAGCGAGGTATTTGACCTCTATATGATACATTTTAGAAATTATTGCATCCGTTTCATAAAAAGCACACCATTATTATACATAATGCATGTTTTAAACAAGTGGGCGATTATTTAAGAAATAATCCCCATAATATATCGGTTTCCAAATACTACACACGTGACATAAAAGTTGAATATAATACATGACGAAGGTTTTATTGAATGCAACACTTCACTTAAACAAAAACATGAGACTCCTTGCACAGCTTGCTCAGATAATGCAACAGCGGAAGACTTTCTTAAGGACCTAAGAATAAACATGCTTAAACAGTCAACACAAAGGTTGGTGAGATATATAGGTTTAGCATCGATATAAATATAGACCATAAGATTTCATAGTTATAAATATATGTACACTCGCAAGTGTATAAAAGTATTCTATAAGTTGTTGAGCGCTTCGGTAACCATACTTAACCATTAATGTGGCATATTCCCTTTATTATGAAATCTCCCTACACTGTACCAAGTGTAGTAAAAATGAAGTACTATGCAACCGTTTGCGATACTAGAGCGACTAGCCCGGTTAGGGTTGTCAAACCCGATAGATCTATCAATAGGATTCGCGCTTATATGTTCTTACAACATGTAAATATTAGTTACCAAGCTATTTAGGGAAGATATGCAAGGTGGTACAACTCAACATAGAATATATTTGAAGTACTTGTGTCCATGGCGTAAAACATAAAATGCATGTATTCTCATCCCAAAAAATTTTTAGAGTTTAAAAATGGGACTATATACTCACAGTAGTATAAGTATATTAATAATAAGTTTTCAACTTATTAAAAATATGACCGTCGTCCTTGGATTCACGAACCTATAACAATAATAAAGATTCAGATAATAATACGACATATGAATAAAATAAAACAAGTTCATAGAATACTTATATAATAATTTTTAACATTTTATGTTAGTATTCCTTTGTTTGTAGTCCGAAATGTCCAACAGTCCGATAATCGGTATATATATAATCTTAGAATTACCCCACGACGTATTGTATACGTATTGTATTTACATCAGCCCAGAGACGTATTGTATACGTATTGTCTTAGAATATATCAAAACGTATTGTATACTTATTGTCTTAGGATTTATCAAAACGTATTGTATACTTATTGTCATGGAATGTACCAAGATTATTATATATATATATATATATATATATATATATATATATATATATATATATATATATATATATATATATATATATATATATATATATATATATATATATATATATATATATATATATATATATATATACAATCTCAGAATTAACTAAGATTATAATATTTTGTTATACTAATGATAACATGTCCAAATATATATAGGATATAGGAAAAGTTAGCAAGGATATGGTTAATATAGTTTTTTACAATATAAATTTCGTCCATACAACGTTAATTTTAGCAGATTTTGTTTTGCTCAAATATTCATTACAACTCCGTTTAAAGTGAATCAAATTGCTATGGATTCCTTAAGAAGTTAATTTTTACAAAACCAATTCAAAAAGTTCATCCTAAGTAGTAATTGTTAGAGCTTTACCCTCTTTTTGTGTCGGTGGACAGATTTGGAAAAATTTCGGCATCCACCCAATATATGATTTTTGATAAAATACTTCCACTTTGTCTAAAATTATGAAAAAAATACTGGAAGTCTTATTTACATATATTAATATATTTCCAAAGTCTTAGCCTCGAACTCAAAGTCTAAGATAGGTTTTTAATTCCCAACCCAAAACAGCCCGCTTTTTACCGAATGGAGATTAAAGGATATATGTTAAGTTTCAAGGTGTTCTTCATATGTACAAGTTATAAGTTCTTATATTAACTTAATATAACATCATAATACATATAAATAAGTGTTATTAGAGTTAAGTTAGAAAGATTAGATTAGTTTTTCAAACAAGCTTGGTGTTCACCAAAATAAGTTCTAGTTTTTACAAGTTTTATAAGTATAATAAGATAGCAATTATACAAGGAATTGAACAAGGATTTTGAGAAGTATTTTACCTTGATTATGAAGAGGAAAGTTTCTGAGATTAAAGTATGATATGCGAGCATTCAAGTGTGTGTTTTTAGTTTTAGAAAATGTGGAGTAAAAATGAGTTAAAATGGTCCTTATTTATAAGCTTATAATTTTGGCTTTTAGTGAAAATATCTAAGATAAGTTAAATTGTATTAAGTCATGCATGACATATTAAATTGATTAGGTCATGGATGACATATTACACAAATAATTGCAGATTTCTATTGGTATATACCAATAGTAAATACTTCTAGTAGCTGTGTATAATACGTGTAAAAATACCGTATGAATGCGAGTAGGATTCTTTGAGGAAATTGAACGGAAATACGAGTATAGATATCCTTTATATGTATTGGTATATTATAAAGTGTATTAATACTTGTAATGATGTATTTACACTCGTAATACATTATATGTAAATACATTTTAACATAAGTTAATTACGTCGTTTAAATAGTAATATACATATTGTTTGAAAACTCTTTAAATTAGTAGTATGAAAATATATATATAATACTTTGTTAATATACTTAATGAGATATTTAATTATCATATTTTCAAGTTAAATATATATAAATCCATATATATACACAATAATTAAACAATTAAACAATTAAATCAAGTTATGATGTTCGTGAATCGTCGGAATAAAAGGGTGACCAAAAGCTTGTGTAAAACTCTTTTTGGAGGTTCAAGATTTATTAAAATTCATTGCTTATCAAGTCAAAATTATATAAAGATTAAGTTTAAATTTGGTCGGAAATTTTCGGGTCGTCACAGTACCTACCCGTTAAAGAAATTTCGTCCCGAAATTTGATCGAGGTCGTCATGGCTAACAATAAGAATGTTATTATGACGAATATAAGTTATTTCATAAGGTTTTATCATGATTGAGAAATATGGATAAAATAATTCGATTACTCGAAACGTATGAGTGAAGCTATCGTAAAAGAGTGAAATGAGAAAATAGGGATTCGTCTTATCTTTTGACGTCATCACAGTTGATCTCTGGATTAAAGAAAATCTTTGTAATCTGTATAATATTTTATTCTTCGGCGATTAAGGAAATTATGATCCTCTTCGATTTAATGCAATAATCTGTCTCGATTTATTTCTCTGTCGAATATTTTACTATAAATCAACCTCCTGCGTTTTCTTATTTCCACATCTCCCATCTTTTATACTTTCTTCATTTCTTCGTATTTCCAAAACATTCGTCAATATGTTCCATCCAGTTTTAATTCTTGATATATTCTTGACTATCACATCTGTCATTCTTCTTTTCATCTTCCACCGGAGGAATCCGTTAATTTCTACTATGCTCTTGTGTGACAACCCAGAAATTTATGATCAAATTTAAACTTTATCTTTATATTATTCCGACACGATAAGCAAAGTTTGTTAAGTTGAATCTCAAGAAGTGTAAACTGTATTCATACATTCATTTAACCTTGACCA
Organism: Rutidosis leptorrhynchoides; assembly: GCF_046630445.1. Taxonomy (NCBI): domain Eukaryota; kingdom Viridiplantae; phylum Streptophyta; class Magnoliopsida; order Asterales; family Asteraceae; genus Rutidosis; species Rutidosis leptorrhynchoides. The sequence goes on along the minus strand of NC_092333.1, from coordinate 106,612,335 downwards.
AACCCTGACGATTCACGAACCATTATAATTGGATTGGAAAATATACGTATATATATATATATATATATATATATATATATATATATATATATATATATATATATATATATTTACAAAAATATAATATTAACTTAGTCAAAAAAAACGTCCTGATTTAAAATAATATATTTTCATAAACAACGAGTCACTGATTTATAGAAGCAAATGACCACAATGCTCAATTTTATAAGTTACATTTTTTATAAGGTAATTTATTGATGAGTAAGTCAAATTATTAATAAGGGTACACGTCGCGTAACGTAAAAGGCTAGTTTTCTAAACGTACGAAAGTGCGTTCGAAAAACCGAAAGTGGTACACGAGTCGAGTATCAACGTACGAGTCAACGGACCTAAAATTATAAGTCAACTATGTACATGAATATAATATAATATATATATAATTAATATAAATTATATATATATATATTATATATATATTATATATATATATAATAATATGTCGACAAACAAGAAAATAAAAAAATTGTGAGCTGGATTTTGGGGCCATGCGACCGCATGAGAAATAGGCATAAAACCCATGCGATCGCATGGCAGTCAAAATTCAGAAACATTCTATAAATTGGCCAGTTTGCTCAACACACACACACATATTAATATCTATATTACTCCTTATTATATTTTATATTTATTATTTATATTTATTATTTATATTATTATTATTAAGATTAATATTATTATTAATCTTATAGTTAGGAGTATTATTATTAGTATTATTATACATAAAATACTACGACGAGGTCATGAGCGAATTATTTTCAAACAAGCCTTCCGAGCGGGATAGAGCTTGGGAAACTATGGGTTATAACTATGGAGGTTATGGGTAATGTTCGTGAGTATTGTTCGCAATTCAAACTAGTATTTATCATCTCCGTTGTGTCTACGTACTTTTCTACAATATTGAATCACAATATTGATACGTAAGCATTTATATCTTATCTTTTATATATTAATAGTATATCCATGTCGAGTGCTCGAGTATATATGTTTATGAATGCTTGTATGCTTTAATTTTGTCGTTACATAGTTTATGATGAATCACGAATTTGATACATATATTATTGATAAAAGGTATATGATATGCATGTCATTGAAAAACTGTCGAAAAATTAATAACTTTTCATTTAGAAATCGCGTAATTTCGATGAACGAATTAAAAGATATGGTCAATTGAATTATGATTGACGTTAATTGGAATTGCTTTTGAATCTGCAATTAATATTTAAACAACTTGATTGTAAGATTGATAAATTAGATTTTTGAATATTACCAGCTGAGTAAATGAATCCTTATATAAGGCACGTCTCGTTTTGTTGAACTATTGTCAAAATTGACTTTTTGAAACGACTTTGGATAAATTTTGTATGTTGATCTTGAGCATTAGGATTGTGATACACTATGACCTGACCTAGCTTGATAGACAATTATTGACCAACATATGTTCTCTAGGTTGAGATCTACTGTTATTTGGTATTCCAAGTTTCGGTCACATTTCGGTGAACGACTATATGTGCTGCTAAGGTGAGTTTCATTTGCTCCCTTTTTAATTGCTTTTGCAATCTATATTTTTGGGCTGAGAATACATGCACTTTATTTTAAACACAATGGACACAAGTACATACTTAATTCTACACTGAGTTTGAACCGAAAATCCCTTAGCTTTGGTAACTAGTAACTGCCGGTTATAAGAACTGGTGGGCGCGAGTAGTTATATATGGATCCATAGGGATTGACATCCCCGTCTGTTCCAGGTATAGAAACCCTAGCCTGAACTATAAAACAGACGTATGCTATTTGAGGTTAGTACACGTTGGTTTGCATGTATTGTACATGTTGGTTGCATGTATGTTAAAACATGGGTACTTATTATATAGACGTTAAAGTTTAGTTACCAGGGTGCTCAATCTTGTAGAATATTTTGATAAATGTTTCTGGATGAAACAACTGAAATCTTGTAATCCACCTTTATGTACAGATTATGCAAAACATTAAAACTATGAACTCACCAACCTTTGTGTTAACACTTGTTAGCATGTTTATTTTCAGGTTCCCTAAAAGTCTTCTGCAGGTTGCTTATATGTTAGACGAGCTATGTGCATGGAGTCTTACATAGCATATTTTTCAAGAAAACGTTGCATTCACCAAATCATCACCATGTATCTTTTCTTGACTGCATTGTCAACGGAAGTACTAATGTAAACTATTATATTACGGTGATTGTCTATATGTAGAAATCATCAGATGTCAAAAACCTTTGATTTAAATATTCATTTATGGTGTGCCTTTTCAAAAGAATGCAATATTTACAAAACGTATCATATAGAGGTCAAATACCTCGCAATGAAATCGATGAATGACGTGTTCGTCCATATGGATTTGGAGCGATCGTCACAGTTGATATCAGAGCGTTGGTCTTAGCGAACCAGATCTTGCATGAGTGTGTCTAACTGATAGTTGTTAGGATGCATTAGTAAGTCTGGAATTCGACCGTGTCTGCATGTCAAAAGTTTTGCTTATCATTTCTTGTCGAAAATTACCTGCTTATCATTCTTAAGTCTAGACATGTTTTCCTGCATTTATTGCATAAATAGTGTATAGACAAAAATTCATATCTTAGCATATCTGTTACTGTAAACTTTTCCTGACATCTTCCGAAAATTTCTCCGTAATTTACGGGATTTTGGTATTATATATACATATGTAAATTATGTGTTGAAGAGTACCAATCTAAATTCTATAATCTATTTCATATCAAAAATCATCCCTCTAATTATACAAGATGGATCACGTATCAAGTTCAAATTCCTTAAACTCCGACAGCTATTCCGATATGGATATTCACCTGAACTCCGAAGACAGTGTAACCGGAATAGATCAACCAATTAGCCATCATCTATTCTAGATGAATTGGAGATGGGTTCGTAGCTTACTTAATCATTGGAGACAAGAAGAAGGTGATCTCTTCCATCCACCACATTCCCCTCTTGGCGAAGAACCTGAAGCACTTACCGGTGAACCTGTTCGAGACACCATTTTCTCTCTCATTTCCAGAGTATCTCGTTATGATAATATACTATCTCAAATTCTGAATCTTATTCATTCGCTCGTCCGAACCAAAAATCATCCCGGTGTAATAGAAGAAGTCAACGAGCTTCGCGCTCGGGTAGTGGCTTTGGAGAATATGGTACAAAGGTTACAAGCACCAGCAGCATCACCGGCATCAACAATACCACCGACAACAACACCAACAGTACCATTACCACCACCAACCGCACCGCAAACCTCAACTTCACAATCTGTCCCACGAGCATCAACGTCATACACCCTATAGATACCAAGGAATATCAATAAGAATAAATAATGAAGTATTGATTTCATTAGTGAAATATTCTGCGAAGATTATATGATCTCTAATGTTTTAGAGATTTTTCTTTTCTAATTCAAGCCAAAAATCAAATGAGCTTAATATGATATTAACTCGTTAAATCTGTATTACATCTGAAGAAAATATACATACATATATTTTCATAAAGATGGTAATAAAAATTCTATTGTACAAAGTATTAATTGTGAAATCTTTAACGGGTAGGTAATACCCGAGAAATATTAAAGTTCACAATTAATATGTTACACTGTACATTCTTCAATTTTGATTCAAAAATCATTAACTATACTCACTACCTTAACTGCAATACACAATCATTCTCATACAAATTCGATTACATATTCTGATATTGACGGATCAGAATTCAAGTCATAACTCTGAACCGGTGACATCACTCTTAGATCTCTACGTCTTTCAAAGCTATACTTTGACTTCAAAACTGTGCAAGATCCTTTAGCGTTGTTTTTACTGAAAATAACCTTACAATCCCTTTTCAAAGTATCCAGTTTTACCACACTTCCAACCAGTCAACTTCAACTTTTCAGATTAAGCCTTATTGTAACCTTGATATACACGTTTTTGTTACCAGGGAACCTTTTATGTTCCACCACATTAGCAGTAAATTTACCAACGACTTCATTAATCTTTGACCTTCCGAAAAATCATTATACTCATTGAAACCCTATCATGTACTCATCCACATCTTGTAACAATAATTGCCATACCAACTACTGGGAATTAGCAATCAGTATTTCGAATTTCGCAGCAATTCTATGCCAACATTTATATATATACATATAATGTCTATCTCCTAGACTTACTTACTTCGAATGTGAAGTTTCTGAAAAACACCCCAAACTGCAAAACTAGTTCTCCGAATTTTGGAAAAATGCTGATGAAGTAGCAAAAACTGTAAACGGCTTTAACAGTCAAAAGTTTGATGATAAAGACTAGTGTGTTGGAAAAGCACAGAAAAAGAGAAAGTTTGGTACTGAAAAACGGATTGAGCAAATCATGAAGGAGGCTGTGGACAAAACACAAAGACTAAACCTGCCTTCAAAGAATACAAATGATTCAGTATCTGCTGAAGTCATTAACGAATACCTTGCTCCTGACTCAAAATCTGTTATGAATAAATCTTCTTCATCATCTTTCGATATTAGAAATTCTAAGATATCATCGTATCTTTCATTATAAATATCCTCGATATTTCTGAAGATATTTTCATAACTATTCTTATCTGAAATCATTTATCTCTTCACGATATCAGTGTTACATCAGAAAGGAAACTGTTTTAGTTTCTAAAATTTGAAAAGTTTGAACTTAAATGTTATTGAAGCAGTGTTGGGAACTGAAGCATGAGTTAGTATAATATAATAACACTTGATCAACGTGATTATATTACAGTAATTTATGCTGAGTTTCTAAATGGAACGTGATGATTCACAGATCATAACATCATCATGTGCTATGTCATACGACTCTTGTATTCTATTTAATCTCTAAAATATCAAGAAAATATTTCTTGATGATTCGGTCTTTTCCAGGGTATTCTGGTAATTTAACAAATCAAGATCGTGCCATTACCATTTTCTTCTTAGAACATTAACAATTTTCATTCCGAAATTCATATCTACGAATTCTGGACCATTACAAGCAATGCTTAGTCACAAGAAGAAGAAACGAAGGGACAAAACTCTGAAATAGAAATTGGGGTATAAATCGCAGCAAATAAGCATTAACTGGGAATGACAATAATTATAGAAGACAGAAGCAGGAACTTTGAAATATAAGGGAAAATATAAAGTCCGATAACAACACATAAATTACAAACCATGTATATCAATGTTTGTCGCAACATAAAGACACGGGAGAATTAAAAGCACTATAACCCCATGGGCAAAGTAGAAGTAAGCAGATTCCTCTGGCGGAAGTTGGAAAAGGAGAATAATTGTTGCGATAGTAAGGATAAGGACAAGGATCAGAACTGGATTAAGCATTTTCACAATCTTTTGAATTTGGGAATTGAGTATAGGAATGGTAAAAGTAAGGAAACGAAGGGGGTAGATTTATAGTTAAATATTCGACAGAGTAATCAAAACAGATGATCGCATTTAAAGCGGATCCTAATTTCCTTGATTTCTGAAGAATCAAATCTTATTACTAAGACCTTCTCCAAATCTCCCGAACTCTGGAAATCAACCTGTCTACGTCAAAAGATATGACGAAACTTTACCTACTCATTTCACTCCTTTGTGATAACTTCATTTATACTCTTCGCGTAACCAAATTGTTTTATCTATATTACTCGCTGATGATAAAACTTTAATTTTCAGCTCGCATGCATCATGAAAACGTATTTATTGTTAGCCATGACCATCTCAATCAAATTTCGGGACGAAATTTCTTTAACGGGTAGGTACTGTGACAACCCAAAAATTTCTGACCAAATTTAAACTTTATCTTTATATTATTCTGACACGATAAGCAAAGTTTGTTAAGTTGAATCTCAAGAAGTGTAAACTGTATTCATACATTCATTTAACCTTGACCAAACCCTGACGATTCACGAACCATTATAACTGGATTGGAAAATATACGTATATATATATATATATATATATATATATATATATATATATATATATATATATATATATATATATATATATTTATATATATATATTACAAAAATATAATATTAACTTAGTCAAAAAAAAAACGTCCTGATTTAAAATAATATATTTTGATAAACAACGAGTCACTGATTTATAGAAGCAAATGACTACAACGCTCAATTTTATAAGTTACATTTTTTATAAGGTAATTTATTGATGAGTAAGTCAAATTATTAATAAGGGTACACGTCGCGTAACGTAAAAGGCTAGTTTTCTAAACGTACGAATGTGTGTTCGAAAAACCGAAAGTGGTACACGAGTCGAGTATCAACGTACGAGTCAACGGACCTAAAATTACAAGTCAACTATGTATATGAATATAATATAATATATATATAATTAATATAAATTATATATATATATATTATATATATATAATAATATGTCGACAAACAAGAAAACAAAAAAATTGTGAGCTGGATTTTGGGGCCATGCGATCGCATGAGAAATAGGCATAAAACCCATGCGATCGCATGGCAATCAGAATTCAGAAATATTCTATAAATTGGCCAGTTTGCTCAACACACACACACACATATTAATATCTATATTACTCCGTATTATATTTTATATTTTATATTTATATTTATTATTTATATTATTATTATTAAGATTAATATTATTATTAATCTTATAGTTAGGAGTATTATTATTAGTATTATTATACATAAAATACTACGACGAGGTCATGAGCGAATTATTTTCAAACAAGCCTTCCGAGCGGGATAGAGCTAGGGAAACTATGGGTTATAACTATGGAGGTTATGGGTAATGTTCGTGAGTATTGTTCACAAGTCAAACTAGTATTTATCATCTCCGTTGCGTCTACGTACTTTTCTACAATATTGAATCACAATATTGATACGTAAGCATTTATATCTTATCTTTTATATATTAATAGTATATCCATGTCTAGTGCTCGAGTATATATGTTTATATATGCTTGTATGCTTTAGTTTTGTCATTAGATAGTTTATGATGAATCACGAATTTGATACATATATTATTGATAAAAGGTATATGATATGCATGTCATTGAAAAGCTGTCGAAAATTTAATAACTTTTCATTTAGAAATCGCGTTATTTCGATGAACGAATTAAAAGATATGGTCAATTGAATTATGATTGACGTTAATTGGAATTGCTTTTGAATCTGTAATTAATATTTAAACAACTTGTTTGTAAGATTGATAAATTAGATTTTTGAATATTACCAGATGAGTAAATGAATCCTTATATAAGGCACATCTCGTTTTATTGAACTATTGTCAAAATTGACTTTTTGAAACGACTTTGGATAACTTTTGTATGTCGATCTCGAGCATTAGGATTATGATACACTATGACCTGACCTAGTTTGATAGACAATTATTGACCAACATATGTTCTCTAGGTTGAGATCTACGGTTATTTGGTATTCCAAGTTTCGATCACATTTCGGTGAACGACTATATGTGTTGCTAAGGTGAGTTTCATTTGCTCCCTTTTTAATTGCTTTTGCAATCTATATTTTTGGGCTGAGAATACATGCACTTTATTTTAAACACAATGGACACAAGTACATACTTAATTCTACACTGAGTTTGAACCGAAAATCCCTTAGCTTTGGTAACTAGTAACTGCCGGTTATAAGAACTGGTAGGCGCGAGTAGTTATATATGGATCCATAGGGCTTGACATCCCCGTCTATTCCAGGTATAGAAACCCTAGCCTGAACTATAAAACAGACGTATGCTATTTGAGGTTAGTACACGTTGGTTTGCGTGTATTGTACATGTTGGTTACATGTATGTTAAAATAGGGGTACTTATTATATAGACGTTAAACTTTAGTTACCAGGGTGCTCAATCTTGTAGAATATTTTGATAAACGTTTCTGGATGAAACAACTGAAATCTTGTGATCCACCTTTATGTACAGATTATGCAAAACATTAAAACTATGAACTCACCAACCTTTATGTTAACACTTGTTAGCATGTTTATTCTTAGATTCCCTAGAAGTCTTCCGCTGTTTGCTTATATGTTAGACATGCTATGTGCATGGAGTCTTACATGGCATATTTTTCAAGAAAACGTTGCATTCACCAAATCATCACCATGTATCTTATCTTGACTGCATTGTCAACGGAAGTACTAATGTAAACTATTATATTACGGTGATTATCTATATGTAGAAATCATCAGATGTCGAAAACCTTTGATTTAAATATTCATTTATGGTGTGCCTTTTCAAAAGAATGCAATATTTACAAAACGTATCATATAGAGGTCAAATACCTCGCAATGAAATCGATGAATGACGTGTTCGTCCATATGGATTTGGAGCGATCGTCACATCTTGGGTTTATAGTGTTCTTAGTTTTCCCGTGTCTTTATATTGATATACGCATCGATATACACGGTTTGTAATTTCTGCGTTGTCTTCGTGCTTATATTTTTCCTTATATTTTGGAGTTTCATGCTTCCGTCAACTTTTCCCGACTTCAAGTCAAGCGAATAATGGTCTAGAATTCATAGATATGAAATTCGGAATGAACATAGCTAATGCTCTAAGAGAGAAATTGTAATAGCACAATTTGACTTGTGAAATTTACCAGAATCCAAAGGAAAAGATAGAACTATCAATAGAATATGTTCTTGATATGTTTAGAGATTAGATTGAATGTAAGAGTCATGTAACATGGCACATGATGACGTTATGGTCTGTGAATCATTACGTTCCATTTAGAAACTCAGCATGACTTACTGTAATATAATCACGTTGATCAAGTGTCATTATATTTTACTAACTCATGCTTCAGTTCCCAACATTACTTCAAAAATATTCATACTTTACACTCAGAGGTTTCAGATATTTAGAAACTAAAACAGTTTTCTTTATGATGTGATACATATAACGCGAAGGAATAAATGATTTCAGATAAGAATGGTTATGAAAATATCTTCAGAAATATGAAGGATATTTATAATGGAAGATACGATGATATTTTAGAATATTTAAGATAAGAGGATGATGGAGAATATTGTCCGCAAGGGTTTTAGAGTAAGGAGCAAGGTATTTGCTAAGGATTTTAGCAGACACCGAATCATTTGGATTCTTTGAAGGTTGATTTCGTCCTTGTGATTTGTCCATAGCCTCCTTCAGGGTTTGCTCAATTCGTTTTCCAGTTTCAAACCTTCTCTTTTTCTGTGCTTTGCTAACACAATATTATTTATCATCAACTTTTGACTGTTACGATTGTCGACAGTTTCTGATGCTTCATTTAGCTTTTTCAAAACTTCATAGTACTGATTCGTAGGCTGAAGTGCTATTCTGGATTTCAGAATTATAATTCCAGGAAATAACGTTATATGTATATGCAGAAATGATGTGAGATTCAAGAATAATTATTGATGCTTCCTGGGGTTTGGTATGACAATTATTGTTACAAGATGTAGATGGGTACATGACAAGGTTTTATAGTGATCTTTCAGAGAGATTTAAGTCAAAGAGCAATAAAGTTGCTGGTAAGCTTACTACTAATGTGGTGGAATATAAAAGGTTCCCCAGTAACGATGGCGAAAAGACAACGTATATATCAAGGTTATAATAAGGCTACTCCGGATGAAAAGTCGAAGTTGTCTTTTTGGAGCTGTGATAAAATTCGGTATTTTGAAAAGGGATTGTAAAGTTATTTTAGGTAATAATAATGCTAAAGGATCTGACACGGATACGTGTTGAACCTTTGCTTAGGTTCAAGTGTCCTCCGAATGCATATCTATATGCATATAATCTTCGTATGTATCGTGTGATTGGTTCATTCTCTCGATTGTTCCTTAGTTGAGATGTTTTCAAGAATTTTGAAGGGTTTATACGCAGGTTGTCATCGTCAATATCCGTATAATGAATTCGCCGTGAATCTTGAATGATACGAATATCTTTATGAGTTCTGTGAATGAAAGTGATGTTCTAGTATAGTTTGAATTTAAAGTATGATTTTGAAGGATGTAGGAATTTAAGATTGATGGCACTTCTTAAATCTTGACTTGAATTTTGATCTGTCAAAATCAGAATATGTAATTGAATTGGTATGGAAAATGGTTGTCTTAAATTTTGTGAAATGATGTATATTGCTATGAAAGGAGAGAGTATAATTAACGATTGTCGAAACATCATTGAAAATGTACAGTGTAACATATTAATGTGAACTTAAGTATTTCTCGGGTATTACCTACCCGTTAAAATAAAATTTCACAAGTAATATTTTGTACAAAAGAATTTTTATTACAGTCTTTATGAAAATATATGTATGTATATTTTCTTCAGATGTAATATGGATTTAATGAGTTAATATTATATTAATCTCATTTGGTTTACGGTTGGAATTAGAAATGAATAATCCCTAAAACTTTAAAGATTACATAATCGCCGTGGAATATTTCTTCAACGTAAATGAAATAATGAATTAATACTTCATCACTCATTATTGTTGGTATCCCTCAGTGCCTGCTGTGCGTAAGATGTTGATGCTCGTAATGCGGCTTGCGATGTTGAGGCTTGTGATGTTGTTGGTAATGCTGGTGCTGGTGCTGGTAGTGGTTTGATGTGAGTATAGATGATGAGAATTTATTTTGTTTTGTATTGTGAAAGAAGATGTTTAAAGTTTCTTGAATAAAAAGAGAGGTCAAGAGCTTTATAAAGGGAATGAAATGATGTAGGATGCACTTGCTAATGAAGTTTTGCTTTTCATGACAGTAATTTTTTTTTTTTTACTAAATAATTCACCATGCAAGATACGGAGTAAAGGTCGGATAGCCTCAATAATATTAGTAATATTATACTCGTTGCGGCATATCCTGAAAAGGAAAGAGAAAATGGTTTTACGAACGGGTTCGCCGGTAAGTGCTTCATGTTCTTCACCAAGAGGGCAATGTGGTGGATGGAAGGGATCACCTTCTTCTTGTCTCCAATGATTAAGTAGACTACGAACCCATCCACAATTCATCCAAAATAGATGATGGCTAATTGGTTGATCCATTCCTGTCACACTGCTTTCGGAGCTCGAGTGAAATTCCATATCGAAATTCGAGAGACTTGAACTAGTGGAGAGTTCCATTTCGTACGATTGAATAAAGGATTTTTCGATATGAAATGATTTTCGGTTATCGGATGGTATTCTAATTACATAGAATATCTATATATATATATATATAGAGCAAAAGATTTCATAGATTACGGAGGAAATTACGGAATATGTTAGGCAAAGTTTACAGTAACAGATACGCTAAGATATGAATTAGCATATACGCCAAAATATGAACTTTCTCTATACACTATTTATGCAATCAATACAGTAAGATGTGTCTAGACTGTGACAACCCGGAAATTTCCAACCAAATTTAAACTTTAATCTTTATATGTTTCCGACACGATAAGCAATATTTGTTAAGTTAAATTTTAAGAATTTTAAACTATGTTCATACATTCATTCAACCTCGACCAAGTTCCAACGATTCACGAACCATTAAACGAATATGATTATATATGTATATGTGTATATATATTATAACTTGAAACGTAAACAAAATATTAGATTAAATACTTTATATGATTGTATCTGTTTCAAAATGTTTATCAATGGAATTAGAAGATAAGATCAAATGATTGAATTATCAGATATATTAAATTATGATTACAAGTCTCTGTTGAAAGGCCCACGTTGATTTGAGAAATCTTTTCATTTTAACAATATTCAGAAAATGGTAAAGTGATTTATAAATATGAACAAATTGTCAATCATTGAGAACTAGACAAAGGATAGTGGAAGATTGAATCTCATAAAGACTCGATTGATCTATTTAGTTTCAAATGTACAAAAACGTTTTCAGTTTAAAAATAACTTTATTATTAAAACGTATATAACTTTTATAAATATCTAGAACCACTTTTGACAACTCATTACTTAACTAGTATGATAAAGATAACGATATTTATATTTTATTTTATTAAATATATATAACGATTTAAATTAATATTATATATATTATACGCGTATTATACGTACATAGTTTTATACTTTTACTATACTTAAACTTTACCTTTACTTTATTTTTACTTTACTTTAACTTTAATAATTCATACTTTAATAATTCACTTTAATAATTCATACTTTAATAATTCACTTTAATAATTCATACTTTAATAATTCACTTTAATAATTCATACTTTAATAATTCACTTTAATAATTCATACTTTAATAATTCACTTTAATAATTCAAAAATCTATTATAAATAGAATTCAATAGGTTTCATTATTTCATAGAAACTTGAAAATAGTTTTCTCTAAACTCTCTCAATCGATTTACATATATATATTTACTCCGTATTATCTCAAGATATTATTAGTATACATAAAATATTACGACGGAGTGCTGTCCGAGTGATTTCGAAGTTGTTTTTTCGAGTGGGATATGATTAAGGAAATTATGGGTTATACCTATGGAGGTGATTGAGTATGGTTCATGGGTATGCTCGTGAGGTCAATATAGTGTTTATCATCTCCGTTGCGTTTATGTATCTTTCCTGCAATATTGAATCTCAATATTGATATGTGAGTACTCATAATTTAATTTTTACATACTAATAGTGTATCCCTGACTACTGCTCGAGTATATAGGATTATGCATGCTTGTACTTTTGATATTGCCATTAGATAGGTTATGTTGATTCCTAAATTAGTTACATATACGATTGAGATAAGGTATAAGATATGCATGTCGTTGGAAAGCTAGCGAAAAATAGTTGAATTTTGGTTTAAGAATCACTTGAATCCAAGTAACGGTTAGAAAGTTATGAAATAAACAAATTGCATAATTAATTTCGTAATTAAAATTGCTGATGATAATTAGTGAAATAATTTTTTGGGTTATAAAAAGTGGTTATTTGGATTCTACTCATTGAGTAGATGAATTTTCATATAAAGCACGTCTCGTTTCGTTGAACGGTTGTCAAGTTATGGACAAAAGAAGTTTTGCAAATTTTGATGAAATGTCGAAACGGGAACTGAAATTCTCGCTGATCTGCGTTGTTTCATATATAAAAAAAAATACCACTGAATTCTTTGCTGTAAGGTCTAACAAACGACTCTGGCCGTTTGTCAATTCGAGTCTCGACAATTTTTCTAAAAATCATCAAAGTTGACGGTTTGGTCACATTTTAAAATTCTAAAAAGAGCTGAAACTTTTTTATTTAAAAATTTCAGTTTTGTATCAGTTTCATGGTCGGCCTGATATGTATTTACTCTTGCCAAAAATCATGTTATATCTTTGTGGTAACAAGAATTTACAGGCTTTGACCGTTTGTCAATACGAGTTTTGAGGAATTTTCTAAAAATCTCCAAAGTAGGCTACTCGGTCACTTTTGTAAATTTATTAAAGCTGAAAAATTAACTTTAAAACGCCGAAAACGTGTTGGTAACTACGAGTTGTCTAGGTTTAGTTTACTTCTGTAATATTTATGCTTAATCTTTTTGGTAATGTGTAACTTTTATCTTTGGCCGTTTATCAATAGGAGTTCCGATAATTTTTCTAAAAATAGCTGAAGTGGCCCGTTTAGTCATGTTTGACCGAAAATCATTTTTGTATAAGTTATTATATATTTGCATGCGACCTCATTTTTACTTTGACCTTTGACTTTTGACTTTAACCTTTGACTTTTGACTTTGAACTTTGACTTTTCCTGTTAACTTTTCAGTTGACTTTTTTGTGTTGATTTTCTCTAAAAAAAAAAAAAAACTAAAATACTATTTTATGATTATGAAACCATTTGTGTTACGTTGTTTCACACGTCACCTTTTACTAGAATCTTAATTGAGCATGAGTAATATAACATGTTACTATACTGTAGAGTCAGACTCGAGCTATAGGATAGGATTACACTATGACCTGACCTAAATTGCTATACAAATATTGACCAACATATAAATATATATAATTAATATAGGTTCGTGAATCCGAGGCCAACCTTGCACTTGTTCAATGACGTTATATGTATTTTTACTACGAAATACAGTATGGTGAGTTTCATTTGCCTTTTTACCCTTTATATTTTTGGGACTGAGAATACATGCGCTTTTATAAATGTTTGACGAAATAGACACAAGTAATTGAAACTACATTCTATGGTTGAATTATCGAAATCGAATATGCCCCTTTTTATTAAAGTCTGGTAATCTAAGAATTAGGGAACAGACACCCTAATTGACGCGAATCCTAAAGATAGATCTATTGGGCCTAACAAACCCCATCCAAAGTACCGGATGCTTTAGTACTTCGAAATTTATATCATGTCCGAAGGAGGATCCCGGAATGATGGGGATATTCTTATATGCATATTGTTAATGTCGGTTACCAGGTGTTCACCATATGAATGATTATTTTTGTCTCTATGCATGGGACGTATATTTATGAGAACTGGAAATGAAATTCTTGTGGTCTATTAAAATGATGGAAATAAATGATTATGATAAACTAATGAACTCACCAACCTTTTGGTTGACACTTTAAAGCATGTTTATTCTCAGGTGTTAAAGAAATCTTCCGCTGGTCATTTGCTCATTTTAAAGATATTACTTGAAGTCTTTCATAGCATATTTCGAAGAACGTTGCATTCGAGTCATTGAGTTCATCAAAGATTATTATTAAATCAATTTATAGTTGGATAGTGGATATTATGAAATGGTATGCATGCCTGTCAATTTTCGATGTAAAGAAAGATTGTCTTTTAAAAACGAATGCAATGTTTGTAAAATGTATCATATAGAGGTCAAATACCTCACAATGTAATCAACTATTGTGAATCGTTTATAATGTATATGAACGGGTCCTTTCAGTTGGTATCAGAGCGGTGGTCTTAGCGAACCAGGTCTGCATTAGTGTGTCTAACAGATAAGTCGATAGGATGCATTAGTGAGTCTGGACTTCGACCGTGTCTGCATGTCAATAGTTTTGCTTATCATTTTGTGTCAAAAATTAACTACTTATCATCCTCAGAAAATTACCTGCTTATCATTTTTAGTCTAAGACACGTCTTGCTGCATTGATTACATGAATAGTGTATAGACAAAAATTTATATCTTAGCGTATATGCTAAATCATATCTTATTGTATCTATTACTGTAAACGTTGCCTGATATATCCCGTAAATTCCTCCGTAATTTACGAAATCTTTTGTTCTATATATATGGATATTCTATGTAATTAGAATACCATCCGATAACCGAAAATCATTTCATATCGAAAAAAAAAATCCTTATTCAATCGTACGAAATGGAATTCATCATTAATTCAAGTTCCTCGGATTTCGAAATGGAATCCCACTCCAGCTCCGAAAGCAGTGTGACCGGAATAGATCAACCAATCATTCATCACCTATTCTGGATGAAATGGGGATGGGTTCGTAGCCTCCTCAATCATTGGAGACAAGAAGAAGGTGATCCCTTCCATCCACCACATTGCCCTCTTGATGAAGAACCTGAAGCACTTACCGGCGAACCTGTTCGAAACACAATTTTCTCGCTCATTTCCAGAGTATCTCGTCACGATTATATATTACCTCAAATTTTAGATTTTATTTATCCGCTCGTCCGAACCGACAATCACCCCGGTGTAATAGAAGAAGTCAACGAGCTTCGCGCTCGGGTAGTGGCTTTGGAGAATATGGTGCAGAGATTACAAACACCAGCAGCAGCATCAGCAGCATAACCAGTAACACCATCATCAACGCCAATAGTACCATTACCACCCCAACCACAACCACGTCATAAACCTCAACTTTACACTCTGTCCCACGAGCACCAATGTCATACGCCCTGTAGATACCAAGGAATACCAACAACAATAACCGACGAAGTATTAATTCATAACTTCATTGGAGAAACATTCCGCGCAGATTATGTAATCTCTAAAGTCTTAGAGATTATCTAATCTAGCCCTAACCATAAATCAGTTAAGCGAACCAAAATGATAGAAGGAAGAGTAGAAACCCTGACAAAAATGGTGTGTGATTAACAAGCTAAACTTGTTTTACCAATAGCATCAACAGTACCGTCAGCGTCACCAGCATCATCAGTACAGTCAACATCAGATTCAACAACACCTATAACATCACAAACTCCGTCAGCTCAAGAATCACTATGGACATCATTACGAATCAATAACCCGTATATTGTATCAACGAGTTATGAAGAATTAACTCATTCCCTTTGAAGAAATTATATGTATATTTTATATATTTTGAAATAAAAATAAATCTTTCCGTGCTAAGCTATTGTGTGTGAATCTTAACTACTTGGTTAATTCATATTACAAATATGCAATAATGTACGTCCTTCGGCCGCAACTTAACCAGCGTTAACTACAATCTCTGTCCCAATTCAACAAATTCCAATTCATAATAAATCAAGTATATATTTGATTTTACACTTTCATCATCGATGTACCCGAAACTTTTCAGATAACATCATTCGTACTTTGCGAAATTCACAAGAATTCCACGAACCGAACATCATACATCAACAAATAATGAAGTATTGATTCATAATTTCAATGTCATTAAAGAAATACTGCGTAAAAGTTATGTACTTTTTAAAGCCTTTAGGGATTATTCAATTCTAGTTTCAACCGTAAATCAAATGAGTTTAATTTAACATTAACTCATTAAATCTATGTTACATCTGAAGAAAATATACATATATATATTTTCATAAAGACTCTAATAAAATTCTTTTGTACAAAATATTAATTGTGAAATTTTTTTTAACGGGTAGGTAATACCCGAGAGATATATAAATTCACAATTAATATATTACATTCTTCGAATCTGATTCAGCAAATCATCCATTATACTCCCTACTTTCACAACAATATACATTCTTTTATAGAAATAAAAACAACCATACTCATTCAAAATTTAATTACATATCCTGATTTTGAAATCTCAAAATTCAACTTGAGATATGACCAAAATCATCACTCTTAGATCCTTACATCTTTCACAAGCTATATTTTTACTTCAAAACTATGTTAGAACATCAAATGTATGTTAACGATTACAATCTGTGTTCAAACCCTTCGAAAATTTCTGAAGACACTTCGAATGATGAGCAATCGAGATGATGATCCAATCACATGTTACCCACAGTTATGTACCCGAAAAACTCTTGAAACCAAAGTAAAAGTTTAAACAACGTATCCGCGTCAGATTCTTTAGCATTTATTAGCAAAAATAACTTTGCGACTCCTATTCAAAGTAGCCAGTTTTGTCACAGCTCCAGCAAGTCAACTTCGACTTTTCAGTCAGACTAACCTTATTATAACCTTGAGATATACACCATCGTTACCAGGGAACCTTTTACATTCCACCACATTATTAACAGATGTATCAACAACTTCATTACCCTTTGACTTTAGCCTCTCCAAAAAGTCATTATAATTATTCATTGAAACCCCATCATTTACTCATTCGCATCTTGTAATGAGAATTTCCATACGAATCATTGGGAATTAGCAATCAGTATTTTGAAATCTCGCAGCATGTCTACGCCAACAGTTATATGTGTATATATAACGTCTATCTTCTGGACTTAATTTGAATGTGAAGATTCTGAAAAACACTTCGAACTACGAATTGGTTCTCCGAAAATGGAAAAATACTGATGAAGCAGCAAAAAAACTATAAACAACCTTAACAGTAAAAGTTTGATGATAATGAATAGGTGTGCTGGCAAAGCGCAGAAAAAGAGAAGTCTTGGAACTGGAAAACGGATTGAGCAAAGTAGGAAGGAGGCTGTGGACAAATTACAAAGACTGAACCTGACTTCAAAGGATCCAAATAATTCAGTATCTGCTGAAGTCATTAACGAATACCTTGCTCCTGACTCTAAACCCCTGCGGACAATATTCTTCATCATCATCATCTGATATTAGAAATTCTAAAATATCATCATATCTTTCATTATAAATATCCTCCATATTTCTGAAGATATTTTCTTAATTTTTCTTATTTGAAATCATTTACCTCTTCGCGCTATCTGTATTACATCATAAAAGAAACTATTTTAGTTTCTAAATTCTGAAACATTCAAGTTTAAAATAGGAATATTTTGAAGTAGTGTTGGGAACTGAAGCATGAATTAGTATAATATAATGACACTTGATCAATGTGATTATATTACAGTAAGTCATGCTGAGTTTCTAAATGGAACGTGATGATTCACAGATCATAACATCATCATGTGCCATGTTATACGACTCTTGTATTCTATTTAACCTCTAAAATATCAAGAAAATATTTCTTGATGATTCGGCTTTTTCCAAGGTATTTTAGTAATTTGACAAGTCAAGATCGTGCCATCACAATTTCCTTCCTAGAACATTAACAATGTTCATTTCGAAATTCATATCTGTGAATTCTGGACCATTACAAGCGGTGCTTAATCGCAAGCAGAAGAAACGAAAGGACAAAACTCCGAAATAGAAATTGGGGTATAAATTGCAGCAAATAAAAGAGAGCATTAACTATGAATGATAATGATTATAGAAGACAGAAGCAGAGACTTTGAAATATAAGGGAACATATAAAGCCCAACGACAAACCAGAAATTATAAACCATATATATCGATGCATATAGCAATATAAAGACACGGGAGAACTAGGAACACTATAAACCCAAGAGTATAGTAGAAGTAAATAGATTCTTCCGGCGGTAGATGAAAAAAAGAAGAATGACCGATATGAAAGTTAGAAGTATATCGAGAATCAGAACTGGATGGAGCATATTGATGAATACTTTAAAATATGAGTTGAGGGGGAAAGAATAGAAGGTGATGAAACATGACTAGGAACTTAGAAATCAACAGATTTAACTCACACAATGGCAGAATAAGTGAATCAAACCCTCTAGTGAATAGGTTAAGTTTTTTTTTGATTAATTTAGTCAAACCACAACTAAATCAAGTGTGATTAGATCAACACCTAGAGCTATTATTCACCACCTAGGTGATTTGGACTGAGAGAGAATTGAAGGAGCTCACTAGATCTGAGTGTGTGTAACAAATGAGAGGCTTAACCTAAAATGAAGAACATAAGACTTTATATACCCCTGCTGTTGACACACCCATATGATTCATTCATCACACGTACGAGTTGGCTTCATCAACCGTACGGGTGATCACTCACTCGTGTCTTATCATTTATGTTGTAATTGTGACTTAGCTCAGCATCAACCATGCGTATGAGCCTGTCAGCCGTACTAGTGAGGCTTCACTCGTACGTCTGACTAAGTCTAACATAGTCAAACATCTAAATCTCGTTCCTGCAGTTCCTGTAACCACATACAAACACGGATAGGATAATAACGAGCAATCATGGTGGCCTGTAAACTGTTGTACCTGCAATGGACGTGGGTAGATGTCTAGGGACTTGCATAAAATGCATCAACAGATGGTGTGAGTTGTAAGGAAACGAAGGAGGTGAATTTATAAGAAAATCTCTGACAGAACAATTAAAATGGATGATCGCATTTAAAGCGGATCTTAATTCCCTTGATTACCGGAGAGTCAAATCTTATTAAGAAGATTTTCTTCAAATCCCTTAAAATCTGGGAATCAATCATATCTACGTCAAATGATAAGATGAATCTACACTTACTCATTTCACTCTTCTATGTTAGCTTCATTCGTACTCTTCATATAAATGGATTGTTTATCCAAATTATTCGCTGATGATAAAACTCTAATTTTCAGCCCGTGTGCATCATGAAAACATACTTATTATCATTCACGACCTTTCCACTCAAATTTCGGGACGAAATTTCTTTAACGGGTAGGTACTGTGACAACCCGGAAATTTCCAACCAAATTTAAACTTTAATCTTTATATGTTTCCGACACGATAAGCAATATTTGTTAAGTTAAATTTCAAGAATTTTAAACTATGTTCATACATTCATTCAACCTCGACCAAGTTCCAACGATTCACGAACCATTAAACGAATATGATTATATATGTATATGTGTATATATATTATAACTTGAAACGTAAATAAAATATTAGATTAAATACTTTATATAATTGTATCTGTTTTAAAATGTTTATCAATGGAATTAGAAGATAAGATCAAATGATTGAATTATTAGATATATTAAATTATGATTACAAGTCTCTGTTGAAAGGCCCACGTTGATTTGAGAAATCTTTTCATTTTAACAATATTCGGAAAATGGTAAAGTGATTTATAAATATGAACAAATTGTCAATCATTGAGAACTAGACAAAGGATAGTGGAAGATTGAATCTCATAAAGACTCGATTGATCTATTTAGTTTCAAATGTACAAAAACGTTTTCAGTTTAAAAATAACTTTATTATTAAAACGTATATAACTTTTATAAATATCTAGAACCACTTTTGACAACTCATTACTTAACTAGTATGATAAAGATAACGATATTTATATTTTATTTTATTAAATATATATAACGATTTAAATTAATATTATATATATTATACACGTATTATACGTACATAGTTTTATACTTTTACTATACTTAAACTTTACCTTTACTTTATTTTTACTTTACTTTAACTTTAATAATTCATACTTTAATAATTCACTTTAATAATTCATACTTTAATAATTCACTTTAATAATTCATACTTTAATAATTCACTTTAATAATTCATACTTTAATAATTCACTTTAATAATTCATACTTTAATAATTCACTTTAATAATTCAAAAATCTATTATAAATAGAATTCAATAGGTTTCATTATTTCATAGAAACTTGAAAATAGTTTTCTCTAAACTCTCTCAATCGATTTACATATATATATATTTACTCCGTATTATCTCAAGATATTATTAGTATACATAAAATATTACGACGGAGTGCTGTCCGAGTGATTTCGAAGTTGTTTTTTTGAGTGGGATATGATTAAGGAAATTATGGGTTATACCTATGGAGGTGATTGAGTATGGTTCATGGGTATGCTCGTGAGGTCAATATAGTGTTTATCATCTCCGTTGCGTTTATGTATCTTTCCTGCAATATTGAATCTCAATATTGATATGTGAGTACTCATAATTTAATTTTTACATACTAATAGTGTATCCCTGACTACTGCTCGAGTATATAGGATTATGCATGCTTGTACTTTTGATATTGCCATTAGATAGGTTATGTTGATTCCTAAATTAGTTACATATACGATTGAGATAAGGTATAAGATATGCATGTCGTTGGAAAACTAGCGAAAAATAGTTGAATTTTGGTTTAAGAATCACTTGAATCCAAGTAACGGTTAGAAAGTTATGAAATAAACAAATTGCATAATTAATTTCGTAATTAAAATTGCTGATGATAATTAGTGAAATAATTTTTTGGGTTATAAAAAGTGGTTATTTGGATTCTACTCATTGAGTAGATGAATTTTCATATAAAGCACGTCTCGTTTCGTTGAACGGTTGTCAAGTTATGGACAAAAGAAGTTTTGCAAATTTTGATGAAATGTCGAAACGGGAACTGAAATTCTCGCTGATCTGCGTTGTTTCATATATAAAAAAAAATACCACTGAATTCTTTGCTGTAAGGTCTAACAAAAGACTCTGGCCGTTTGTCAATTCGAGTCTCGACAATTTTTCTAAAAATCATCAAAGTTGACGGTTTGGTCACATTTTAAAATTCTAAAAAGAGCTGAAACTTTTTTATTTAAAAATTTCAGTTTTGTATCAGTTTCATGGTCGGCCTGATATGTATTTACTCTTGCCAAAAATCATGTTATATCTTTGTGGTAACAAGAATTTGCAGGCTTTGACCGTTTGTCAATACGAGTTTTGAGGAATTTTCTAAAAATCTCCAAAGTAGGCTACTCGGTCACTTTTGTAAATTTATTAAAGCTGAAAAATTAACTTTAAAACGCCGAAAACGTGTTGGTAACTACGAGTTGTCTAGGTTTAGTTTACTTCTGTAATATTTATGCTTAATCTTTTTGGTAATGTGTAACTTTTATCTTTGGCCGTTTATCAATCGGAGTTCCGATAATTTTTCTAAAAATAGCTGAAGTGGCCCGTTTAGTCATGTTTGACCGAAAATCATTTTTGTATAAGTTATTATATATTTGCATGCGACCTCATTTTTACTTTGACCTTTGACTTTTGACTTTAACCTTTGACTTTTGACTTTGAACTTTGACTTTTCCTGTTAACTTTTCAGTTGACTTTTTGTGTTGATTTTCTCTAAAAAAAAAAAAACTAAAATACTATTTTATGATTATGAAACCATTTGTGTTACGTTGTTTCACACGTCACCTTTTACTAGAATCTTAATTGAGCATGAGTAATATAACATGTTACTATACTGTAGAGTCAGACTCGAGCTATAGGATAGGATTACACTATGACCTGACCTAAATTGCTATACAAATATTGACCAACATATAAATATATATAATTAATATAGGTTCGTGAATCCGAGGCCAACCTTGCACTTGTTCAATGACGTTATATGTATTTTTACTACGAAATACAGTATGGTGAGTTTCATTTGCCTTTTTACCCTTTATATTTTTGGGACTGAGAATACATGCGCTTTTATAAATGTTTGACGAAATAGACACAAGTAATTGAAACTACATTCTATGGTTGAATTATCGAAATCGAATATGCCCCTTTTTATTAAAGTCTGGTAATCTAAGAATTAGGGAACAGACACCCTAATTGACGCGAATCCTAAAGATAGATCTATTGGGCCTAACAAACTCCATCCAAAGTACCGGATGCTTTAGTACTTCGAAATTTATATCATGTCCGAAGGAGGATCCCGGAATGATGGGGATATTCTTATATGCATATTGTTAATGTCGGTTACCAGGTGTTCACCATATGAATGATTATTTTTGTCTCTATGCATGGGACGTATATTTATGAGAACTGGAAATGAAATTCTTGTGGTCTATTAAAATGATGGAAATAAATGATTATGATAAACTAATGAACTCACCAACCTTTTGGTTGACACTTTAAAGCATGTTTATTCTCAGGTGTTAAAGAAATCTTCCGCTGGTCATTTGCTCATTTTAAAGATATTACTTGAAGTCTTTCATAGCATACTTCGAAGAACGTTGCATTCGAGTCATTGAGTTCATCAAAGATTATTATTAAATCAATTTATAGTTGGATAGTGGATATTATGAAATGGTATGCATGCCTGTCAATTTTCGATGTAAAGAAAGATTGTCTTTTAAAAACGAATGCATTGTTTGTAAAATGTATCATATAGAGGTCAAATACCTCGCAATGTAATCAACTATTGTGAATCGTTTATAATGTATATGAACGGGTCCTTTCATAGACCTAGAATGATAAGCATGTAATTTTCTAAGGGTGATAAGCAGATGATTTTCGACTAGAAATGATAAGCAAAACTTTTGACATGCAGTTAAGGTCGAAATCTAGACTCACTAATGCATCTTAATAACTATCCGTTAGACACACTAATGCAAGACATGGTTCGCTAAGACCACCGCTCTGAAACCAACTGAAACGACTCGTCCATATTACTATAAATATAGTACGTTATTCATTGGTCCCATAGCGAGGTATTTGACCTCTATATGATACGTTTTAGAAATTATTGCATTCGTTTCATTAAAAGCACACCATTATTATACATAATGCATGTTTTAAACAAGTGAGCAATTATTTAAGAAATAATCCCCATAA
Organism: Rutidosis leptorrhynchoides; assembly: GCF_046630445.1. Lineage (NCBI taxonomy): Eukaryota > Viridiplantae > Streptophyta > Magnoliopsida > Asterales > Asteraceae > Rutidosis > Rutidosis leptorrhynchoides. The sequence continues at coordinate 106,588,450 of NC_092333.1, read as the reverse complement.
TATATCGGTTTCCAAATACTACACACGTGACATAAAAGTTGAATATAATACATGACAAAGGTTTTATTGAATGCAACACTTCATTTAAACAAAAACATGAGACTCCATGCACAGCTTGCTCAGATAATGCAACAGCAGAAGACTTTCTTAAAGACCTGAGAATAAACATGCTTAAACAGTTAACACAAAGGTTGGTGAGATATATAAGTTTAGCATCGATATAAATATAGACCACAAGATTTCATAGCTATAAATATATGTACACTCGCAAGTGTATAAAAGTATTCTATAAGTTGTTGAGCGCTTCGGTAACCATACTTAACCATTAATGTGGCATATTCCCTTTATTATGAAATCTCCCTACACTGTACCAAGTGTAGTAAAAACGAAGTACTATGCAACCGTTTACGATACTAGAGCGACTAGCCCGGTTGGGGTTGTCAAACCCGATAGATCTATCAATAGGATTCACGCTTACATGTTCTTACAATATGTAAATATTAGTTACCAAGCTATCTAGGGAAGATATGCAAGGTGGTACAACTCAACGTAGAATATATTTTAAGTACTTGTGTCCATGGCGTAAAACATAAAATGCATGTATTCTCATTCCAAAATATTTTTAGAGTTTAAAAATGGGACTATATACTCACAGTAGTATAAGTATATTAATAATAAGTTTTCAACTTATTAAAAATATGACCGTATTCCTTGGATTCACGAACCTATAACATTAATAACGATTCAGATAATAATACAACATATAAATAAAATAAAGCAAGTTCATAGAATACTTATATAATAATTTTTAACATTTTATGTTAGTAGTCCTTTGTTAGTAGTTCAAAATAGTCCGAAATGTCCAACAGTCCAATAATCGGTATATATATATAATCTTAGAATTACCCCCACGACGTATTGTATGAAATGTCCCGTTCTTATTGATTAAAAACGTTCCATATTAATTGATTTCATTGCGAGGTTTTGACCTCTATATGAGACGTTTTTCAAAGACTGCATTCATTTTTAAAACAAACCATAACCTTTATTTCATAAATAAAAGTTTAAAAAGCTTTACGTAGATTATCAAATAATGATAATCTAAAATATCCCGTTTACACACGACCATTACATAATGGTTTACAATACAAATATGTTACATCGAAATCAGTTTCTTGAATGCAGTTTTTACACAATATCATACAAACATGGACTCCAAATCTTGTCCTTATTTTAGTATGCAACAGCGGAAGCTCTTAGTATTCACCTGAGAATAAACATGCTTTAAATGTCAACAAAAATGTTGGTGAGTTATAGGTTTAACCTATATATATCAAATCGTAACAATAGACCACAAGATTTCATATTTCAATACACATCCCATACATAGAGATAAAAATCATTCATATGGTGAACACCTGGTAACCGACATTAACAAGATGCATATATATAAGAATATCCCCATCATTCCAGGACACCCTTCGGATATGATATAAATTTCGAAGTACTAAAGCATCCGGTACTTTGGATGGGGTTTGTTAGGCCCAATAGATCTATCTTTAGGATTCGCGTCAATTAGGGTGTCTGTTCCCTAATTCTTAGATTACCAGACTTAATAAAAAGGGGCATATTCGATTTCGATAATTCAACCATAGAATGTAGTTTCACGTACTTGTGTCTATTTTGTAAATCATTTATAAAACCTGCATGTATTCTCATCCCAAAAATATTAGATTTTAAAAGTGGGACTATAACTCACTTTCACAGATTTTTACTTCGTCGGGAAGTAAGACTTGGCCACTGGTTGATTCACGAACCTATAACAATATATACATATATATCAAAGTATGTTTAAAATATATTTACAACACTTTTAATATATTTTGATGTTTTAAGTTTATTAAGTCAGCTGTCCTCGTTAGTAACCTACAACTAGTTGTCCACAGTTAGATGTACAGAAATAAATCGATAAATATTATCTTGAATCAATCCACGACCCAGTGTATACGTATCTCAGTATTGATCACAACTCAAACTATATATATTTTGGAATCAACCTCAACCCTGTATAGCTAACTCCAACATTCACATATAGAGTGTCTATGGTTGTTCCGAAATATATATAGATGTGTCGACATGATAGGTCGAAACATTGTATACGTGTCTATGGTATCTCAAGATTACATAATATACAATACAAGTTGATTAAGTTATGGTTGGAATAGATTTGTTACCAATTTTCACGTAGCTAAAATGAGAAAAATTATCCAATCTTGTTTTACCCATAACTTCTTCATTTTAAATCCGTTTTGAGTGAATCAAATTGCTATGGTTTCATATTGAACTCTATTTTATGAATCTTAATATAAAAGTATAGGTTTACAGTCGGAAAAATAAGTTACAAGTCGTTTTTGTAAAGGTAGTCATTTCAGTCGAAAGAACGACGTCTAGATGACCATTTTAGAAAACATACTTCCACTTTGAGTTTAACCATAATTTTTGGATATAGTTTCATGTTCATAATAAAAATCATTTTCTCAGAATAACAACTTTTAAATCAAAGTTTATCATAGTTTTTAATTAACTAACCCAAAACAGCCCGCGGTGTTACTACGACGGCGTAAATCCGGTTTTACGGTGTTTTTCGTGTTTCCAGGTTTTAAATCATTAAGTTAGCATATCATATAGATATAGAACATGTGTGTAGTTAATTTTAAAAGTCAAGTTAGAAGGATTAACTTTTGTTTGCGAACAAGTTTAGAATTAACTAAACTATGTTCTAGTGATTACGAGTTTAAACCTTCGAATAAGATAGTATTATATATATGAATCGAATGATGTTATGAACATCATTACTACCTCAAGTTTAGTAGGTAAACCTACTGGAAGTGACAAGAAATGATCTAGATTCAAAGGATCTTGGATGGCTTGAAAGTTCTTGAAGTAGGATCATGACACAAAAACAAGTTCAAGTAAGATTTTTACTCGAATTAAGATAGTTTATAGTTATAGAAATTGAATCAAAGTTTGAATATGAATATTACCTTGAATAAGAAAGATAACCTACTGTATATAACAAAGGTTTCTTGATCTTAGATGATTACTTGGAATAGATTAGAAAGCTTGGAAGTAAATTAGTAAACTTGAAGGGATTTTTGAAGTGTTCTTGAAGTGTTCTTCCTATGATGATTATAGCTTGATTCTTGAAGTGATTTTTGATGAAGATGATGATTAACTACTGGAAAAATACATTCATAATAGTGTGTGTGTGTGTGTTGAGAGAGAATTAGAAAGAGAATTGGAAGTGAAATGGAGTGAATGATGAGTGGTAATTGGTGAGTGGTGAGTAGGGTTAAAAGGAGTTCTAGTTAGTTGACTAGCTCATGGTAGAAGTTAAAATTGATTAGTCATACATGACATAATCAAGAGTGGAATCCCATGCTAGTTCCTATTGGTATATACTCATAGTAAGTACGTTTTGAAGCTATGTATAATACGGGTAAGAATACGACTAGAATTCTTGATGAAAGAAAAGAATGGAAAAGTAACTGTAACCATTTTCGTTAAGTATGAGTGTTTTGATATATGTCTTGAAGTCTTCCAAAAGTATTTTAATACATCTAAATACACTACATGTATATACATTTTAACTGAGTCGTTAAGTCATCGTTAGTCGTTACATGTAAGTGTTGTTTTGAAACCTTTAAGTTAACGATCTCAATTAATGTTGTTAACCCATTGTTTATTATATCTAATGAGATGTTAAATTATTATATTATCATGATATTATGATATATTAATATATCTTAATATGATATATATACATTTAAATGTCGTTACAACGATAATCGTTACATATATGTCTCGTTTCAAAATCCTTAAGTTAGTAGTCTTGTTTATATGTATATAACTCATTGTTAATATACTTATGGAGATACTTACTTATCATAATCTCATGTTAACCATATGTATATCTATATATATATAGTCATGTCGTTTTTACAAGTTTTAACGTTCGTGAATCGCCGGTCAACTTGGGTGGTCAATTGTCTATATGAAACATATTTCAATTAATCAAGTCTTAACAAGTTTGATTGCTTAACATGTTGGAAACATTTAATCATGTAAATATCAATCTCAATTAATATATATAAACATGGAAAAGTTCGGGTCACTACAGTACCTACCCGTTAAATAAATTTCGTCCCGAAATTTTAAGCTGTTGAAGGTGTTGACGAATCTTCTGGAAATAAATGCGGGTATTTCTTCTTCATCTGATGTTCACGCTCCCAGGTGAACTCGGGTCCTCTACGAGCATTCCATCGAACCTTAACAATTGGTATCTTGGTTTGCTTAAGTCTTTTAACCTCACGATCCATTATTTCGACGGGTTCTTCGATGAATTGGAGTTTTTCGTTGATTTGGATTTCATCTAACGGAATAGTGAGATCTTCTTTAGCAAAACATTTCTTTAAATTCGAGACGTGGAAAGGGTTATGTACAGCCGCGAGTTGTTGAGGTAACTCAAGTCGGTAAGCTACTGGTCCGACACGATCAATAATCTTGAATGGTCCAATATACCTTGGATTTAATTTCCTTTGTTTACCAAATCGAACAACGCCTTTCCAAGGTGAAACTTTAAGCATGACCATCTCTCCAATTTCAAATTCTATATCTTTTCTTTTAATGTCAGCGTAGCTCTTTTGTCGACTTTGGGCGGTTTTCAACCGTTATTGAATTTGGATGATCTTCTCGGTAGTTTCTTGTATAATCTCCGGACCCGTAATCTGTCTATCCCCCACTTCACTCCAACAAATCGGAGACCTGCACTTTCTACCATAAAGTGCTTCAAACGGTGCCATCTCAATGCTTGAATGGTAGCTGTTGTTGTAGGAAAATTCTGCTAATGGTAGATGTCGGTCCCAACTGTTTCCGAAATCAATAACACATGCTCGTAGCATGTCTTCAAGCGTTTGTATCGTCCTTTCGCCCTGCCCATCAGTTTGTGGATGATAGGCTGTACTCATGTCTAGACGAGTTCCTAATGCTTGCTGTAATGTCTGCTAGAATCTTGTAATAAATCTGCCATCCCTATCAGAGATAATAGAGATTGGTATTCCATGTCTGGAGACGACTTCCTTCAAATACAGTTGTGCTAACTTCTCCATCTTGTCATCTTCTCTTATTGGCAGAAAATGTGCTGATTTGGTGAGACGATCAACTATTACCCAAATAGTATCAAAACCACTTGCAGTTCTTGGCAATTTAGTGATGAAATCCATGGTAATGTTTTCCCATTTCCATTCCGGGATTTCGGGTTGTTGAAGTAGACCTGATGGTTTCTGATGCTCAGCTTTGACCTTAGAACACATCAAACATTCTCATACGTATTTAGCAACATCGGCTTTCATACCCGGCCACCAAAAATATTTCCTGAGGTCCTTGTACATCTTCCCCGTTCCAGGATGTATTGAGTATCTGGTTTTATGAGCTTCTCTAAGTACCATTTCTCTCATATCTCCAAATTTTGGTACCCAAATCCTTTCAGCCCTATACCGGGTTCCGTCTTCCTGAATATTAAGATGTTTCTCCGATCCTTTGGGTATTTCATCCTTTAAATTTTCCTCTTTTAAAACTCCTTGTTGCGCCTCCTTTATTTGAGTAGTAAGGTTATTATGAATCATTATATTCATAGATTTTACTCGAATGGGTTCTCTGTCCTTCCTGCTCAAGGCATCGGCTACCACATTTGCCTTCCCCAAGTGGTAACGAATCTCAAAGTCGTAATCATTCAATAATTCAATCCACCTAAGCTGCCTCATATTCAGTTGTTTCTGATTAAATATGTGTTGAAGACTTTTGTGGTCGGTATATATAATACTTTTGACCCCATATAAGTAGTGCCTCCAAGTCTTTAATGCAAAAACAACCGCGCCTAATTCCAAATCATGCGTCGTATAATTTTGTTCGTGAATCTTCAATTGTCTAGACGCATAAGCAATCACCTTCGTTCGTTGCATTAATACACAATCGAGACCTTGCTTTGATGCGTCACAATAAATCACAAAATCATCATTCCCTTCAGGCAATGACAATATAGGTGCCGTAGTTAGCTTTTTCTTCAATAACTGAAACGCTTTCTCTTGTTCATCATTCCATTCAAATTTCTTCCCTTTATGCGTTAATGCAGTCAAGGGTTTTGCTATTCTGGAAAAGTCTTGGATGAACCTTCTGTAGTAACCAGCTAGTCCTAAAAACTGGCGTATGTGTTTCGGAGTTTTCGGGGTTTCCCACTTTTCAACAGTTTCTATCTTTGCCGGATCCACCTTAATACCTTCTTTGTTCACTATGTGACCGAGGAATTGAACTTCTTCCAGCCAAAATGCACACTTTGAAAACTTAGCGTACAATTCTTCCTTCCTCAATACTTCTAACACCTTTCTCAAATGTTCACCGTGTTCTTGGTCATTCTTTGAGTAAATAAGTATGTCATCAATGAAAACAATGACAAACTTGTCAAGGTATGGTCCACACACTCGGTTCATAAGGTCCATGAACACAGCTGGTGCATTAGTTAAACCAAACGGCATGACCATAAACTCGTAATGACCGTAACGTGTTCTGAAAGCAGTCTTTGGAATATCATCTTCTTTCACCCGCATTTGATGATACCCGGAACGTAAGTCAATCTTTGAATAAACAGACGAGCCTTGTAGTTGATCAAATAAGTCGTCGATTCTCGGTAGTGAGTAGCGGTTCTTGATGGTAAGTTTGTTCAACTCTCGGTAGTCGATACACAACCTGAATGTACCATCTTTCTTCTTGACAAACAAAACAGGAGCTCCCCACGGTGATGTGCTTGGTCGAATGAAACCACGCTCTAAAAGTTCTTGTAATTGGCTTTGTAGTTCTTTCATCTCGCTGGGCGCGAGTCTGTAAGGAGCACGAGCTATTGGTGCAGCTCCTGGTACAAGATCTATTTGAAATTCAACGGATCGCTGTGGGGGTAATCCCGGTAATTCTTTCGGAAATACATCGGGAAATTCTTTTGCAATGGGAACATCATTGATGCTCTTTTCTTCAGTTTGTACTTTCTCGACGTGTGCTAGAACAGCATAGCAACCTTTTCTTATTAGTTTTTGTGCCTTCAAATTACTAATAATATGTAGTTTCGTGTTGCCCTTTTCTCCGTACACCATTAAGGGTTTTTCTTTTTCTCGTATAATGCGAATTGCATTTTTGTAACAAACGATCTCTGCTTTCACTTCTTTCAACCAGTCCATACCGATTATCACATCAAAACTCCCTAACTCTACTGGTATCAAATCAATCTTAAATGTTTCGCTAACCAGTTTAATTTCTCGATTCCGACATATATTATCTGCTGAAATTAATTTACCATTTGCTAATTCGAGTAAAAATTTACTATCCAAAGGCGTCAATGGACAACTTAATTTAGCACAAAAATCTCTACTCATATAGCTTCTATCCGCACCCGAATCAAATAAAACGTAAGCAGATTTATTGTCAATAAGAAACATACCCGTAACAAGCTCCGGGTCTTCCTGTGCCTCTGCCGCATTAATATTGAAAACTCTTCCGCGGCCTTGTCCATTCGTGTTCTCCTGGTTCGGGTAATTTCTAATAATGTGACCCGGTTTTCCACATTTATAACAAACTACATTGGCATAACTTGCTCCGACACTACTTGCTCCGCCATTACTCGTTCCGACACCATTTGTTCCTTTCGTTCTATTAACCCCTGGTCCATAGACCTCACTCTTCGTCGCGCTATGACCATTTCTTTTACACTTGTTGCAAAATTTAGTGCAGAACCCCGAGTGATACTTTTCACACCTTTGGCATAGCTGCTTCTGATTGTTGTTGTTGTTGCGGTTATTATTGTTGTTGGGATGATTGTTGTAGTTGCTGTTGTTGTTGTTGTTGTTGTTGTTGTTGTTGTTGTTGGGCCGTTTGTTGTAGTTGCGATTGATGTTGCGATTGTTGGGATAATTGTTGCGATTATTGTTGTAATTGCTGTTGTTGTTGTATTGGTGATTCTTATCACCGTTTTCCTCCCACTTTCTTTTGACTTGCTTCACATTGGCCTCTTCAGCAGTCTATTCTTTAATTCTTTCTTCAATCTGGTTCACTAGTTTGTGAGCCATTCTACATGCCCGTTGTATGGAGGCGGGCTCGTGTGAACTTATATCTTCTTGGATTCTTTCCGGTAATCCTTTCACAAACGCGACGATCTTCTCTTCCTCATCTTCGAATGCTCCCGAACACAATAGGCACAATTCTGTGAATCGTCTTTCGTACGTGGTAATATCAAATCCTTGGGTTCGTAACCCTCTAAGTTCTGTCTTGAGCTTATTGACCTCGGTTCTGGGACGGTACTTCTCGTTCATCAAGTGCTTGAATGCTGACCACGGTAGTGCGTACACATCATCTTGTCCCACTTGCTCTAGATAGGTATTCCACCATGTTAACGCAGAACCTGTGAAGGTATGCGTAGCGTACTTCACTTTGTCCTCTTTAGTACACTTACTTATGGCAAACACCGATTCGACCTTTTCGGTCCACCGTTTCAATCCGATCGGTCCTTCGGTTCCATCAAATTCCAAAGGTTTGCAGGCAGTGAATTCTTTGTAGGTGCATCCTACACGATTTCCTGTACTGCCAGATCCAAGGTTATTGTTGGTATGTAGCGCAGCCTGTACTGCGGCTATGTTTGAAGCTAGAAAAGTACGGAATTCCTCTTCATTCATATTCACGGTGTCTCGAGTAGTCGGTGCCATTTCCTTCAAAATAGTCAAATGGAACAAGTTAATCATACAGAATATTAAGAGTAGTTAATAGTATTTCGTAGCATAATATGAACTCATTTATAAAAGCTTTTTCTTCATATTAGCGTTTTATAAGTTTAAATTCGGGTAGTACCTACCCGTTAAGTTCATACTTAGTAGCTAATATACAATTCAACTACTACAATTCTATACGAAAAACTGATTGTAATAATATTTCGCGTTCATACTTTTATACAATATTTTACAAACTTACAATACCGCTTATTTTACATAAAGCATGAAATATAGCACACAATAACTTTGATAAAAGATAGTTGTGAAGATAATTCTAGCTAGTACACAAGTCGTTCAGCAAAGGCAATAAAGACACGTAATTCATACGTCCAGAAACAAGTCATGCATTCTGGTTTTACTAGGACTACTTCCCATCCTTGGTCTTGTGGAACATAACCGTTATGGCCGTTGATAAGACAGCGTGTTGTAACGTCGTCAAAGGGACGAGGGTTACGTAATGACCAACAGTCTCGTAATAACCTAAAAACCTCATTTCTTACCCTAATTACCGACTCCGTCACTTGTGGGAACGTTTTGTTTAATAGTTGTAGCCCGATGTTCTTGTTCTCACTTTGGTGAGAAGCGAACATTACTAACCCGTAAGCATAACATGCTTCTTTATGTTGCATGTTAGCCGCTTTTTCTAAATCACGAAGTCCTATATTCGGATATACTAAGTCAAAATAATTTCTTAACCCGTTGCGTAAAATAGCATTTGGGTTCCCCGCAATATATGCGTCAAAGTAAACACATCGTAACTTATGGATTTCCCAATGTGATATCCCTCATCTTTCGAACGAAAGCCTTTTATAAACCAAGGCATTCTTGGAACGTTCTTCGAATGTCTTACAAACTGATCTCGCCTTAAATAGTTGTGCCGAGGAATTCTGACCGACTCTAGACAAGATTTCATCAATCATGTCTCCGGGTAGGTCTCTTAAAATATTGGGTTATCTATCCATTTTGTGTTTTTATACTGTAAAATAGACAAGAGTTAGATTCATAAAAAAATACTTATTAATACAAGCAATTTTTACATATATCATAAAGCATAAGCACACTATATTACATATATTACACCACACGAATACAACTATCTTATTCCAACTCGCTCGTTTCTTCTTGTTCGGTTTTGGTTCGTTTTGCCAAGTTTCTAGGGATATATGATGTTCCCCTAATACGAGCCGTCGTTGTCCACATTGGTTTAGAAAAACCTGGTAGTTTAGAGGTTCCCGGGTCATTGTTACAACTTAAGGACTTCGGGGGTTGACGATACATATAAAGTTCAACGGGGTTGGAATTAGATTTCTCTATTTTTATGCCCTTTCCCTTATTATTTTCTTTTGCCTTTTTAAATTCAGTTGGGGTAATTTCTATAACATCATCGGAATTCTCGTCGGAATCCGATTCATCGGAGAATTGGTAATCCTCCCAATATTTTGCTTCCTTGGCAGAAACACCATTGACCATAATTAACCTTGGTCGGTTGGTTGAGGATTCTCTTTTACTTAACCGTTTTATTATTTCCCCCACCGGTTCTATTTCTTCTTCCGGTTCCGATTCTTCTTCCGGTTCCGATTCTTCTTCCGGTTCCGACTCTTCTTCCGGTTCCTCTTCGGGAACTTGTGAATCAGTCCACGAATCATTCCAATTTACATTTGACTCTTCATTATTATTAGGTGAGTCAATGGGACTTGTTCTAGAGGTAGACATCTATCACATAATATCAAACACGTTAAGAGATTAATATATCACATAATATTCATATGTTAAAAATATATAGTTTCCAACAAAAATGTTAAGCAATCATTTTTAAAGAAAACACGGTCGAAGTCCAGACTCACTAATGCATCATAACAAACTCGATAAGACACACTAATGCAAATTTTCTGGTTCTCTAAGACCAACGCTCGGATACCAACTGAAATGTCCCGTTCTTATTGATTAAAAACGTTCCATATTAATTGATTTCGTTGCGAGGTTTTGACCTCTATATGAGACGTTTTTCAAAGACTGCATTCATTTTTAAAACAAACCATAACCTTTATTTCATAAATAAAAGTTTAAAAAGCTTTACGTAGATTATCAAATAATGATAATCTAAAATATCCCGTTTATACACGACCATTACATAATGGTTTACAATACAAATATGTTACATCGAAATCAGTTTCTTGAATGTAGTTTTTACACAATATCATACAAACATGGACTCCAAATCTTGTCCTTATTTTAGTATGCAGCAGCGGAAGCTCTTAGTATTCACCTGAGAATAAACATGCTTTAAATGTCAACAAAAATGTTGGTGAGTTATAGGTTTAACCTATATATATCAAATCGTAACAATAGACCACAAGATTTCATATTTCAATACACATCCCATACATAGAGATAAAAATCATTCATATGGTGAACACCTGGTAACCGACATTAACAAGATGCATATATATAAGAATATCCCCATCATTCCGGGACACCCTTCGGATATGATATAAATTTCGAAGTACTAAAGCATCCGGTACTTTGGATGGGGTTTGTTAGGCCCAATAGATCTATCTTTAGGATTCGCGTCAATTAGGGTGTCTGTTCCCTAATTCTTAGATTACCAGACTTAATAAAAAGGGGCATATTCGATTTCGATAATTCAACCATAGAATGTAGTTTCACGTACTTGTGTCTATTTTGTAAATCATTTATAAAACCTGCATGTATTCTCATCCCAAAAATATTAGATTTTAAAAGTGGGACTATAACTCACTTTCACAGATTTTTACTTCGTCGGGAAGTAAGACTTGGCCACTGGTTGATTCACGAACCTATAACAATATATACATATATATCAAAGTATGTTCAAAATATATTTACAACACTTTTAATATATTTTGATGTTTTAAGTTTATTAAGTCAGCTGTCCTCGTTAGTAACCTACAACTAGTTGTCCACAGTTAGATGTACAGAAATAAATCGATAAATATTATCTTGAATCAATCCACGACCCAGTGTATACGTATCTCAGTATTGATCACAACTCAAACTATATATATTTTGGAATCAACCTCAACCCTGTATAGCTAACTCCAACATTCACATATAGAGTGTCTATGGTTGTTCCGAAATATATATAGATGTGTCGACATGATAGGTCGAAACATTGTATACGTGTCTATGGTATCTCAAGATTACATAATATACAATACAAGTTGATTAAGTTATGGTTGGAATAGATTTGTTACCAATTTTCACGTAGCTAAAATGAGAAAAATTATCCAATCTTGTTTTACCCATAACTTCTTCATTTTAAATCCGTTTTAAGTGAATCAAATTGCTATGGTTTCATATTGAACTCTATTTTATGAATCTAAACAGAAAAGTATAGGTTTATAGTCAGAAAAATAAGTTACAAGTCGTTTTTGTAAAGGTAGTCATTTCAGTCGAAAGAACGGCGTCTAGATGACCATTTTAGAAAACATACTTCCACTTTGAGTTTAACCATAATTTTTGGATATAGTTTCATGTTCATAATAAAAATCATTTTCTCAGAATAACAACTTTTAAATCAAAGTTTATCATAGTTTTAAATTAACTAACCCAAAACAGCCCGCGGTGTTACTACGACGGCGTAAATCCGGTTTTACGGTGTTTTTCGTGTTTCCAGGTTTTAAATCATTAAGTTAGCATCTCATATAGATATAGAACATGTGTGTAGTTAATTTTAAAAGTCAAGTTAGAAGAATTAACTTTTGTTTGCGAACAAGTTTAGAATTAACTAAACTATGTTCTAGTGATTACGAGTTTAAACCTTCGAATAAGATAGTTTTATATATATAAATCGAATGATGCTATGAACATCATTACTACCTCAAGTTTAGTAGGTAAACCTACTGGAAGTGACAAGAAATGATCTAGCTTCAAAGGATCTTGGATGGCTTGAAAGTTCTTGAAGTAGGATCATGACACAAAAACAAGTTCAAGTAAGATTTTTACTCGAATTAAGATAGTTTATAGTTATAGAAATTGAATCAAAGTTTGAATATGAATATTACCTTGAATAAGAAAGATAACCTACTGTATATAACAAAGGTTTCTTAATCTTAGATGATTACTTGGAATGGATTAGAAAGCTTGGAAGTAAATTAGTAAACTTGAAGGGATTTTTGAAGTGTTCTTAAAGTGTTCTTCCTATGATGATTATAGCTTGATTCTTGAAGTGATTTTTGATGAAGATGATGATTAACTACTAGAAAATATGTTCATAATAGTGTGTGTGTGTTGAGAGAGAATTAGAAAGAGAATTGGAAGTGAAATGGAGTGAATGATGAGTGGTAATTGGTGAGTGGTGAGTGGGGTTAAAAGGAGTTCTAGTTAGTTGACTAGCTCATGGTAGAAGTTAAAATTGATTAGTCATACATGACATAATCAAGAGTGGAATCCCATGCTAGTTCCTATTGGTATATACTCATAGTAAGTACGTTTTGAAGCTGTGTATAATACGGGTAAGAATACGACTATAATTCTTGATGAAAGAAAAGAATGGAAAAGTAACTGTAACCATTTTCGTTAAGTATGAGTGTTTTGATATATGTCTTGAAGTCTTCCAAAAGTATTTTAATACATCTAAATACACTACATGTATATACATTTTAACTGAGTCGTTAAGTCATCGTTAGTCGTTACATGTAAGTGTTGTTTTGAAACCTTTAAGTTAACGATCTCAATTAATGTTGTTAATCCATTGTTTATTATATCTAATGAGATGTTAAATTATTATATTATCATGATATTATGATATATTAATATATCTTAATATGATATATATACATTTAAATGTCGTTATAACGATAATCGTTACATATATGTCTCGTTTCAAAATCCTTAAGTTAGTAGTCTTGTTTATATGTATATAACTCATTGTTAATATACTTATGGAGATACTTACTTATAATAATCTCATGTTAACCATATGTATATCCATATATATATATATCGTCATGTCGTTTTTACAAGTTTTAACGTTCGTGAATCGCCGGTCAACTTGGGTGGTCAATTGTCTATATGAAACATATTTCAATTAATCAAGTCTTAACAAGTTTGATTGATTAACATGTTGGAAACATTTAATCATGTAAATATCAATCTCAATTAATATATATAAACATGGAAAAGTTCGGGTCACTACATTGTATACGTATTGTCTTTGCATCAACCCAGAGACGTATTGTATACGTATTGTCTTAGAATATATCAAAACATATTGTATACTTATTGTCTTAGGATTTATCAAAACGTATTGTATACTTATTGTCATGGAATATACCAAGATTATTATATATATATATATATATATATATATATATATATATATATATATATATATATATATATATATATACAATCTCGGAATTAACTAAGATTATAATATTTTGTTATACTAATGATAAAATATCCAAATATATATAGCATATAGGAAAATTTAGAAAGGATATGGTTAATATAGTTTTTTACAATATAAATTTCGTCCATACAACGTTAATTTTAGCAGATTTTGTTTTGCTCGCCAAATATTCATTACAAATCCGTTTAAAGTGAATCAAATTGCTATGGATTCCTTAAGAAGTTAATTTTTACAAAACCAATTCGAAAATTTCATCCCAAGTAGTAATTTTTAGAGCTTTACCCTCTTTTTGTGTCGGTGGACAGATTTGGAAAAATTCCGGCATCCACCCAATATATGATTTTTGATAAAATACTTCCACTTTGTCTAAAATCATGAAAAAAATACTGGAAGTCTTATTTACATATATTAACATATTTCCAAAGTCTTAGCCTCGAACTCAAAGTCTAAGATAAGTTTTTAATTCCCAACCCAAAACAGCCCTCTTTTTACCGAATGGAGATTAAAGGATATATGTTAAGTTTCAAGGTGTTCTTCATATGTACAAGTTATAAGTTCTTATATTAACTTAATACAACATCATAATACATATATATAAGTGTTATTAGAGTTAATTTAGAAAGATTAGATTAGTTTTTCAAACAAGCTTGGTGTTCACCAAAACAAGTTCTAGTTTTTACAAGTTTTATAAGTATAATAAGATAGCAATTATACAAGGAATTCAACAAGGATTTTGAGAAGTATTTTACTTTGATTATGTAGAAGAAAGTTGCTAAGATTAAAGTATGATATGCGAGCATTCAAGTGTGTGTTTTTAGTTTAAGAAAATGTGGAGTAAAAATGAGTTAAAATGGTCCTTATTTATAAGCTTATAATTTTGGCTTTTAGTGAAAATATCTAAGATAAGTTAAATTGTATTAAGTCATGCATGATGTATTAAATTGATTAGGTCATGGATGACATATTACACAAATAATTACAGATTTCTATTGGTATATACCAATAGTAAATACTTCTAAAAGCTGTGTATAATACGGGTAAAAATACCGTATGAATGCGAGTAGAATTCTTTGAGGAAATTGAACGAAAATACGAGTATAGCTATCCTTTATATGTATTGGTATATTATAAAGTGTATTCAATACTTATAAGGATGTATTTACACTCGTAATACATTATATGTAAATACATTTTAACATAAGTTAATTACGTCATTTAAATAGTAATATATATATATATATTGTTTGAAAACTCTTTAAATTAGTAGTATGAAAATATATATATAATACTTTGTTAATATACTTAATGAGATATTTAATTATCATATTTTAAAGTTAAATATATATAAATCCATATATATATATACAATAATTAAACAATTAAATCAAGATATGACGTTCGTGAATCGTCGGAATAAAAGGGTGACCAAAAACTTGTGTAAAACTCTTTTCGGAGGTTCAAGATTTATTAAAATTCATTGCTTATCAAGTCGGAATTATATAAAGATTAAGTTTAAATTTGGTCGGAAATTTCCGGGTCGTCACATGTATAAATAAATAATTTAAATATATAATATTAATAATAATATAATAATATAATATTTAATAATAATAATAAAAATAAATAATAAATAATACGTTGTAAAGAAAATGATGTGATGATGATTACGACTTAAAGCATTTTGGATCCCTTTTTGTTTATTTTTTTATAAAATAAATATAATAATATAATAATTAATACTAATATAAAAATATTATAATATAAATAAAATAATCAAAAACATGTTGAAAATGAGACCTCATGTCTCGTGAGGTAACCAAACAAAGAAAAGAAAATTCATCTGTGAGTTTTGCTTGTATTTTGTGGGTTTTATCACGGACCGTTATTTTGTACCCCGTTACCAATAATAATGACAAAAAGTCTTATAAAAATTATATATTTTAGAATACGGTAAAAATATGTATCCTTGTCATGACAGCTAAGGGGCAAGTTGTAAAAAGTGGTTCTAGATATTTTTAAAATATTATATATGTTTTAAAGAAACTTACCACTCAAACATTAAATACAAAATTTGTAAATAAAAAGGTAACTATATTTTTAATATCCTTAGAGTTTTAAAATATTTTTCTAACCCTCGTTATTTATATATAAAAAAAATATAATAAGATTATTTATTTAAATCTTTATATGTATACATATATTTCTTGAGAAAATGAATATTCTTGTCTTATGTATTTTCAAAACGTTTTTGTACGTTTGAGACTAAATCATTTAATATTAAAATTTAGATTTTTCGAAATTAATTATATTTAAATTACTTTAAGTATATCTAAAAATATTTTATCAAAGAATTTATTATATCGTTAAACGTTTTCATTTTAGAATTTAAATTACGTAATATATATATATATATATATATATATATATATATATATATATATTATCGGGTTTCGAGTTTTAAATTACATTTTGTTCGTGAATTGTAGGGTAAAGTCCAAAGGTTATTTAAATGTATGAAAACGTTTTTAAATGCAATGCAACAATTTGCTTATCCTGTCAGAATTATCAGAGTTTTAATTTGATCAAAATTTTCGGGTCATGCCAGTACCTACCCGTTAAAGAAATTTTGTCCTGAAATTTGACTGTGGCTGTCATTGTTGACAACAAGAATATTTTAATGATGGGTACAAGTGGGATAGAGTTTATCACCATTGAGTAATATGAATGAAACAATTCGATTACATGAAGAGTATGAGTGAAGTTATCGCAAAAGAGTGCAATGAGGAAAAAAAGGTTCGTCTTAACTTTTGACGTAGTCACGGTTGATTTTCGGAATTCAAGGAATTTAAAGAAAATCTTCGTAATCTATATAAGATCTGATTCTTCAGTAATTAAGGAAATTAAGATCCTCTTTGATTAATTGCGATAATCTGACTCGATTGCTCTGTCCGTTATTTCGTTATAAATCAACCTCTTCCGTTTCATTATTTTCATCACTCCTACATCTTCTTCCTCATTTCATATTTTCAAAAGATTGTGAAAATGCTTCATCCAGTTCTGATCCTTGATCTCATTCTGACTATCACCACAATCATCCTTCTATTCCAACTCCCACCGGAGGAATCTGTTTACTTCTACTTCGCTCTTGGGGTAGTGGTTTTCATAATCCTTCATTGCATTTGTCTTTCCATAATTACTGACATCTACGGTTAATGATCCCTTCTGTTTGCTGTGATTTATACTCCTATATTTCGAAGCTTTATGCTATTGTTTTCTCTTCTCGACTTTGTGTAAAGCAAGTAATGGTCCAGAATTCGTAAGTATGAAGTTTCAGATGAACATAACTAATGTTCTGAGAAAGAAATGGTAATAGCACGATCTGACTTGTTAAATTACCAGAAAATCACGAAAAAGACCGAATCATCAAGAAACGTATTTTCTTGATATGTTTAGAGGTTAAATAGAATGAAAGAGTTATGTAACATTGTAACGACCCGACTTTTTCGACTTGCTTTTGTGCTTTGTGTTTTCGCGAAACTGCGTATTTGTGCGTACTGTGCTACTTTATACTCTGGAACCTTTATATACATGGTTTACTTTCATTTATATGTTAAAACGTGCCTTAGAGTACGTAGGATACTTAACTTGATCACCGGATGCTTTATGACCGTTAGTGTCACTTAACGTTTCGATTAAATCGCGAACTGCGCGCATGTTTAACTTTTGTTGTAATCGGAATATTATGACTATGAAATATTAATTATTATTTTATAATAATAATTACTTGGGTTTATGGATGCTTAATTATGCGTAGTAATTTAATTATGCTTACTAGTTAGTCTTGTTGGACTTTCTACCTTGTTGGACTTAAGCTCACCCTACTCTAGCTAGTAGCCCACTTATTTAGCCCACTAATTAATTACTAGTGACCCAATAATAAGTAAGACAAATGCCCATTTATTAGAGGGAACATGCTAGCATTTATGTCAAGTATTATCCTTAATGTTACATGGGATCCCAACATAAGCACCAACTTTAGACAACCATTAACCAAAAAGCAACTTTTTGTCCCCCCTTGTCCCCCCTCAAATTTTCGACCGCCACCACCATCCCCTCCCTCATTTCCCTATAAATACTAGCCTTATGCATCTCATTTTACACTTGCTCTCATTTGTATTTCACACACACTTATTCTCCTATCTTCTCTCTAGTCTTTCTCACTCTAAAACTTGTAAGTTTTTGATCTTTTCTTCTTCTTTTCTTCATCATTTTTGAACCATCATCGTCATTCTTTAGAAGATCAAGCTTTTTAGCTTTTGATCTTGATTACATCTTGTAGATTCAAACATGGATTTGAATCTTTCAATAACATGGAAGATTCAAGCTTTTTAGCTTTGAATCTTCACCTACTTTGTAGATCTATATTTTCTTACTTTAATCTTGCTATTTTATTATAAAGATTCAAACTTATGTTTGTAATCTTCATGTAACTTAAAGATCCAAGCTTTATGCTTCAAGATCTTCAAGAACAATCAAGATGCAAGCTTTCTAGCTTGGATCTTCGTATCCTTTGTTGGATCTAAGTTTTCTAACTTATGATCTCATTAATTTGTTATAAAGATCAAAACTTGTGTTTATGGTCTTCATGTAACTTAAAGATCTAAGCTTTATGCTTCAAGATCTTCAAGAACACTAAAGGTTCAAGCTTTCTAGCTTTGTGACCTTATAACTTGTGTGAAAGGGATCCAAGCTCTCTAGCTTAGGGTTCCATCACTTCATTTGACTTAGATCATGTTCATACTTGTTTGATTGATGTAAAGTTTGTAACTTTATTTGTAAATAGGACTTGTATTTGTGTTAAGACTAAGGATATGATGTAACCTTGGTTCATCATCCATCTAAGACTCTTAAATGAGTTGTGTTATTACTTGGTCTTAACATATTGTGTATTGATGGTAGAATCTTGGTAAAAAGTGATGCTAAACCATCAACGAGTTGTACACTTGAAGCTACAAGCATCAAGGATGAGAACCGTGATGAGCATCAAGCACCAAGAACCCTACCGGAGCACTTGTTCACTGTTTTTCAGCATCTGATCAGTAACCTGGGCAACTGTAAAGTTGATTTTCAGTTAGTTCGGTTCGAGTATATGATTTTCCGTTTAGACCTCGTCTTAATCCGAGTTACGATTTAGGATTTATGGCCTTCCGAAAGTCGTTACACCCTATTAACGTTGTGCTAAAATTTTTGACCTACTCGTACTTAAAATGTCGCCACGGTCAAACGAAGACGAGTTTTGTTCTGTAAATTGGTCAGCAACTAGAGGACTCATATACGGAGCCATAGCCACTGATTACGCGTCTTTTTGATTTATGTAGAGGTCGTAGCAGCTGACCGAATTCAGCCTATTGTTTCGATCTCTATTCTTGTCAAACTTACTTAGCTTTTATGTTGATGAATGATGATGATGATGATGATGACACTTAAACTTATTTTATGTACTATTAGAACTTATAAAGACAAGCTACTGACCTAGTAACCTTTGATTTAGGTTGACAACCTTTCGGACCGACTTACTACTTGCACACTTTCGTATCGACTTGTATTGCTTATTCACTGTGAGTTATAGCTTCCCTTTTTACTTATACTATTTTTGGGACTGAGAATACATGCGCTTTTTATGTTTTACTTACTTGACACGAGTACTTAAACTTTACATATGTGTGGGTTATACAACGGCATAAAGATTCCCCTTAGCACGGTAACATTTAACTATTGGTTTTTGAACCGGTAGACGCGAATATTAGATATTGATCCATAGGGTTTGACATCCCCACTCGGGCTAGTCACGCTAGCATTTAACGGGTGTTTAATACTTCAAGGACATACGCACTCGCCAGGTGTACTTTTAGGGGGTGATATTTATATTTACGTTAAGTTTAGTTACCATGTGCCCACGTTTATACATATGCTTTTCACACTGTTTTGAAACATTGAAATCTCGTGGTCAATCCTATATTACTGATACAACTTAAACTATAGCTCACCAACATTATTGTTGACGTTTTTAAGCATGTTTTCTCAGGTGCTTAGAGGTTTGTTGCTTCCGCTGTTAGACTTGCTGTCATGCTGTTTAGACTTGCTGTTAAGGACCTGCTATGTTAGATAACTGCTGCATAACTTAGAGATGTCTCAATCATGAAACTTTTAATTTGCATTCGCAACTTATGTTATTTGAATAATGGCTTTGTAATGACCTCTGTGCCATGTTATCTTTTGTAAAACGTTATCTTTTCATGAATGCAAATTTGTTTTCAAACAGCATATAGTGTTTGACCATGTAATGATCCTGTTGTTGATGATCCGTACACAATGGTTTTGTACGGGGCGTCACATTTAGTATCAGAGCATTGGTTGTAGGGAATTAGGTTGCATTAGTGAGTCTAGACTGGACCAAGTAGGATTCACTAATAGGACTAATCTACAACTTGCTAGTTTACTTGTTTCTGCGGAACTTACTGCATGCTACTGATTACTTTTACTGCTATATGATATTACTGCATGCTATTGCTTATCTTTACTGTCATGCGAACTTGCTGTATGCTTATTTCCGCTATTGCATGATTACTATCTGCTTTCACATGTTATTTCTGTTTAGCGTTGTTATTATTACCATGTTGTATACTATTTTAGACAACCTAGGTTGCTGTAGTGCCTAATACGTGCTTGCTTTATGATTTGCTGACACGAAAAAAGTTATTTTTCCTTGTTCAGATGTTGGATATCCCGCCCAATGTCATTTTGGAGAGCAACTCAGACTCACCCTCCACCTCTTTTGCCATTGTTGCCGATTCGCAGATCCCGTCGTCGACACACTCCAGTGACCCTGGTGCTTCGTCCTCCGGAGCCAGCAGCCATGCACCCGACCCAGTGATCATCTCAGACGGACATGAGGATCCATCGGAGATTCTAGCTCCACTCATCCCAGTACCTCCGGAGCCACAGCCCCATCCCGGTGGTGCTGTAATTCCCGGGGAATATGGGGACGTTCCGTTCCGTAATGAGCATAACCATTTGTGCTGACGCATTCCTGATGGACGTGTCATACCGATCCCACCTTTCAGATACCGGATTATGACTACAGGCCGCCGAGCGCCGCCACCTCCAGCTGTTTACGATGACTCATCATCCGACGACTCATCCTCCGACGATTCCAGTGATGATGATTCCAACGAGGACCCTGAGGAGACGCCCGTGCAGCCACCCTCTACCCTGCCGAAGAAGCGGTATAGTTTTGATGGTACCGTTATTCCATGGGTTAACGCAGGTCGACCATTCGTTAGTGTACATGGACTGAGGACTAGGGTCACCGCCCGTAAGCGGGTTGTGCCTTACTCTACAGATCCATTTGTGCGTAAGCCTTACCGCTATGCAGCATCTACTTCTGGCGCTGGATCATCTGCACCACCTGCACCACCTGTACCGACTGCACCGCCTGCCCCACCATCTCCCTCCGTCGAGGAACTGATAAGGGAAGTGGAGATCCTCCGTGCTCGGGTAACTGAGCTGGAGGACCAGATGTCCCACGTAATGGACATCCTTTATCCACTGTCACCATAGGGTATTGTAGTAGATTTCATTATGTAATCTCGTTGTATTTTCATGTTTTACTCATGTATTGTACGAACCTATGCGGATGTATGCAACTTATTATTAATGAATGAAACTTAGTGTTGTTTACTTTTTGCACTGTGTTCTACTTACGTTACTATATGATGTTTCTGTGGTATCTATATCTGGTTGCATTGCTTAGTTAACATGTGTTGCGTTGGTTCCATGTTGGTTGCCTTATACTATATTACTATTTATTAAATGCTGGATTTTGACTTAAGTCAAAATTTCTGTTTAGAAGAGCAATGGCAAACGGATGAGCAGCACCCACAGCAGCACAGATTGAGAAAATGATCGCTGAGAGAGCAGCCGCAGCTATTGCGGAAATCAACCCACAAGCTCCACCAGTTAACCAGCTCATTCGTAACGGGTGCACATACAAAGATTTTCAAAGCTGCAAGCCCCACAACTTTAGCGGTACTGAGGGGCCAGTTGGTCTGACTAGGTGGTTTGAGAAATTAGAAGCTGTGTTCCGTGTAAGCAACTGCTCAGAGGAGAACAAAACCAAGTATGCTTCATGTACGCTGTCAGACGGCACCCTAACCTGGTGGAACACACTGGCTCAAGCTAAGGGTATTGATGAGGCTTATGCCACTCCATGGGAAGAATTTAAGGGAGCCCTGATCGAAGAGTACTGCCCCAGAGCATAGATTCAGAAAATGGAGGCTGAGTTCTGGGAGTTGAAGGTTGTGGGAAACGATCTTGATGGTTACAACCATAGGTATCTGGAATTAGCGCTGATGTGTCCCACGATGGTTACCCCGGAATTTAAGAGAATGGAACGATACTTGTGGGGACTTCCCAAGTCCATTCAGGGAAATGTCACCTCTTCTAATCCACCCAACGTCCCGGCAGCTATGCGCATGGCTCAAACCCTTATGAACCAAATTATCAGTAAGGAATCGGAAAAGGCAAAATCCGAATCGATAGCCAGTGGTGATAAGCGTAAGTGGGACAACAACAAGGGGAGAGTCTATGATCAAACCCCCGCTAAGAGGCATAACGACGGAAGGAACCCCAACCCGACCCCTAGCTCGAACCCCAACTACAAGGGTACTCTACCGCAGTGCAAGAGGTGCTACAAGCACCACACCGAGTACTGTAATGTGGTCTGTGAAAAGTGCAAAAGGACTGGGCATATTGGCAAGGACTGCAAGATTCCCATCCCAGCTGTGAGGACCAACCCCAATGGACCAAGAAAGTGTTATGAGTGTGGACAACAGGGCCACTTCAAGAATGAGTGTCCCAACAAACGAAAGGACGGTGGACCCCCGCGTGGAAGAGCTTTCAATGTAAACGCAAGGGATGCCCGTGAGAACCCCGACTTGATTACAGGTATATTCACTATCAACAATCTATTAGCTTCTGTCCTATTTGATACTGGTGCCGATAGGAGCTATGTTTGTAGACACTTTTGCTCTAAGATAGATTGGTCGTTAGTGCCTTTAGAGGAGAGTATGCTAGTTGAGGTAACCAATGGGAAACTTGAGAAAGTCGACCAAATTGGCTGAGGAGCTATTATCAACATAGCTAGTGTGAATTTCACAATTGACTTTATCCCCATCAAATTGGGAAGCTTTGACGTGATTGTCGGCATGGACTGGTTGACCAAAGTGAGGGCCGACGTTATCTGTGGAGATAAAGATCTTCGTATACCACAAGGAGATGGTGAACCACTGGTTATATACGGAGAGAGATGTAGTTCAAAGCTGAACCTCATTAGTTGTATGAAAGCGCAGACGATCATGAAGAAAGGACGTCTTGCTGTTTTAGCACACGTGAAGGCTTTAGAAACAGACGAGAAGAGCGTGAATGATGTGCGAATCGTGAATGAATTCCCCGACGTCTTTCTGGAAGAACTGCCTGGATTAACGCCACCAAGATCCGTGGAGTTCCAGATCGATCTAGTGCCGGGAGCTGCACTCGTAGCTCACGCACCTTATCGACTAGCACCTTCCGAACTGCAAGAGTTGCAGAGCCAACTGCAGGAATTGCTCGACCGAGGGTTTATCTAACCGATCTCGTCGCCATGGGGCGCACCTGTTTTATTTGTGAAGAAGAAGGACAGATCCTTCCGCATGTGTATCGACTACCGCGAACTCAACAAATTGACGATCAAGAACCGATATCCTCTTCCCCGAATTGACGATCTTTTTGATCAGCTGCAAGGATCAAGCGTTTACTCTAAGATCGATTTGCGATCATGTAAGACCCAAATATTTATTGTACATAATGTATTCATGGTGTACTATGCGTATATGAAGTGTACGAAGCATGTACGTGTTGCTTGCTCGAATGTCGAAGAAAACTGGACGTTGTTTGAGGTACAAGGTGTGTACGTATCTTCTCAACCCCAAATAAAGTTTGAGTTGATGTTTCAAAGCCTTACCATTGGAAATAATATCTTATTACATTTCCAACGATATTTGATTCATCGAAAACGGAGCTACAGTCAAAAAGTTATGGCCAAAACAAGTTTCTGAAAACTGACCTGTAGGTTGGAGCGGCGCTCCACCTTTTGGCGCGGTGCGCCGAACCCGTCTGATGCAATTTTCAGCCTTTTTAAAAGGTTTAAATGAGGGGTACTTTTGTCTTTTCATTTAGGGTCGGTTTAGGGTCACCAAAACTGATCTAGAACTCCATTGGAGCTCATTTTCACTCATCAAACACTCTCATCTTCAAACCCTAGAGTGAGAGGAGAGTTTTAGAGAGAGAGAGAGCTCCAATTAGAGAAGAAGAAGGGTGTTTCGGGTCAAACCTCGGGTATTAAAGTTGTTCTACTCGTCAACGGCATCATTTTGGCAGTATTGGTAAGTTCTAACTCCGAATTCTATTGTTGATTTTGATATTCAAGATTAGGGTTTGAACTTAAATTGTTGAGAAACCCACTTAAACTCTTGGAATGAGTTTATTGATGCTAGTAATCGGGTTATTGGTTGATGTTGGTGGGTTTCGGGTTGGAAACCGACTTGGCCTTGATTAGGACTTGTAATTGAGTTTAATCACTAGGTTTAGAGATTATGGAAGTGTTGAAACTCATTTGGGTGTGTTTGGTTGACTAACTTTGACTAGAGTCAAAATTAGGGTTTGGTGATGATTATGACCCAATTGTCGATTTAATAAGGTTTATAAACTTAAAATGGATTAAGTTGAAGTATAAGACCGAGTTAAATATGTTTTGTTGTTAAAACTTGATAATGGCGCGATATTGACTTCTTATGGGTCAAATTAGGGTTTAAGTGCCAGTTTGGGCAAGATAGGTGTTTAACACCTATGATTGGGTCTAATTGGCGTATTAGGACCATTCTCACTTGTGTTAGTGATTATTGGTTAGTTTGGGCACGGTTTGTGCTTGGAAGTGCATTTGGGTCGAAATTGCACTAGTTGTCAATTTGGGTTGATTTGTAAATCCACCCTAATTGTGTTGTTGTGTTTGTGATAATGGAATAGGTACAGTCCATCGGTGTGTTGCGGATTATTTGGTGGCTTTTCTTCAAGGCGGCAAGGTGAGTGGAATATTTATACATGTATGTATGTGGTTTATTTACTCGTACGCGATGTGGGCCTTTGGTGCCACATCGTGAGTAGTGGGCGTTATGTCACAAGACGGTGACATATTTGTTGGTATGATGGGATGGGAACTACAAGTCGGTAGTGTCTCGATAGGTTATTCACAAGTCGGTGACACCTCATAGTGGTTCACGGGGCGGTGACCCTTAGTAGTTAGTTGGTGTTTCACAAGTCGGTGTCACCATAAGTCGGGGAAGTGATTCACGAGTCGGTGACACTTCATAGTGTTCACAAGCCGGTGACACTAGGTGGTGCTTCACAAGTCGGTGATGCCACATGGAGGTTCACAAGTCGGTGATACCCTTGGGTGATTCACAAGTCGGTGACACCCTATAGTGTTCACAAGTCGGTGACACTTAGTGGCGCTTCACAAGTCGCTGATGTCACATGGCGTTCACAAGTCGGTGACCCATAGATATTGGTGGGTAGTTCACAAGTCGGTGACACCCTTTGATGAGTCACAAGTCGGTGACAACATATGAGTGAGACTCGACGTTATTGGTCGTCTACAAGTCGGTAGTGCCATAGCGGGGAACGGTTTGTTATATTTATGCATTGTTATGATTTTAGTATATTATTGTGACGATTTATATACTAACGTTGTTGCTAGTCATATGTTTGGTGTTACTATCTCGTTATGCATTTTGTTTGCATGGTTTTGTAAGTGGATGCGTGTAGGTAAATTACATATGTATATGTATAAGTATTGCATTCACTAAGCGTTAGCTTACCCTCTCGTTGTTGACTTTTTTTATAGATTGCATGGATACGGAGGCTCGGGTAAGCAGGGACTAGTGGACTTGCGTAGTTGCTTTAGAAGGCTTGCTTTTGGATTGATTAGGATTGGGTAGCGTATCCCCAATCGCCATGCTCAGCCTTTATTTTGTATTACAAATCATGTGGTTGAAAACTTGTATTTTACGGCCGATGTGGGCCCGGTCTCGTAAAACTTATTTTATGAATGGAACATATTAGTTTTTCATATATGAATATGTTGTGAATAGCGTTTTGTCTAAATACATCGGGAAGTGGTCAAACATTTTAGCATTTCAAGACTTTTTAGACAGGCCACTTTGGCGCGCCGCGCAAGGTTATGGCGCGCCGCGCCACCTGCTGAACAAAGAATTTTTTTTTTATTTTGGTAAATTTCACGTGGTAGATTGTATATTGGGTTGGGTTGTTACAGATCAGGTTATCACCAATTGAGGGTGAAGGAGAGTGATGTGATGAAGACTGCGTTTAGAACCCATTATGGTCATTATGAGTTTCTCGTGATGCCATTCGGTTTAACCAATGCACCCGATGTATTCATGGACCTCATGAATCGTGTATGCAAGCCATACCTGGATAAGTTCGTTATCATCTTCATAGATGATATCCTCATCTACTCCAAGAGCGAAGAAGAACATGAGCAACATCTCCGACTAGTGCTTGAACTCTTGAGACAAGAGCAACTTTATGCCAAATTCTCCAAGTGTGAATTTTGGTTGAAGGAGGTCCAATTTCTGGGTCATATTATGAGTGATCAAGGTATCAATGTTGATCCCGCAAAGATCGAGGCTATCGGCAAGTGGGAGACACCCACTACTCCAACTCACATCCGCCAATTCCTAGGCCTTGTCGGTTATTACCGGAGGTTTATTGAAGGTTTTTCGTTGATTGCGCGTCCTTTGACCGCACTGACTCACAAAGGGAAGAAGTTCGTTTGGGAGAACGAACAAGAATCAGCATTCCAAACCCTGAAGCAGAAGTTAACCACCGCACCTATCTTGTCGCTTCCTGAAGGCAGTGACGATTTCGTTGTATACTGCGATGCTTCGAAAAATGGTTTTGGTTGCGTATTGATGCAAAGAACGAAGGTCATTGCTTATGCTTCTCGTCAACTGAATATACACAAGCAAAACTACACTACCCATGATCTCGAACTTGGAGCCGTTGTCTTCGCTTTGAAGTTGTGGAGACACTATCTTTATGGGACAAAGAGTACCATATTCACCGATCACAAAAGCCTCCAGCACATCTTTGTTTAGAAGTAGCTGAATATGAGACAACGTTGATGGATCGAGATGCTGAACTACTATGATTGTGAACTCCGTTACCATCCTGGCAAAGCCAATGTTGTAGCCGACGCTCTGAGTCGAAAGGAGAAAACGGTACCTCTTCGTGTTCGGGCTCTGAACATCACCATTCATTCGAACCTCAACAGCCAGATCCGAGTAGCCCAAGAAGAGGCTCTCAAAGAGGAGAACATATCCCGTTAATACTTGAACATTCTCATCTCTAAATTCGAGGTTAAGGAGTCTGGACTCTGATGTTATGCCGAAAGAATTTGGGTACCTCGTTATGAGGATTTACGAAGCCTTATACTTGATGAAGCCCACAAGTCGAGATATTCGATTCATCCAGGAGCCGGTAAAATGTTCCACGATCTTAAGGAACAGTATTGGTGGCCAAATCTTAAAAAGGATGTTGCAACTTTCGTTAGGAGGTGTTTGACTTGTTCGAAGGTTAAGGCTGAACATCAGAGGCCATCTGGATTACTTCAACAACCGGAAATCCCACAATGGAAATGGGAAGCAATTACGATGGACTTCATCACGAAGCTACCAAAGACGGTGGGTGGATACGATACAATCTGGGTTATCATTGACCGTCTTACCAAATCTGCTCATTTCCTAGCGATGAAGGAAACAGATACAATGGAGAGACTTGCTCAACTTTACATCAAAGAAGTTGTATCTCGTCATGGTGTACCTCTATCAATTATCTCAGATCGCGATCCCCGTTTTGCTTCCAGATTCTGGCGTTCTTTGCAAGAAGCCTTGGGAACTCGACTCGACATGAGCACTACATATCACCCACAGACCGATGGTCAGAGCAAACGAATGATTCAGACTTTAGAGGACATGTTGCGTGCCTGTGTTATTGACTTCGAAAAGTCTTGGGAAAGGTATTTGCCGTTAGCTGAATTCTCTTACAACAACAGTTATCACTCGAGTATTAATGTCGCACCTTTTTAAGCGTTGTATGGCCGCAAGTGCCGTTCTCCTATTTGTTGGGCCGAGTTAGGCGAAGTGCAAATCACCGGACCCTAGATAGTCCATGAAACGATGGAGAAGATTGCCCAGATTCGAGCAACACTTAAGACGGCCCGTGATCGCCAAAAGAGTTATGCTGATCTTAAACGTAAGTATTTCGAATTTAACGTGGGTGACCGTGTGATGTTGAAAGTCGCACCTTGGAAAGGTGTAATCCTCTTTGGAAAGCATGGAAAGTTAAACTCGCGATACATTGGTCCGTTTGAAATCTTGAAGTGTGTTGGACCCGTTGCTTACCGTTTGGATCTTCCAACTCAATTGAGCGCAGTTCATCCTACCTTCCACGTATCAAATTTGAAGAAGTGTCTTGCTCTGCCGGAACTTGTCATACCACTGGAAGAACTTACGATTGATGATAAAATCCACTTCATGGAAGAGCCTGTCGAAATTATGGACCGTGAGGTCAAAACTTTGAAACGCAACAAGATTCTAATAGTCCGAGTTCGATGGAATGCCAAATGAGGACCTGAGTTTACTTGGGAACGAGAGGATAAAATGATGCAGAAGTATCCTCACCTCTTCCTGCCTTCAACACCTGCCTCAACTTAAATTTCGGGATGAAATTTCCATTAACAGGTGGGTAATGTAACGACCCGACTTTTTCGACTTGCTTTTGTGCTTTGTGTTTTCGCGAAACTGCGTATTTGTGCGTACTGTGCTACTTTATACTCTGGAACCTTTATATACATGGTTTACTTTCATTTATATGTTAAAACATGCCTTAGAGTACGTAGGATACTTAACTTGATCACCGGATGCTTTATGACTGTTAGTGTCACTTAACGTTTCGATTAAACCCGAACTGCGCGCACATTTACCTTTTGTCGTAATCGGAATATTATGACTACGAAATAATAATTATTATTTTATAATAATAATTACTTGGGTTTATGAATTCTTAATTATGCGTAGTAATTTAATTATGCTTACTAGTTAGTCTTGTTGGACTTTCTACCTTGTTGGACTTAAGCCCACCATACTCTAACTAGTAGCCCACTTATTTAGCCCACTAATTAATTACTAGTGACCCAATAAATAAGTAAGATAAGATAGATGCCCATTTATTAAAGGGAACATGCTAGCATTTTTTTTTGAAAGGGAACATGCTAGCATTTATGTCAAGTATTATCCTGAATGTTACATGGGATCCCAACATAAGCACCACCTTTAGACAACCATTAACCAAAAAATAACTTTTTATCCCCCTTTGTCCCCCCTCAAATTTTGGGCCACCACCACCATCCCCTCCCACATTTTCTTATAAATACTAGCCTTATGCATCTCATTTTACACTTGCTCTCATTTGTATTTCACACACACTTATTCTCCTATCTTCTCTCTAGTCTTTCTCACTCTAAAACTTGTAAGTTTTTGATCTTTTCTTCTTTTTTTCTTCATCATTTTCAAACCATCATCATCATTCCTTAGAAGATCAAGCTTTTTAGCTTTTGATCTTGATTACACCTTGTAGATTCAAACATGGATTTGAATCTTTCAAGAACATGGAAGATTCAAGCTTTTTAGCTTTGAATCTTCACCCACTTTGAAGATCTATATTTTCTTACTTTAATTTTGCTATTTTATTATAAAGATTCAAACTTGTGTTTGTAATCTTCATGTAACTTAAAGATCCAAGCTTTATGCTTCAAGATCTTCAAGAACAATCAAGATGCAAGCTTTCTAGCTTGGATCTTCGTATCCTTTGTTGGATCTAAGTTTTCTAACTTATGATCTCATTAATTTGTTATAAAGATCAAAACTTGTGTTTATGGTCTTCATGTAACTTAAAGATCTAAGCTTTATGCTTCAAGATCTTCAAGAACACTAAAGGTTCAAGCTTTCTAGCTTTGTGACCTTATAACTTGTGTGAAAGGGATCCAAGCTCTCTAGCTTAGGGTTCCATCACTTCATTTGACTTAGATCATGTTCATACTTGTTTGATTGATGTAAAGTTTGTAACTTTGTTTGTAAATAGGACTTGTATTTGTGTTAAGACTAAGGATATGAGGTAACCCTGGTTCATCATCCATCTAAGACTCTTAAATGAGTTGTGTTATTACATGGTCTTAACATATTGTGTATTGATGGTAGAATCTTGGTCAAAAGTGATGCTAAACCATCAACGAGTTGTACACTTGAAGCTACAAGCATCAAGGATGAGAACCGTGATGAGCATCAAGGACCAAGAACCCTACCGGAGCACTTGTTCACTGTTTTTCGGGATCTTATCAGTAAACTAGGCTACTCTAAAGTTGATTTTCAGTTATTTCGGTTCGAGTAGATGATTTTCCATTTAGACCTCGTCTTAATCCGAGTTACGATTTAGGATTTATGGCCTTCCGAAAGTCGTTACACCCTATTAACGTTGTGCTGAAATTTCTGACCTACTCGCACTTAAACCGTCACCACGGTCAAACGAAGATGAGTTTGGTTCTGGTAATTGGTCAGCAACTAGGGGATTCATATACGGAGCCATATCCACTGATTACTTGTCTTTTCGATTTACGTAGATGTCGTAGCAGCTGACCGAAGTCAGCGTATTGTTTCGATCTCTATTCTTGTCAAACTTTATGATGATGAATGATGATGATGATGACACTTAAACTTATTTTATGCACTATTAGAACTTATAAAGACAACCTACTGACCTAGTAACCTTTGATTTAGGTTGACGACCTTTCGGACCGACTTACTACTTGCACACTTTCGTATCGACTTGTATTGCTTATTCACTGTGAGTTATAGCTTCCCTTTTTACTTATACTATTTTTGGGACTGAGAATACATGCGCTTTTTATGTTTTACTTACTTGACACGAGTACTTAAACTTTACATATGTGTGGGTTATACAACGGCATAAAGATTCCCCTTAGCACGGTAACGTTTAACTATTGGGTTTTGAACCGGTAGACGCGAATATTAGATATGGATCCATAAGGTTTGACATCCCCACTCGGGCTAGTCGCGCTAGCATTTAATGGGTGTTTAATACTTCGAGGACATACGCACTCGCCAGGTGTACTTTTAGGGGGTGATATTTATATTTACGTTAAATCTAGTTACCATGTGCCCACGGTTATACATATGCTTTTCACACTGTTTTGAAACATTGAAATCTCGTGGTCAATCCTATATTACTGATACAACTTAAACTATAGCTCACCAACATTATTGTTGACGTTTTTAAGCATGTTTTCTCAGGTGCTTAGAGGTTTGTTGCTTCCGCTGTTAGACTTGCTGTCATGCTATTTAGACTTGCTATTAAGGACCTGATGTGTTAGATAACCGCTGCATCACTTAGAGATGTCTCAATCATGAAACTTTTAATTTGCATTCGCAACTTATGTTATTTGAATAATGGCTTTGTAATGACCTCTGTGTCACGTTATCTTTTGTAAAACGTTATCTCTTCATGAATGCAAATTGGTTTTCAAACAGCATATAGTGTTTGACCATGTAATGATCCTGTTGTTGATGATCCGTACACGATGGTTTTGTACGGGGCGTCACAAACATGGCACATGATGAGGGTATGATCTGTGAACCTTTATCACGTTCCATTAGAAACTCAGCATGACTTACTGTAATATAACCACATTGGCCCTACGTCATTATATTACACTAACACATGCTTCAATTCCCAACACTTCTCCAAAAACATTCATAATTTAAACTAGAAGGTTTCAGAAGTTTAGAAACTAAAACAGTTTCCTTTTTGATGTAACACAGATAGCGCAAAGAGATAAATAATCTCGAGAAATGATAGTTATCAAGATATCTTCAGAACATCTCGAGGAAATTTATACCGAAAGATACGATGATATTTTATAATTTTAAAATATCTAGAATCAAAAGATGATGCAGAAAATTTGTCATCAAAGGTTTAGAATAAGGAGCAAGGTGTTCTGTGACACTGCCAATTTTTTTTTTCTTAAATATGTGGCGGAAGCATTTATTTATTAATTACAAAATAAACATTAACTATTATTAATACAACCAGTGTCACGTGTCATTACAAAATACATGTTTAAAAAATGTCACTGTTTAAACAAAGCAAGATCACATCAGAGTTGACTCCTGTCAAACATAACATCAACATGTCCTTCTACTCCCCAAAACACGATATCTACAAAAGCTAATAACCTGCAGGGAGGAGATGGAGGGGAATTAGCACGAAGCTAAGTGAGTACGACTAACTACAGACCATAGCATACATAAGTGTTAGACTAATCATGTCATATAGTCTAACACACAAACATCACCCAAGTGCCGTCTACAGAGACTCTGGCAGCTCGGCCAAACCATTAATCACCAGTTGATCGGATCGGACTGGGGCTTACCAGAAGTTCCTCCACCACCGTATGTATATACATAATCCACATGTGATGGACGCGTCATTCACATATATATACACCACGGTTGTCTAGGCTACCACAGAGGAACCCAACCCGCAGGTTGATCTCTCCTACCGAGGCTACCACACAATAGGGACGCACTGGCTCCAGCAGACAAGCATCAACTAATATGCAGTCATCACAAAGTACTAACTAACCACAACAATAAGTATATCTAACAAGCATGGCAATCATAATATAACATGCTTCTATATACTATATTCTCCAGTTAGTCCTAATCACCAAATACCAGCAACCAGCTCAGATAATCTACTACTGAGCGGCTTCCTTATCTTTTTCACCTGAACATAAGGCAAATCAAATTAGTTACTATCCGATAACATCAAATAACACAATACAGAAATTTTTGTCAGAAAAAGTGTCCGCTAAAAATTTTTGCTTAACACTTGTGCACTTTCAAAATTAATATCAGATCATCAAAATACAAACGGGCAGCATAACGGCTAAAAATCAACACTTGGTAAAATATTTCACTGCCAAAGACACTCGATCGACTGTCATAGACAGTTGGCCGACTGTCCACACTCACTCGGCCGAGTGACTATTCACTCGGTCGATGGTCTCTCACAGACACACTCGGTCGTGGGTCTCACATACTCGGTCGTTGGTTGATGGTCGATGGTCGAGTAGGTCAGTCGAGTGTCAGGAGAAACTCGGCCGACTGTGTTCATCTGCAGATTCTGAAGAACAAAGTGACGGGTTTCACCCAATTTCGATCAAATCTTGTTCCTGAACCTGTTTGTGACCATGAAATCGACTATACTTTATACACAAACCATTTGGGGACTCAAAGCAACTCATTTTACACTCAAACAACAACATCTCAAGTGATTTTGACCCAAAATCACTATTTTACTAAACTAAACAAAAACCCCAATTTTGACACTAATTGAACATAAAAACACTTGATTCTTACCTTGATAGATTCAGTGCAACACAAGGAACACGATTTTAACACTCAATCAGATTCAAGAACAAGAATGGAAGATTTAGGGTTTAGTTAGGTGGTGAAGAGGAAGAACAAGTGGGTGAGTGTGTGTGTGTGGTGAAATCTGGAAAGTGCCAAAAAGTGACAGCCACAAGTCACTTAATTGTGATTAATTTCCACACTGTGCAACACACGGGTGTTTATCAGTTATCTAATATCTTTCGTACATCATTTGGCAACTCAAATGAAGTCCTATTTAAATAAACAAACATGTTCTGTGACCCTTGTCACAAACTGGTCCTAACCACATCATTAAATAATAATAAATATTAAATAAAAATTAAAAGAATATAATAATGCAACACTAAAAATAGTAATCTTAAGAAGATTCCGTTCTCGGAATCTGTTCAAGGTCAAACAACTAGGGATAACGCGCCCTCATTAACTCCTCGGTTTCCTATGTCAGGTTAGAACCTAAACTGTGCCGTCATTCCACTAACACCATAGGAATATGTTTCTTTCTTAGCTTGATGACTTTCCTGTCCATTATTCTAACTGGCTCTTCCACTAATTTCTTAGTCAAGTCAACTTTCAAATCTTTCAATGGAAGAATCTGACTTTCATCATCTACTTTGCACTTTCTCAGATAGCACACATTGAATGTGTTGTGAATTCCTGCTAACTCTGAAGGAAGATCTAAAACAACAGTCTGATCATTCAAAATTTCTTTGATTGGAAATGGCCCACTAAATATCGGTGCTAGTTTACCACGTTTACCAAACCCGATCACCCCTTTCCACGGTGAAATCTTCAGGTATACGTGATCACCTACATTAAATGTTACCGGACGTCTACGCGGATCAGCATACATATTTTGTCGGTCTCTGACTGCTTTTAACTTCTCACGTGCAATTTCGACCTTTTCTACGGTTATCTGAACAATTTCGGGACCGGAAAATTGTTTCTCACCTGCATTTTCGGCCATACAACATCTCATACGGCGGCATACCGATACTCGAATGATACGAATTGTTGTAAGCAAACTCTATTAATGGAAGATGCGAATCCCAAGAACCACCATATTCTAAGACACATGCTCTCAACATATCTTCTAATGTCTGAATCGTCCGTTCACTCTGACCGTCTGTCTGTGGATGATATGATGTACTTAGATTCACACGTGTACACAAATTCTGTTGTAAACTGTTCCAGAAGTTCGATACAAACCTAGTATCTCTGTTGAAAACTATAGACAACGGTACACCATGTTGACTAACAATCTCTTTCAAGTATAAATCGGCCAAATCACTCAACGAAGCGGTTTCACGAGTAGCTAAGAAGTGAGAACTCTTTGTTAGACGATCCACTATCACCCAGATCATGTCGTGACCTTTCTGGGTTCTGGGTAACTTGGTTACATAATCCATCGTTATATGATCCCATTTCCACTGAGGAATTTCTAACTGTCGTAGAGATCCATATGGTTTCTGATGTTCTGCCTTAACTTGCGCACAAATATGACATTTCTCAACGAAACCTGCAACATCTGTCTTCATTGTCGGTCACCAATACAACGTTTTCAAATCTCTATACATCTTAGTACTACCCGGATGCACTGTCAATCTAGATTTGTGCGCTTCTGTAAGGATTAAAACCCTCAATTCTCCAAGCTTAGGTACCAAAATTCGATCTTTATAGGTCTTTAATCCTCTAGAGTCATTGCATAGGTAAAATTTTCTTTTAGTCATTTGCTCAGTCTTTAGGTTTTCATCATTTAATACCACTAACTGAACTGTTTTCAATCGATCGATCAAGTCTGAAACTATCTCAATTCTTATAAATCTGACATTTTTGGCTGTTTTCTTACGACTCAGAGCATCTGCGACCACATTTGCTTTACCCGGATGGTACTTAATCTCACAATCATAGTCCTTAATCAGTTCTTGACATAGACGTTGACGCATATTTAATTCTTTCTGCGAAAAGATGTACTGGAGACTCTTATGATCTGTATAGATTTCACATTGTGTACCATACAAATAGTGTCTCCAAAGCTTCAAAGCAAACACAACTACAGTTAACTCTAAATCATTAGTAGGGTAATTTCGTTCATGATTCTTCAACTATCATGAAGCATACGCTATGACTTTATTTCTCTGAATCAAAACACAACCCAGACCTGCGCGTGACGCATCGCAGTAAACTACAAAATCTTCTGTTCCCTCTGGTAAAGCTAAAACTGGCGCTTGACATAACAACTGTTTGAGAGTCTGAAAAGCCTTTTCTTGTTCATCAGTCCATCGAAAGGCTACATCTTTTATGGTTAACTTATTTAATGGACCTGCTATTTTAGAAAAGTCTTTAATAAATCTGCGGTAATAACCTGCTAAATCCAGAAAAATCTTAATTTCTGTCGGCATTTTCGGTGAGTTCCAATTCATTACAGTTTCTATCTAAGACTGATCTACTTTAATACCCTGTTCACAAATCACATGACCTAAAAACTGTACTTCCCGTAGCCAAAATTCACACTTGGAGAACTTAGCGTACAACTGTTCCTGTTTCAGAAGCTCTAACACCAACCTCAGATGCGTAGCATGATCTTTCTCGGTTTTTGAATATATTAAAATATCATCTATGAAGACAATCACAAACTTGTCAAGATACTGACGACACACACTGTTCATTAAATCCATAAACACTGCTGGCGCGTTTGTTAACCCAAATGGCATAACTAAAAATTCATAATGACCATATCTAGTTTTGAACGCGGTTTTCAGTATGTCGGTCTCTGCAACACGTACCTGATGATACCCTGAACATAAATCAATCTTTGAAAAGTAAGAAGCACCCTGTAACTGACTAAATAAATCATCTATTCTCGGTATCGGATACTTATTCTTTATTGTTCTCTTATTTAAATCACGGTAATCTATACACATACGAAGCGACCCATCTTTCTTTTTCACAAACAAAACAGGAGCACCCCACGGTGAAGAACTTGGTCGAATAAACCCCTTATCTAACAGTTCCTGAATCTGAGACATCATTTCTCGGATTTCTGACGGAGCTAATCTGTAAGGAGCTTTTGCAACTGGCGTAGCACCTGGAACCAAATCAATTTTATACTCTACCTCACATACTGGAGGTAACCCTGGTAGATGATCTGGAAACACTTCAGGAAATTCTGACACAACTGGAATGTCGGTCACCTTCTTCTTTTCTTTCTTTACATCAATCACGTAAGCTAAGAACGAATCGCACCCTTTCGATATTGCCTTCTGAGCTTTCATTAGGGAAACCATAGGGAAGTTAAATCCACTGCGCTCTCCCCTAGCTATTACTCAGGATCTGTTGGTCAAACAGAAAGAAATCATCTTCTTATCACACTTAATATTAGCCCTATTAGCTCTTAACCAATTCATGCCTATGACTACATCAAAGCTAGGTATAAGCATCAACAAACAGGTTAAAGGGAAGGAATGGCCGTCAATCTCGATGGTAATCCCAGACACAGATGACGTGCATGGAACCATTTTACTATCAGCTACTTCTATTCCCAAAGGTGCATCTAACATCCTAACAGGCAACTTCAACTTATCACAGAAGCCTAAGGATATAAAAGAACAATTCGCTCCTGAATCAAATAACACACGAGCTGGCAAGGAATTAACCAAGAACATACCGGTAATGACATCATCGGTAGTGGTTGCAGCATCTACCGTCATCTGAAACGCCCTTGCCTCTACTGTTAGAGGATTCTTTCTCTTCTGCCCGATAGTAGAAGTAGAAGATCCCTCAGAAGTAACCGACCTCGCCCCTGACCCTGCCCTAGAACCGGCTCTTGACGCAGATGGATAATTTGCTGATCTATGTCCTTCTTGATGGCAACTCCAACAAACATTTGACTTAAAAGAACAAGCTGTTGATTCATGACCTAACACTCCACATTTTAAACATCTTCTGGTCATTGGAGAACACGGTCTGGTATGGGTTGACTTACAAACATTGCACCAACCAGACTGACTAGAACCCAATCCACTCATACCAGACTTACTTTTCTGTTTAAACCCACCTGAATTTTTACCACGAAATCCTAATTGCTTACTTGATTGTTGAACAGACTGACCACCCGATTGACTTTCTGATTTCCCCCCAAAAGATCCACTTTTTGAACTCTCTCTTTTCGCTGCCATTACATCACCTTCAGTAACCTTGGCCATCTCATGAGCCTGTGCCAAAGTCGTTGCAAATCTCGCAACTGTTCTATACTCTGGCTTAATCACTCGCATAAAATGCTGGATCTTATCCTTCTCAGTCGGTACCCACTGTTGGACGAACCTTAGCTTTGATGTGAAATCTATGAAAACCTCATCAATTGTCATACTTTCCGTCATTCTCATATTCAGAAACTCAGTCTTCAACCTTTCCATTTCATATTCAGAATAGTACTACTCAAAAACTTTAGCAGTAAATTGTTCTCAGGTTATTTGGCTAATCTGTTCCTTGGGCAAATATGCTGTAATAGAGTCCCACCATTCCATTGCCTCACCTTTCAAAAGTCTACTAGCAAACAACACTCTAGACTCAGGCTCACAGAAACATGCTTCTAATGCTCGTTCCACTTCTCTTAACCAGTTGAGGGTCATCGTAGGGTTTGTGTGACCACTGTATTCAGGAGGTTTACAGTCCAAAAACTGTTTATATGTACACTTCTTTCTTGTTTTGGGGACTTGAAATGGGTATATCATTTGATTTGGAAACACCTGGTTAAACGGGAATGGAATTTGGAGATTTTGATAGGTGTTTTGAGGAAACTGTGATTGGGAACTACCACCGGCTTGAGTATAAAGATTTGAAGGAAAAGTTGTGTTCAACGCAGTGGTATTAGGGTTCCATTGTGTGATAACCCAGAAATTTCCGAGTTAATTTAAACAAAAATCCTTACATAATTTCATCTAAACTTTGACTAATTCTAACGATTCACGAACAATTATTCGTAAATAATTACGCATTAGTAATTATTCATTATATTAATGTTATTATTAATATCATTTTTAATAATCTGTCATTAATCATTATCATTTACAAGTATTATTATTACAACTATTACTAATATTAATAATTATTAGTAACACTAATAATATTAGTATTATCACTTTTACTAAAATTATTAAAGATTATATTATTAATACAACCTATTATTAATAATATTATTATTATTAATAGTATTATTAACATTTAATAATAATTATTATCATTATTATTAATAATAATTAAAGTTATCATTTTATTTTCATATTAATATTATTATCATTATTTTTATTATTATTATTATTATTATTATTATTATTATTATTATTATTATTATTATTATTATTAATATAATTATTATTAATAATATTATTAATATTATTATTTTTATTATTATTATTAAAAGTATTATTATTTTATTTATATTAATTAATAATAAAAATTATGTAAATTAGGTTATCAGCACTTAAAATTTTTTATATATATTTTTTTCATTAGTGGTTTGCCTTTATTTTTTTTTATATATAATTCTAGCTGCTTTTTTTTTGTTATCTGTTTTAATTTTTATTTATTTTCTGTTACCTTCCTGGTAATCTAGTCGACATCCACAAATCATGAATCAGTCGATCACACATTTTTTATATATATATGTAAGACCATTTGGTTTCCATTATCAACACAATACAAACGAATCCATAACAGAAATTTATATTTTTTTTTCTTTTTAGTCGATACCTATGACTTGAGTTTTAAATAGCAATAGATCAAATTCAAAATTTACTACAAAATGTAATATTGCAGAGTTAGTAGGAATCCTTCATTCATACTCTCTACAAAAGCGCAACCTCCAATTCTTTATATCGATTACGGATTTTGGAGTCAAAGCTTACGTTTTCAAAAGTCAACAGAAGTGTTCATCCTCAAATTCAAATTTGTGTTTCTGTTTCAAGTTAAATTGATGGTTGATAAAGTTTATAGTTATGATTTAAGACCTTTTTCATGTAGAGATCATGAACTAAAACATTCTCAAAATTTAAGTTCATAATTTTCTTTTTTTTTTTAAAATAGCAGCGACAGCAGATGCTGTTTCTATATTTTTTTTCTTTTTAATTTTCGTTTTCAAATAAATTCAAGATCAATATTGATTGATTATATATTTTTTTAAAAGTCCTAAAACAGTAGATGAGTGATTATCATGGTTGTTTGATCCTGGTCGTTTGAATTAAGAAAGAAGAAGAAGAAAGAAACACAGAAACAGATTAAATAAAATTCTGTTGTGATATAAATCAGATATGAACGAAGCAGAGGAGTGGTTTAATGTGTTAGCGTGTGTGTGAGAGGTCACGGGTTCGAGTCCCTTCTTGGACAATTTTTTTAGAAAAAGCTCATTAAGGTAGTTTTATCATTTATTATTATTATTATTATTATTATTATTATTATTATTATTATTATTATTATTATTATTATTATTATTATTATTATTATTATTATTATTATTATTACTACCACCAAACATCATTAAAGGTATTATTATTAATATCATTAGGATTATTAGTATTATTATTAACTATTATTATTATTATTATCATTTTAAATATTATTCTCATTATTATTATTAGAATTATCATTTTTACAAACACTATCATTTTTGATATTAATATTATTACTAGTATTATTATTATTATTATCATTATTTTTAATACTAGTATTAATACTACTGTTAGCAAAATATTAATTATCATTATCATTATCAATACTAACAAAGTAACTAATGATATTATCAAAATTTTTATTTTCAACATCATTATTAAATCTAATTAATAGTATTATCATCACTATTTTTAGTATCATCATTATTATATTACCATTATTATTATTATTACAAAATGATACAACTCTTTTAAAATCACATTATCAAACAAATACTTATATATAGAATATATATATAAGTATATATATATATATATATATATATATATATATATATATATATATATATATATATATATATATATATATAACAAGTGAAATAATATATATAAACTTATTCGATTACGAGTATATGTGTTAATATATATACTTGATATAGGTTCGTGAATCTGAGGTCAACTCTGTACTTGTTCAGTGCCATCCTATTCATATTTACTACAAACTATCGTATCGTATCCTGAGTTCATCTGCTCCCTTTTTATATATTTTTGGGCTGAGAATAAATGCAATATTTTTATAACGGATAGACACAAGTGCAAACTATTATGCGTCCAACATGAGTACTTATATTGTGTTGATATGTAACATGTTATTGTGATCATATGAAATATGCAAAACCCTGCTTTGTAATATCATTAATTGCTAGATAATGAAGAGGCAAATGGAATTATTATAAATAGCGCTATTGGGAGTAACGTCCTGCACTGTTGACCTCAGGTCAATTGGTGGTATAACAATGATCTCGACAATTACATATGTATTGTCTCGGGGTAAAATCGTTTAGTTTTGATATTATACGCTCATGGCATACTTTTGATATACATGATATATCGTCTTTTATTAAATCTTGTGATCTATTACTGAAATCATTATTTATGACAAACCTATGAACTCACTCAACTTCGTGTTGACTTTTTAAAGCATGTTTATTCTCAGGTACTTAAATATTGCTTCCACTGTATATCTGCTGCTTTGATGATGATTGCTTGCTATGCTTGGAGTCTTCATTACATCTCATATCAATTAAGAACATTTAATGCTCTAAATACAACGTATTATATTTATCTTTCGCTGCAAAACTCAATAAAACGTCTCATATAGAGTCGTTCTCGTTTATACATCTGTGATTTGATATAATTAGTCACAAATACCCCAAGCCCTATTTGGGGGTGTGACATATTGGTATCAGAGCAGTTTTGTTGTAGAGAACTAGGATTTCATTTTATGTGTACCTTATACAATTAGGTACCTTAGCAATGTAGGACTACAACTTTCCTTGACCATAGTGCCTTTAATTATTGCCTTTAATTGATAAATGCTACACCATACATTAGAAACTTTACTTATTAAATTCTTTAATCTTTCTTAGAATGCTTAGCCAACCTAAGAACTCTGCTCACTCTCCTAAGTACTCTCCCATTTCGACATCACATTTAAATGCGACACTATGATTTTTGAAATTCTCGACATTCCTTTGTCTTCTATCATGGTTTTGTGTATTACATATGTATTACATGAAATGTTATCCATGATTTTTGAAATCTCTACTTTTCAAAT
The DNA here is from genome assembly GCF_046630445.1 of Rutidosis leptorrhynchoides. Classification (NCBI taxonomy): domain Eukaryota; kingdom Viridiplantae; phylum Streptophyta; class Magnoliopsida; order Asterales; family Asteraceae; genus Rutidosis; species Rutidosis leptorrhynchoides. Next base: position 106,546,211 of record NC_092333.1, on the reverse strand, counting down.
TCATTACTTTCAAAATCTTTGCATTCTCGTTATTTTTTATCAATGAATTTTCTTGACAAGTGGCGTCTACGAAACTCTAGAATGGAAGGGTTTGGATTACCGATTTAAAGGATCCTATAGCTCAAGCCCCTAGACCTGAATAGGCCACTACGAATTGAAAGTCTTTAATCAAAAGTATATCTATCAATCCTTGTTGGAAATCATTTTCTTAATAACTAAAGTCTCGACATGTCATACTGCGATTATTGCATAGATGATGTACAGACAAAATCATATCTTATCATATCTATCCCAGTAAACTTTGTCTAACACTTTTCCTAAATTTCCTCCGTAAATTAAGAAAATCTTTTGCTATATATACTTATTCAAAGAAACGAATATATCATTCAGTATCCAGCATTCATTTCATATCAAACCCTACTGCAAACACATAATATGGATTCCTCGAACTCCTCGAGCTCCAATGGCAGCGTAACCGGAACGAACGAACCAATCAGTCATCATATATTCTGGATGAATTGGGGATGGGTTCGTAGTCAACTCAATCAATGGAGGCAAGAAGAAGGTGATCCCTTTCACCAAGCGAATTCACCTCTTGGTGAAGAACCTGAAGCGCTTACCGGCGAACCAGTCCGAAACACCATTTTCTCTCTTCTTTCCAGGGTATCCCGTCACGATTATATAATATCGAAGATTTTAGATCTTATTCACCCCCTTGTTCCAACCGCCAATCATCCCAGAATAATAGAAGAAGTCAACGAGCTTCGCGCTCGAGTGGTGGCTCTGGAGAATATGATGCGAATTCTACAAGTATCAGTAGCACCAGCAGCATAACCAGCACCACCAGTACCAGTAATACCGCCAACATCACCAAAACCGCAAGCACTGAAAGCACCAGCAGCATCACAAGCTCCGTAAACTCCGAAACTACTGAATACAGCAACACCATAGATATCAAGGAATATTAGTAATAATGAGTTAAGATGTATTGACTCATTCTTTCTGAAGAATTATATATGTATACTTTATATATATATATGTATACTTTATATATATATATATATATATATATATATATATATATATATATATATATATATATATATATATATATATATATATATATATATATATATATATATGGTTTGGAGCAATAATAAATCTTTTCGTACTAAGCTATTACGTGTGAATCTTAACTAGTATTGATAAGGCTAAAAAGGAACATATATTTCATAGCAATATCCCTTCTAAATAATAGGTTTTCATATGTATTTATATTATATTTTCATTGTAATTGTTTAAATAAATAAGTGCGAAGACAAAAGGCGAAAACGAAGATTTGAAGACACAAACGTCCAAAAAGCTCAAATGTACAAGATACAATTCAAAAGGTTCAATTTATTGATGAGAAACATCTAAAAATGACAAGAGTACAAGTTACAAAACGCAAAGTATAAGATATTAAATTGTACGCAAGGACGTTCGAAAATCCAGAACCGAGACATGAACCAACTTTCAACGCTCGACGCAACGGAGCTAAAATTACAAGTTAACTATGCTCAAGAATATAATATAATATTTAAATAATTCATAATAAGAATAATAATAAATAATAAAAAGTTGTTAATTGAGCATAGTTAAGGGGTCATAAGTGAAAATTTCAAATCACCAATTGTCTATAAAATGGAATTCACGGTGTAATGAAAAAAACACCTTTCTTCATATTTCTTTCTCTCTTCTGTAATATGTAATATATATTTATATTATAATTTTAATATAAGTTAATTTTAATAATAAAGTTATGGTTTAGTTGGGTTATTGTAAGAAATGTTTTACGGGTTTTAAGTCGAAATTCTGTCCGTGCAACGCTACGCGATTAATCACCACTGTAAGCTATGTTCTTCCTTTTTAATTTAATGTCTCGTAACTAAGTTATTATTATGCTTATTTGAGCCGAAGTAATCGTGATGTTAGGCTAAAATATTAAGATGGGGTTATTGAACTTTGGACCATAATTAAGGTTTGGGCAAAAGACCGACACTTGTGGAAATTGGACTATTGACTATTAATAGATGGGGGGTATTGTCTAATTGAGTGACAACTCATTGGAGTCTGTCGAACCTATCTTCAAATTAATTAACCTAATAATTAATAATTATGGTTGTCCTATTTAGTGACGTTCATATGGAATCTGTTATAATCATTTAATTAATCAATTGGGTTGGGTAATTGATTATTCATTCTGATCAAGTGGATGAATTAATATTCATAAACTAATTAAAACAGGGGTGGATTACATACAGTGATAACTGGTGTAATTGTTGACAGAAGTGATAACTGCGTCACAGTTTAAATCCTTAATCAGTTGGAATATTGGACTTCGGTATAAGGGTAATTTGACGAGGATACTCGCACTTTATATTTATGACCGATGGACTATTATGGACAAAAACCAGATAGACGTATCAAATAAACCAGGACAAAGGACAATTAACCCATGGTAATAAATTAAAATCAACACGTCAAACATCATGATTACGGAAGTTTAAATAAGCATAATTCTTTTATTGTATTTCTCATCGTATCTTTATTTACTGTCATTTTATTACTAGCAATTTTATTTACTGTCATTTTATTTATTGTCATTATTTTACGCACTTTAATTATCGTCATTTATCTTTGCGCTTAAAATATAGAATCGATAAACCGGTCATTAAACGGTAAAACCCCCCTTTTTTATAATAATATTACTACTTATATAATTATATATATTTTGTATAAATATAGTTGTTAAAAATATAGTAAGTATCACCAGCTCCCGGTGGAACGAACCGGACTTACTAAAAACTACACTACTCTACGATTAGGTACACTGCCTATAGTGTTGTAGCAAGGTTTAGGTATATCCCACTCTATAAATAAATAAATAACTTGTGTAATTTGTAACGTATTTTGTATTAAAAATAATAGTATATTTCGTACCCTCACGACACAACATCAAGTTTTTGGCGCCGCTGCCGGGGAGCGCTAAAACGCTATATTTTTAATTTATATCTGTAAAAATATAGTTATAAAAAAAAGTTATTTCGGGGACACTTTTTGTGTTTTCACGGGGTATTTAAGTTTTTTTTTAGTTTTTGATTGATTAAAGATATATTAATTTAAATATAATAATTTAATAAATATAATAATATAATAATATTAGAATAAAATATAATAATATAATAATATTTTAGAATCAAATTTGATACGTAAAAGTTTTAAAAGTTTTAAAAAGTCGTATTTATTAAATATTTCAGGGGTATATTATGTAACTTATAATTAATAATTTCTATAATGTCGCTTTCACGTGAATAGTAAATTAATTAATTTCTTTCCTTTACTATTTTGAATCGTAAAAGTTTTAAAAGTTTTAAAAAAGTCGTATTTATTAAATATTTCAGGGGTATATTATATAACTTGCAATTAATAATTTCTATCATGTCGCTTTCATATGAATAGTAAATTGATTAATTTCTTTTCATTTACTATTCATGAATAGTAAATGAGTTAAAAAAAAAGTTTTGAAAAAAAATAATAATAATAAAAAAATTATTAATTCATTTAAAAAAAAAAATTTGTGTAAAAAAAATCATTTTTTTTAAAGAAAAAAAAATTCGTTTTAAAAAAAAATTTTGTAAAAAAAATCGTTTTTTTTAAAGAAAATTTTTAAAAAAAAAAAAAAATTTAAAATCATTAAAAAACGAAATATAAAAAAAAAGTTTTTTTTTATTACCTTTAGATTTTTAGACTCTAGTTATAATTTTTAGTATTAAGTTTAGTTTTGTCATAGTTATTTTTATTTCTAGAATTTTTAGGTTTATCGTAAAATCCCTTAAGTGCTTATTCCTTAGACTAAGATTTATGTGCTTTAGAATTTTGCGACGCCGTTTTTCGCGCTACTTTCTTATTTTTATTTTTCGATGCCTATTTTTCGACCTTTTATTTTTCGACATTTTTCGATGCGCAATCTTTTTCTTTCTTATTTCTCGCTATTCTAGTTTTAGGACATAGATTTTTATTCTACTTCTTATCTAAATTTCTTAAAATTACGAAAATTTATTTTAAGTGGTTAAATTGATAGACATCAAAATTTTCTGGTTCGTAGTAATAGTTGGATTTGTACGTGGACCGGGTTATTGGAGCCAAACAGTCCTCAATTATATTGAGACCAAACGAATCCTGCCCCTCTGCTGCATCTTTTGGCTATTCGAAACGTGGGCAAAATCAGAAAAGTCTATTAATTGGACAACTTATATAAGTTTTTCTATTTTTAAAACTAATAGGATATTCTGTGAATGCACCGAGCAAAACGTTCACCACCTTTCATACATTCACTACCTGTAACTCGATCAAGATATCTAGCCAATATTATCGCCGTTGATTTTTCTTTAGAATCATCATCTAGACGACCAAGTACTCCAACTCAAATTTTCGATAATCCAATTTTTAAACCCTAAATATAAAGGCTCTTACAACCAAGAACCCGGAGGATATTCAAGGACAATTCCAAGATCCTGAACCACAAACCGTTAAATCAGAATCTTCTAGTGATTCGTATTCAACAAATTCAATTATGGAAGTAACGGAACCTCTAAGTATGGAAGATCGAATGAGAGCCACACGCACGGGCCAAGGTCACGCCATTATTCAGCCAGATGTTAGAGCATCGGATTTTAAAATCAAAGGACAAATCCTACACATGATCACCAATCAGAGCCAATTTGGTGGTACAACAAAAGAAGATCCAAACGAACATCTTCGAACTTTTAATCGGATTTGTAATCTCTTTAAAATCCGAGAAGTTGAGGATGAAACTATTTATCTTATGTTGTTCCCATGGACTTTAAAGGGAGAAGCCAAAGATTGGTTAGAATCATTACCTGAACGAACGATTGACACATGGGATGTTTTAGCTGAGAAATTTCTTCAAAGATTCTTTCCGGCATCTAAAGCCGTGAGACTTCAAGGAGAAATTGCAACGTTCGTGCAAAAACCAAATGAAACATTATATGCGGCGTGGACAAGATTCGGAAGGATGTTGAGAGGATGTCCTCAACACGGATTAGATACTTTTCAAATAGTGCAAATCTTCTATAAAGGCGTAAACATCGCTACACGAAAAGATATCGACACAGCAGCTGGTGGTTCTATTATGAAGAAAACCGAAACTGATGCTTACAAAATTATTGATAACACTGCTTCCCACTCACATGAGTGGCACCAAGAAAAAGATATCGTTAGATCATTTAAAGCAGCTAGAGCCGATTCTAGCCATAACTTTGATTCTGTTTCCGCAAAAATAGATGCTTTCGAGAGACGAATGGAAAAGATGACTAAAGACATTCACGCAATACGAATAAGTTGTGAGCAATGCGGTAGACCACACTTAACGAAAGATTGTAATGTTGAACAAACGATGGAACAGCGTGAGAATGTTTCCTACATGAACCAAAGGTCGGGAAATAATTATCAACCGCCAAGGCTAAACTTCAATCAAAATCAAAACATTCTTTACAATCCAAATGGAACCAACAATAACTCGTACAACCAACAAGGTACGAATAACCAACCAACTCAAAACAACACTTTCAATCAACAAAGACCTGGCTTATATAAACCACCACAACAAACCGACGAGAAGAAGTCAAATCTGGAAGAAGTGGTATTTAAGCTAGTTGAATCTCAAACACAATTTATTGAAACTCAAACCCAAACGAATGAGAGGTTTGATCAGTCATTTAGAACTCAACAAGCTTCCATTTTGAATCTAGAAAAACAAGTAGGTACTCTTGTTAGATTGATGAGTGAAAGGGAATAAGGAAAGCTACCGAGTAATAATGAAGTAAATCCTCGGAATGAAAATGTTAACATGATATCAACAAATTCTGAAAAACCAATACCAGAAGATGGGAAAGTTTTAGATGTAAGTAACAATGAAGAAGTTACAACACCACCACCACCCGAGTATGTAAAGCCAGTGGTGGCACCATACAAAACACCCATCCTGTTTTCAAGAAAAGGAGTTGAGTATGAGCAAGTGATAGGTAATAAAGTTTGTGATACCTCTGGAAAGAAGAAGAAGAAAAAGAATAAGAAAGTGCAAGAAATAAAAACCGTAGAAGTAAACCCGGTGAAGACAGTTCCACCAAAACCTCTACCTAGGATAGGTGATCCAGGTGAATTTATTGTTCCTTGTCTACTTAGTGATTGTGTCATGTATGATGCACTAGCATATTTAGGTGCGAGTGTAAGTATTATGCCTCTTTCATTATATAAGAGATTAGGTGTAGGTGAGTTAAGTCCAACGGATATGAGTGTTCAACTCCTTGATCAAACCATTAAGCACCCAGTTGGAATTGCTGACAACCTACCCGTTCAAGTAGGTAATTTAACCTTTCTAGTCGAATTCATTGTCATTGACATAGAAGAGGACTCAAACGTTCCTCTAATTTTAGGTCGACCATTCTTAGCGTCCACCGGGGCGTTATTTGATGTAAGAAAGGGTAGAATGACACTTAGTAATGATGAGAAATCGATCACCTTTATGATTCGAAAGTCTAAATCTCCACCAACCAAAACCGTTGAACCAGCGGAAACGATTGGTAAGAACCATGTTGTTTTACCAACTCCAACGGTAGTGCTTAACAATAATAAAACGCCTAAGTGTGGGGAAAATGAAGTAACACCTAATGATGACCTGATAACAAAGAACCCCGTTGTTGATACGAAATTAAATGATCCCGTTATTAATAGTTCAATGAAGAAACTTATTAAACGGATTCGCGATGCTAGAACCAAGGGGAACTCTAAGTTATGTAACCGGTTAGTATCCAATCTATCGCCTAAAGAAAAGGCGAAACTAGTTGAAATTGTGGATATTACACAGGAATCCGACCAATGGCTTAAAAAAAAGTCATAGATATGCAAGTTGATTATGGTCCAAGAGAAATTGACGATAAAGTTATTCACAATTTCGACACCACAGCTACCTAAGTGTGGGGAGATTCAAGTGTTCTAAAAAGAAAATGCTCTCTAGAGTTAGTTGTTCTGTTCTCGTGTAGTTCCGAGAATGGAATCCGATTGGTCTTTTCCGCTAGCAGACACTAAAGAACTAGTTTTCTCCCCCCATTCTGATTTTTTTTTTATTTTGTAGGTTTTATATGAAATTAATATGCTTTTTAAATTTAAGTTTTGTGTGAATTTAAAAACAAAATTTACTTTATTTCATTAAGTAAAAAAATAATTTCTAAAATTCGTCGTGAGTTGAAGATTAGGTAGTTGAACCGAAATTACTTTAACCGAGGGCGGGACGAGAAATTTTGTTATCATTATTTTTAATTTAATTGATTTAAAGTATGCCAAAAAAAATATTAGATTTTATAAATTTTTGAACGTGGGGTAATATACCCAACTTCAAAATTATGTATGTTTGTATTTTATGTTATATACAAAACAGGGTAAAACAACGCACTTTCAAAGACTGTCATTAAGTTCAGAAAAAGGTACTAATTTTGACGACAAGAAACAAAATATCAAATGTGAAATAACAACAATATGTTTGCAAACTCGGTATTTTTAATCATTTTTCTACACTAATCACCCTCATGAATTTAAATTTTTACTGATTTCTTGCAAATGAGGGCATTGCAAGATCTCAAGTGTGGGGAAGGGTTATAAATTCTTTCGGGTTTACACTTGTTTTAATTGCCAAATTTTGTGAAAATTTGAAAAAATTTCAACTAAATGAATTCAAAATCATGTTTATACATATTTATGAACGATAAAACTAGGTGTTAATGCCGAAATTATTGTTACCTCGAGGACATAAATTGAGAAACAACCCAAAATGCTTGAATTCATTTAAAATGGGATAGAAGAGAATAAAAAGGCAAAGAAAAGAATAAATAAAAGCTAAGTGTGGGGAGAATGTACCAAGTTATTCAATTAAAAACTATCTATCACATTTTTGTATAAGAATTATTGCAGGTACTTTTGCTTTGGACGATACTAATCAGTTTTACCCGGTTTACTGTAATATATTTTAAAGAAAGATGGATCTACACGATGAATCAATTCCATTATTAAAAGGAAGTAAAGTCTTCCGAAAAAGACACGCGCTTCTTGATTTAGGTCAAGAAGTTGTCGTCCAGACCAGCTGTAGGTTGATGAAAAATCTAGAAAAGTCATCTCTAAAATCAGCAGGAAATCCATGGACCTCAGCATCAAACAGGGTCGCCAAGTGGTCAGATTTATCCTAACCATGAGAAGGATTTATCTCGCACAATGGGGGGGGGGGGCACCGTGCAAATTAGCTTGATAAGACTAATGAATCAAATCCCCAGAAAGGATAATCTCCTTAAAGATCAAAAATTAGCTTTTAAGACTGATATTACTCAATCCTAGAGATTGACCTTAAAGATTGAGAATTACAAACTCATGGAATTCAATGATATCTAAACTCGAGCTTGAACGAGAAAATATTTTGATCAAAAATAAAACCGATTTGTTTTCTGAAAACCTATTTTCAATGCGTTCATTACCATTAAACGTAAAATCCTGAGAATTCATCAGAATTCATTAGGTCACCTGAACCAAATCGGGTGTCAACCGTAAGAAACGGTGGTTGCATAGCATGGTCGGAGACAGGACCTTGTGCCAGACCGAAAAATCATAGGATGATCTTTACTATTGCTCCTACAAAGGATAGTACTAGCATCCGACACGTTTTAAGACCATAATCATATGCATGTCATTAGACATTGCCTTAACAGTTTCTTGTTCATCGCTTTCCTTTACAACTGGACGGTAGTTTACCGAAAGGTAATATACGGAACAAGTAAACTGGACGTGTTGCTTTCCCAATATAAGGTTAGCAAGTGAGTAACACAAAACCACAAGTGTTGAGCTAAAATTTTCAAATCTGAAACCCACACAACCAACAAAAATATTTTGCAAACACCGGTGAAGGGTTATTCCGGAAAACTTATCTAGGGTAAAAGCTAGATTAAATTTTCAAAAAGATCAAATGTTTTCATAAAGATCCAATTTCCTTAAGGATCTACATTTTCATAGTCATGTGGGACTGTAAACCACCTTTCAAATGTGCACTTTCCTTTGGAAACCGAAAGTAAATCGGCTATTTGATTGCAAGTGTCGTTGACCTAAACCCAAGGCAACTGTGGATGACACACCTACCTTTAACCATGGTTCTATCGTTACTATCATTGTTTATACCACCATATCAAAATCACTAATGTACAAAGTGTGATGAATAAAAAAGTGATTCATGTATGTTTTTATTTCAAGTTCTGTATTGCTTGAGGACAAGCAACGCTCAAGTGTGGGGATATTTGATAAGGCTAAAAAGGAACATATATTTCATAGCAATATCCCTTCTAAATAATAGGTTTTCGTATGTAATTATATTATATTTTCATTGTAATTATTTAAATAAATAAGTGCGAAGACAAAAGGCGAAAACGAAGATTTGAAGACACAAACGTCCAAAAAGCTCAAATGTACAAGATACAATTCAAAAGGTTCAATTTATTGATGAGAAACGTCTAAAAATGACAAGAGTACAAGTTACAAAACGCAAAGTATAAGATATTAAATTGTACGCAAGGACGTTCGAAAATCCAGAACCGAGACATGAACCAACTTTCAACGCTCGACGCAACGGAGCTAAAATTACAAGTTAACTATGCTCAAGAATATAATATAATATTTAAATAATTCATAATAAGAATAATAATAAATAATAAAAAGTTGTTAATTGAGCATAGTTAAGGGGTCATAAGTGAAAATTTCAAATCACCAATTGTCTATAAAATGGAATTCACGGTGTAATGAAAAAAACACCTTTCTTCATATTTCTTTCTCTCTTCTGTAATATGTAATATATATTTATATTATAATTTTAATATAAGTTAATTTTAATAATAAAGTTATGGTTTAGTTGGGTTATTGTAAGAAATGTTTTACGGGTTTTAAGTCGAAATTCTGTCCGTGCAACGCTACGCGATTAATCACCACTGTAAGCTATGTTCTTCCTTTTTAATTTAATGTCTCGTAACTAAGTTATTATTATGCTTATTTGAGCCGAAGTAATCGTGATGTTAGGCTAAAATATTAAGATGGGGTTATTGAACTTTGGACCATAATTAAGGTTTGGGCAAAAGACCGACACTTGTGGAAATTGGACTATTGACTATTAATAGATGGGGGTATTGTCTAATTGAGTGACAACTCATTGGAGTCTGTCGAACCTATCTTCAAATTAATTAACCTAATAATTAATAATTATGGTTGTCCTATTTAGTGACGTTCATATGGAATCTGTTATAATCATTTAATTAATCAATTGGGTTGGGTAATTGATTATTCATTCTGATCAAGTGGATGAATTAATATTCATAAACTAATTAAAACAGGGGTGGATTACATACAGTGATAACTGGTGTAATTGTTGACAGAAGTGATAACTGCGTCACAGTTTAAATCCTTAATCAGTTGGAATATTTGACTTCGGTATAAGGGTAATTTGACGAGGATACTCGAACTTTATATTTATGACCGATGGACTATTATGGACAAAAACCAGATAGACGTATCAAATAAACCAGGACAAAGGACAATTAACCCATAGTAATAAATTAAAATCTACACGTCAAACATCATGATTACGGAAGTTTAAATAAGCATAATTCTTTTATTGTATTTCTCATTGTATCTTTATTTACTGTCATTTTATTACTCGCAATTTTATTTACTGTCATTTTATTTATTGTCATTATTTTACGCACTTTAATTATCATCATTTATCTTTGCGCTTAAAATATAGAATCGACAAACCGGTCATTAAACGGTAAAACCCTCCTTTTTTATAATAATATTACTACTTATATAATTATATATATTTTGTATAAATATAGTTGTTAAAAATATAGTAAGTATCACCAGCTCCCTGTGGAACGAACCGGACTTACTAAAAACTACACTACTCTACGAGTAGGTACACTGCCTATAGTGTTGTAGCAAGGTTTAGGTATATCCCACTCTATAAATAAATAAATAACTTGTGTAATTTGTAACGTATTTTGTATTAAAAATAATAGTATATTTCGTACCCTCACGACACAACATCAAGTTTTTGGCGCCGCTGTCGGGGAGCGCTAAAACGCTATATTTTTAATTTATATCTGTAAAAATATAGTTATAAAAAAAGTAATTTCGGGGACACTTTTTGTGTTTTCACGGGGTATTTAAGTTTTTTTTTTAGTTTTTGATTGATTAAAGATATATTAATTTAAATATAATAATTTAATAAATATAATAATATAATAATATTGAAATAAAATATAATAATATAATAATATTTTAGAATCAAATTTGATACGTAAAAGTTTTAAAAGTTTTAAAAAGTCGTATTTATTAAATATTTCGGGGGTATATTATGTAACTTATAATTAATAATTTCTATAATGTCGCTTTCACGTGAATAGTAAATTAATTAATTTCTTTCCTTAACTATTTTGAATCGTAAAAGTTTTAAAAGTTTTAAAAAAGTCGTATTTATTAAATATTTCAGGGGTATATTATATAACTTGCAATTAATAATTTCTATCATGTCGCTTTCATATGAATAGTAAATTAATTAATTTCTTTTCATTTACTATTCATGAATAGTAAATGAGTTAAAAAAAAGTTTTGAAAAAAAATAATAATAATAAAAAAATTATTAATTCATTTAAAAAAAAATTTGTGTAAAAAAAATCGTTTTTTTAAAGAAAAAAAAATTCGTTTTAAAAAAAAAATTTGTAAAAAAAATCATTTTTTTAAAGAAATTTAAAAAAAAAAAAAAGTTTTAAAAAAAATATATGTAACTATACTACTTACATTCACAAGATATATGTATATGTTCACTAAAGAACAACCACTACATATTTTGACATATCATAATCCAATGAAAGCTTTAGCAAGTGTTATCTTCCTAAAGATCACTACATTCCTGAATTATATTCATTCGCATTCTATGATGAATTATCAGATCAAACCACCGAAATTATCATTCATTACTTTTGAAATCAACAACGCCTATTCGTTAACCATTAGCTCCATTGACGATTACAATCAGCATTTAATCATCTAAAAATAAAATTTCTTGAAAACACCTCGGATTGATAATCAATGATTCAGATTCGTTAACCTTGAGAATGCTGACGAAGCAGCAAAAGCTATAGATGGTCTTAATCCAGGTAACTCTGAAGTCATGTTAAAAGCTTGCGAAAAATTTTTCTTCATCAACTTTCGAACTTAGAAATTCCGAAATATCATCATAAATATCTTCGATATTTCTGAAGATATTTTCATAAATATTCTCGTCCGAAATTATATACCTCTTCGTGCTATCTGTAATACATTATATTGGAAACTTCTGTAAAATCCAAGTATAAATTATGAATGAATTCTGGAGAAGTGTTGGGAATTGAAGCATGAGTTAGTATAATATAATGACGTCAGGCCAACGTGATTATATTACAGTAAGTCATGTTGAGTTTCTAATGGAATGTGATAAAGGTTCACAGATCATACCCTCATCATGAACCATGTTACATAACTCTTTCATTCTATTTAACCTCTAAACATATCAAGAAAATATTTTTCTTGATGATTCGATCTTTTTCGGATATTCTGGTAATTTGACAAATCAAATGTGCTATTACCTTTCCATTCTGCTTTGTATATTATGATCATTAGAAACTTCATACCTACGAATTCTAGACCATTACTTGCTTTACAAAAGCATGAAGCTTCGACATATAAGGGAAAATATAAAGCCCGATAACGACACCAAAATTACAAATCGTGTACATCAATGCGTATAGCGACATAAAGACACGGGAGAATTAAAAACACTATAACCCCAAGGTAAAAGTAGAAGAAAACAAATTCCTCTGGTGGTAAATGAAAAAGAATAATGACTGAAACGATAGTCAGAAAAATATCCAGGATAAGAACTGGATGGAGCATTTTCACAATCTTTGGAAGTATGAATTGAGGAAGAAAGTATTAATTGAGAAGTGGTGAAGATAATAAAACGGAAGAAGCTAATTTATATCGAAATTCCAAACACAGCAATCGAGGCAATTCACCGAATTTAATCAAAGAAAATCCCAATTTCCGTAAATACCGTAGAATCAAATCTTATAGATTATGAAGATTTATTTAAATCCCTTGAATTCCGGAAATCAACTTTAACTATGTCAAAAGTTAAGACGAACATTTAATTTCCTCATTTCAATCTTTTACGATAGCTTCGTTTATACTCTTCCTGTAATCGAATCGTTTCATCCATATTACCCAATATTGATAAAACTCTATTTTTCAACTCATATTCATCATTCTTGTTGTAAACAATGACGATCTCTATCAAATTTCATGACTGTGATTTTCATGAACTCCTCTCTATTTTGTCTACCCTAATATTGTGGCATAAACGCTCAAGATTTAAATAAGCTTAGTATTATAACACATTTCATGTGTATTGAAATGCTTGTATGACATCATCATCTCCTTCTGAGGAAACCTAATCAATGACACTCTTGATAAATCCTTTAAATAACCTCCGCATTAATAATAAAATGCACTTCATAAAATTTATGGATCGTAAGATTTAAACGCTCGAAACAAAACACTATTCTATTCTTTGGAATTCACGCAAGGCCCCGAGTATACCTGGGAACGTGGAGACCTGATGGCAACAACTAAATTTTGGGACGAAATTTCTTTTAACGGGTAGGTACTGTGATAACCCGAAAATTTCCGAGTTAATTTAAACAAAAATCCTTACATAATTTCATCTAAACTTCGATTAATTCTAACTATTCACGAACAATTAATCGTAAATAATTATGCATTAGTAATTATTCATTATATTAATGTTATTATTAATATCATTTTTAATAATCTGTCATTAATCATTATCATTTACAAGTATTATTATTACAACTATTACTAATATTAATAATTATTAATAACACTAATAATATTAGTATTATCACTTTTACTAAAATTATTAAAAATTATATTATTAATACAACCTATTATTAATAATAATAATAGTATTATTAATAGTATTATTAACATTTAATAATAATTATTATCATTATTATTAATAATAATTAAAGTTATCATTTTATTTTCATATTAATATTATTATCATTATTATTATTATTATTATTATTATTATTATTATTATTATTATTATTATTAATATAATTATTATTAATAATATTATTAATATTATTATTTTTAATATTATTATTAAAAGTATTATTATTTTATTTATATTAATTAATAATAAAAATTAGGTAAATTAGGTTATCAGCACTTAAAAATTTTTATATATATTTTTTTCATTCGTGGTTTGCCTTTATTTTTTTTATATATAATTCTAGCTGCTTTTTTTTGTTATCTGTTTTAATTTTTATTTATTTTCTGTTATCTTCTTGGTATTCTAGTCGACATCCACAAATCATGAATCAATCGATCACACATTTTTTTATATATATAAGAGCATTTGGTTTCCATTATCAACACAATACAAACGAATCCATAACAGAAATTTATATTTTTTTTCTTTTTAGTCGATACCTCTTTCTTGAGTTTTAAATAGCAATAGATCGAATTTGAAATTTACTACAAAATGTAATATTGTAGAGTTAGTAGGAATCCTTCATTCATACTCTCTGCAAAAGCTCAACCTCCAATTCTTTATATCGATTACGAATTTTGGAGTCAAAGCTTACGTTTTCAAAAGTCAACAGAAGTGTTCATCCTCAAATTCAAATTCGTGTTTCTGTTTCAAGTTAAATTGATGGTTGATAAAGTTTATAGGTATGATTTAATACCTTTTTCATGTAGAGATCATGAACTAAAGCATTCTCGAAATTTAAGTTCATAATTTTTTTTTTTAAAAATAGCAGCGACAGCAGATGCTGTTTCTATATTTTTTTTCTTTTTAATTTTCATTTTCAAATAAATTCAAGATCAATATTGATTGATTATATTTTTTTTTAAAGTCCTAAAACAGTAGATGAGTGATTATCATGGTTGTTTGATCCTGGTCGTTTGAATTAAGAAAGAAGAAGAAGAAAGAAACACAGAAACAGATTAAATAAAATTCAGTTGTGATATAAATCAGATATGAACGAAGCAGAGGAGTGGTTTAATGTGTTAGCGGGTGTGCGAGAGGTCACGGGTTCGAGTCCCTTCTTCGACATTTTTTTTAGAAAAAGCTCATTAAGGTAGTTTTCTCATTTATTATTATTATTATTATTATTATTATTATTATTATTATTATTATTATTATTATTATTATTATTATTATTATTATTATTATTATTACTACCAAACATCATTAAAGGTATTATTATTAATATCATTAGGATTATTAGTATTATTATTAACTATCATTATTATTATTATTATTATTATTATTATTATTATTATTATTATCATTTTAAATATTATTGTCATTATTATTATTAGAATTATCATTTTTACAAACACTATCATTTTTTATATTAATATTATTACTAGTATTATTATTATTATTATCATTATTTTTAATACTAGTATTATCATTACTAGTATTAATACTACTGTTTGCAAAATATTAATTATCATTATCAATACTAACAAAGTAACTAATGATATTATCAAAATTTTTATTTTCAACATCATTATTAAATCTAATTAATAGTATTATCATCACTATTTTTAGTATCATCATTATTATATTACCATTATCATTATGAATATTATTATTATTATTATTACAAAATGATACAACTCTTTTAAAATCACATTATCAAATAAATACTTATATATAGAAAATATATATAAGTATATATAAGTATATATATATATATATATATATATATATATATAGAAATATATAACAAGTGAAATAGTATATATAAACTTATTCGATTATGAGTATATGTGTTAATATATACTTGATATAGGTTCGTGAATCCGAGGTCAACTCTGTACTTGTTCAGTGCCATCCTATGCATATTTACTACAAACTATCGTATCGTATCGTGAGTTCATCTGCTCCCTTTTTATATATTTTTGGGCTGAGAATAAATGCAATATTTTTATAACCGATAGACACAAGTGCAAACTATTATGCGACCAACATGAGTACTTTTATTGTGTTGATATGTAACATGTTATTGTGTTCATATGAAACATGCAAAACCCTGCTTTGTAATATCATTAATTGCTAGATAATGAAGAGGCAAATAGAATTATTATAAATAGCGCTATTGGGAGTAACGTCCCGCACTGTTGACCTTAGGTCAATTGGGGGTATAATAATGATCTCGACAATTACATATGTATTGTCTCGGAGTAAAATCATTTAGTTTTGATATTATACGCTCATGGCATACTTTTGATATACATGATATATCGTCTTTTATTAAATCTTGTGATCCATTACTGAAATCATTATTTATGACAAACCTATGAACTCACTCAACCTCGTGTTGACTTTTTAAAGAATGTTTATTCTCAGGTACTTAAATATTGCTTCCGCTGTATATCTGCTGCTTTGATAATGATTGCTTGCTATGCTTGGAGTCTTCATTACATCTCATATCAATTAAGAACATTTAATGCTCTAAATACAACGCATTCTATTTATCTTTCGCTGCAAAAATAAAATGTCTCATATAGAGTCGTTCTCGTTTATACATCTGTGATTTGATATAATTAGTCACAAATACCCCAGGCCCTATTTGGGGGTGTGACACATTGCGCCCGTTCTTGCTCTAGTTCCTTAATTTTCTCCTGAGCTTCTAATAATCGGCTTTGAAGGTTTATTACTTCTTGAGAGGTTTCTTCCTCTGATGACATGTGTCCATCTTCATTGGGAGCTCTGAAGATTTCAGTTCCAGGGGCGGCAGGGCCAGTAGCGTTAGCTTCGTTATCTGCCATTACTGCACTACCACAACACTCACACCAAAGCTTAGTATAAACTCTGTTAGTACTAACAACTAATACATAACCTGTCTTAATACTCACTTAACCCATCCCCAGCATGTTATGTTTGACATGACTTTACTAAGTTTGGGAACATGACATTTAGATCACAATGCACATGCTGCCAAACTAAGCTCTGATACCAACTTGTGACACTGCCAAAATTTTTTTCTTAAATATGTGCGGAAGCATTTATTTATTAATAACAAAATAAACATTAACTATTATTAATACAACCAGTGTCACGTGTCATTACAAAATACATGTTTACAAAATGTCACTGTTTAAACAAAGCAAGATCACATCAGAGTTGACTCCTGTCAAACATAACATCAACATGTCCTTCTGCTCCCTAAAACACGATATCTACAAAACCTAATAACCTGCAGGGAGGAGATGGAGGGGAATTAGCACGAAGCTAAGTGAGTACTACTAACTACAGACCATAGCATACATAAGTGTTATACTAATCATGTCATATAGTCTAACACACAAACATCACCCAAGTGCCATCTACAGAGACTCTGGAGGCTCGGCCAAACCATTAACCACCAGCTGATCGGATCGGACTGGGGCTTACCAGAAGTTCCTCCACCACCGTATGTATATACATAATCCACACTCGACGGACGCGTTATTCACATATATATACACCACGGTTGTCTAGGCTACCATAGAGGAACCCAACATGCAGGTTGATCTCTCCTACCGAGGCTACCACACAATAGGGACGCACTGGCTCCAGCAGACAAGCATCAACTAATATGCAGTCATCACAAAGTACTAACTAACCACAACAATAAGTATATCTAACAAGCATGGCAATCATAATATAACATGCTTCTATATACTATATTCTCCTGTTAGTCCCACTCACCAAATACCAGCAACCAGCTCAGATAATCTACTACTGAGCGGCTTCCTTATCTTTTTCACCTGAACATAAGGCAAATTAAGTTAGTTACTGTCCGATAATATCAAATAACACAATACAGAAATTTTTTTCAGAAAAAATGTCCGCTAAAAATTTTTGCTTAACACTTGTGCACTTTCAAAATTTACATCAGATCATCAAAATACAAACGGGCAGCATAACGGCTAAAAATCAACACTTGGTAAAATATTTCACTGCCAAAGACACTCGATCGACTGTCATAGACAGTCGACAGTCGACCGACTGTCCACACTCACTCGGCCGAGTGTCTATTCACTCGGTCGATGGTCTCTCACAGACACACTCGACCGTGGGTCTCACACACTCGGTCGATGGTCGATGTCATACCCCGTCCTAATCCGTCTGGACGAAGTCACCAACATCTGGTTCCATTACGATGATCGACTCCAAATAATGTCTTTACAATGAGCAAATGCACAGCGGAAGATTTCTTTCATACCTGAGAATAAACATGCTTTAAAGTGTTAACCAAAAGGTTGGTGAGTTCATAAGTTTATCATAAAACAATAAAACTCATCATTTTGATAGACCACAAGATTTATATGCTGCATGGTACAAATGGGCCCGAATCCTATACCCACCTGTAATGTACATGCGATATCTTTTAAATACAGTACACCTTTCTCGTGTACGAAATCCTTTTTCATAAATGTTAGTAACCGTACACATGTCTCGTGTACAAAATATAATACACATAACCTGTGTATAAAAATCATTCTCTCGATACATAACATTCACATCAATTGGTGGCAATTATCATGTCCACATAATTCAACGGTGGCAATTATCATGTCCACATAATTCAATGGTGGCAATTATCATGTTCACATAATTCAACAGTGGCAATTATCATGTCCACATAATTCAACAGTGGCAATTATCATGTCCACATAATTCAATAATAATCCGCAGAACTTCTGTCTGCATAATAATTCATTTGAGGAATGTTTTGCTTGTGTCTATCTCGTCAAACATTTATAAAAGCATTTCATGTACTCGCAGTTCAAAATATATTTCAAAAGCATTTAATAAAGCAGTTGTAAAAACAGCGCATGTATTCTCAGTCCCAAAAATATAAAGAGTAAAAGGGAGCAAATGAACTCACCTATATTTTGTAGTAAAAATACATATGACTATATTGAACAATGTAGGGTTGGCCTCAGATTCATGAACCTATATCAATTGTATATCTATTAATATTCATAGTTGTAATTGAACACACACACACACACACACATACACACACACACACACACACATATATATATATATATATATATATATATATATATATATATATATATATATATATATATTATTAGTTATATTATTTTCATGTTAGTAATATATATATATATATATATATATATATATATATATATATATATATATATATATATATATATATATATATATATATATATGTTTTATATGTTCATTTTGTATATATATATATATATATATAAATATTAAATTTTGTTATGTTATATGCGTTAAATATATATATTTATGTATGTATTTAATTTGTTTATCAAAACAGTAGTTCTATTACACAAAGTTAATATTAGTAAAATAAATAATGATAATAACATTAATAATATACATATTTTATTAATAACCCTATTAGTGACAGTAATAATGATATTAATAATAGTACTTGTAACAATATTAATTTTACTGTTTATGGTAGTTATGATATTAAATGATTTAACAATAATAATAATAATAATAATAATAATAATAACTTTGTTAAAAATGATAATATTAATAAAGATATTGTTAATAATGATGCCTTTGTTTAATAATAATAATAATAATAATAGTAGTAACAATAATGATTATGATATTATTAATAATCATGGTAATTATGATACTAACACTAATATTAATTATAATACTTATAATCATAATAATAACATCAATAATCAATAATAATCATATTAATAACAATAATAATGATAATAGAAGTAAAATAAAAGTTTATACCCTTTGAATAAAAAGAATTGTTGCAGAGGAGACTCAAACTCGAGACCTCTCGCTCCCAACATCACCCTCTAACCATTACACCAATTGTGTTTTTCTGTTATATTTCAATACTCATATTTATTTAACCTTTTAACCCGTCATAAGATCAAGCCTAATAGACTATCTAGTTTTTCGGCCCAACTCAATTTTCTTAACCCAACATAACCTTAAACCTTGGCCCAACTTCTTTAGATATATGGAACCCAATTAGCACCCCAGTTTAACAAAAGCCCGGCTGACATTTGGAAGCCCAACAGCTCCTATTTATGATTTAAAAAAAATAAAACACGCAGCCGGCTAGGTTCGATCCTGAGACCTCTCGATAACACACACATCTTCTAACCATCTGTGCCACTTGGTTTTTCTGAAATATTCTACTCGCTATTTATATATATACCCCGTTTTTCTGCTTCATCTTTTTATTAAAATACAAAACCCAGAACTGTGTATTATCTTCAAAAAAATCGTTTCATCATTTTCATTGCCCAAATCGTAATCATGCTCACCATCATCATCATAATCTTATTATAACATCATCATCATCGTTCAGCATAAAAAGAATAATCATCATCTGTATCATGATTTTATGTATCATTATCATCATAAACCATGTATCACCATCGTCATCAAGCGTAATCATCATTTATCATCGTTTTCTTCGCCAGTCATCACCTTCATCGACATATTTGTTACTTACCAGAAAACAGGAAGACGAGTAGCAGTAGCTGCTCGATGGTGTTTAGATTTTTGAACATCAATTAGAAACAGAAACGTACAGCTGCAGTAAGTGGTGGTATTGGTTGTTTACGACAGAAACAAAAAAAAATTTAAAAAAAATAAGCGTAGCAGCAGCAGTCTGTGGTGGTGGTGAAGGTTGCAGGTGGTTTAACCGTAAAAGGTGGCGGTTTTTGGGGTGATCAACCGGTGGTGCAGTGGTGATCATGGTTCTATCGACAAAACAAAAATAACGAATAGATTGATGATGATGGTTTATTGGTGGTTTAACGGGTTAAATGGGTGGTGATCCTTGGTGTGCTTTACGATTAAAATTTTTAGAGAGAGAGTGGTGGAGGTACGGTGGTTTTGTGGGTGTTGGTTCATCGAAGAAGAAAAGGAAAGAGAGAGAAGAGAGAGAGACGGCTAGTGGTGGTTGTTCTTGGTGGTTGATGGTGGCCGATGCTAGAGACTAGGGTGGTGCAGGGTGGCGGTAGTAATTGTGGATGATAGGTTTCATGATGGAGAAGACAAGTGATGGTTCCTCCTTTCTCTGCATCTTGATATCTATCTATATATAAAAAATCTATTCCTAAAACTAAATCTAATTTAATAATTAATAATAATAATATAATAATAATTAATATATAATATTCAATCATACCATGTGATGGATGAATATGAATTGGCAATAATACAGAGTACACAGCAATTTTATGTGCCGACAGTTGTCACAGGAATGCAATATCGTGTCCATTGCTAAACAGTTAACGTAAAAAAAGTGTTCCTAAAAATCTCAAATTTTTAGTTTAAATATATTTAATTATTTCACTCATTAACTGTTTGAAACCCGATCAAAAATGTTCGATAAATATTTGTTTTCTGTTCCAATTAATATATATGGAGTACAAATATTTAAACTTAAAAGGGTAAAAAAATATTTTTATCAAACCTAAAATCTTCGTAATCAATATACAGTTCAATTTTTATTTTCAATCTTCTTAAACACGTATTAGAACTATATGAACGCTGGCGAAATGCCAACCGAGTTTTACTGACGTTTACTATTTAAGCTCGAAATCGTATTTTCAATATACTATATGTATATGTATATATAAACACATTTTAGTAACATGTTTTATTACATAAATAAATATATTGAATATATATATATGTATGTATATATATATATATATATACATATAATAATATTTCTCATTACATCTTATATTATTTTTTACATATTTAGTTCTAATAATTAAATCGTATATTATTTCAAATTAAAGTAAATATATATATATATATATATATATATACATATATATATATATACATATATATATATACTTATATATATATACATATATATATATATATACTTACATATATATATATATATATATATATATATATATATATATATATATATATATATATATATATATATATATATATATATATATATGTAACAATTTACAAATAGTTGTTCGTGAATCGTCGGGAATGGTCAAAGGTCAAATGTATGCATGAACACAGTTCAAAGTTTTTGAGACTCAACATTATAGACTTTGCTTATCGTGTCAAATATATAATATCGTATAGAGAGTTTGATTTAAAATTAGTCGAAATTTTCCGGGCCACTACAGTACCTACCAGTTAAAGAAATTTCGTCCCAAAATTTGAGTGAGATGGTAATGGCTAACAATAAAAATGTTTTCATGACACATATGAGTTGATAAATAGAGTTTTATCATCATTGAGTAATATGGATAAAACAATTTGATTATTTAAAAGAGTACGAATGAAGCTATCATTAAATAGTGAAATGAGAAAGACAAGTTTCATCATAACTTTTGATTAGTCATGGTTGAATTCCGGAATTCAAGGGATATAAAGAAAATCTTCGAAATCTAAAAGATTTGATTCTTCGGCGAATAAGGAGATTAAGATCTCTATAATTAAATACGGTGATCTACCTCGATTACTCTGTCTGATATTTCCATTATAAATTAAAATCTTCCGTTCCCTTATTCTCACCATTTCTATATAATTCCCAATTTAAAAGATCATGGGAATGCTTAATCCAATTCTAAACCCTGATATTTTCCTAATTATCATTTCTGTCATCCTTCTTTTTAATCTTCCACTAGAAAATCTGTTTACTTTAATATAACCTTGGGGTGATACTATTCTTAATTGTACTGTGTCTTTTTATTGTTATTCGTATTAATATCCACGGTTTGTAACCTCCGGGTTGTGATTGAGCTTTATATATTCTCTTACATTTTGGAGCTCTTTGCCTTTTTATTCTCCTCTCGACCTCTAGTAAAGCGAGTAATGGTCCAGAATTCGTAAGTATGGAGTTTCAAATGATCTTAATGTTATAAACAGGAAAGAACGTATTAGCACGATTTGATTTGTCAAATTATCAGAATCACTGAGAATAGAACTATCAAGAATATACTTTCTTGATATGTTCAGAAGTTAAGCAGAATAAAAGAGTTATGTAACATGACACATGATAATGGTATGATCTACTGTGAACCATCATCACATTTCATTAGAAACTCAGCATGACTTACTGTAATATAATCACGTTGATCAAGTGTCATTATATTATACTAACTCATGCATCAGTTCCCAACACTACTTCAAAAACATTCATATTTTAAATTCGAAAGTTTACAGAATATAGAAACTAACAGTTTCTATATTATGTAACACTGATAGCACGAAGAGATTAATGATTTCAGATAAGAATAGTTATGAAAATATCTTCAGAAATATGGAGGATATTTATAATGAAAGATACGATGATATCTTGGAATTTCTAATATCGAAGGATGGTGAAGAAAATTTGTCCGCAAGAGTTTGGAGTCAAAAGCAAGGTATTCACTAAAGATTTCATCAAAAACAGAATCATCAGGATTCTTAATGTACAAGTTTAGTTCTTGTGTTTTGTTCAGAGACTCCTTCGTAGTTTGCTCAATCCGTTTTCCAGTTCTAACTTTTCTGAGCTTTTCCAACATACTATTCTTTATCATTAAACTTCCGACGATTAAGGTCGTTTACGGTTGTCTACAGTTTCTGCTGCTTCATTCAGCTTTTTCAACATTCAGAGTATTGATTTGTAGACTGAGTGCTATTCAGAATTTCAGAATGAAAGACCATAAATCTAAAAGATAAATGTTATACACATAACTGTTAATGTAGATATGCTGTGCGTTTTCAAAGTATTGATTGCTGATTCTCGATAATTGGTATGGCAGTTCTTGTTACAAGATGCGGATGAGTATATGATAGGGTTTCAATGAATAACTATAATGATTTATCGGGGAGATTTAAACCAAGAAACAACGAGGTTGCTGGTACGTCTGCTGGTTATATGGTAGAATATAATAAAAGATTCCCCGGTAACAATAAAAGAGCACATATATAAATCAAGGTTATAATAAGGTTGTTTTGAACGAAAAGTCAAAGTTGACTTGTTGGAGCTGTGACAAAATTGGCTAATTTGGAGAGGGATTATAAAGTTATTTTTGGTAGTAACAATGCCAAAGGAGCTAGCACAGATATGTGTTAAACGTTTACTCAGGTTTCGAGAGTTTTTCGGGTGCATAACTATATGCATGAGTTCTTCCTTTCGTAAATAACGTGTGATTGGATCGTCCTCTCGATTGAGGTGTTTTCAAGAATTATGAAAGATTTGAACGCGGATTGTAATCGTCAAGATACAAATGAGGTTTAAGAGGAAATCAAGTGGCAAACTTGAAGAATGTTTAGTTTCATATGTTATAATCAATATTTTACTTCATTTTTAATTATCCAATGTTATTAGTCCACAGTCGATAGTCCACAGTAATAGTCCAATAATTCATATATAGTTTAATATAAAATATTCGAATTAATTAATACGTGTCGTGACCCGTATACGTCTCAGACTCGATCACAACTCAAACTATATATATTATTGTAGAATCAACCTCAACCCTGTATAGCTAACTCCAACATTACTGCATATAGAGTATCTATGGTTATTCCAAATAATATATATGGATGCGTCGATATGATATGTCAAAACCTTGTATACGTGTCCCGATATTTAAAGTGCGTAAAATAAATAACAGAAATTAAATGACGATAAATTAAATTGCGAGAATTAAAATTGCGATAAATAAATTGCGATAAATAAAATGTAATCAGTTAGCTAGGAACAGTTAGCTAGGAACAGTTAGCGTGAATTCTTAACAAAAATTTTCATAATTAATTTGTTTGTTTCTAACAAATTTTATTTTGTCCAATGTTTTCTTCATTATGCCACTTGTTGGATTCTGATAGGTCAAAATCCAAATATGAAATTGAATGAAAGTGGTTATTCTACAGTGAATGGATGCGTATATCTATGGGTGTAAGTAGGATAGTAAATGACTGTTGAATCAGATTCGAAGAATGTACAGTGTAATTTAATAATGTGAAAACTAAATATTCCTCGGGTATTACCTACCCGTTAAAATATTTTCACCATTATTAGTTTGTACGAAAGAATTTTTAATTACTATCTTTATGAAAACATATATACATATATATTTTCTTCAGATGTAATCATGAATTTAATGAGTCAATATGATATTAAATTCATTTATTTTACCGTTAGAATAAGAATATATAATTTCTAAACATTAGAGATTACATAATCGCCATGTCGAACGAAGATAAATGATGTAGAATGATATGTAGAATGCTAATTATACTCAAGGTACAGAATGAGATGTTGAGGCATGGATTGTTGATGATACTGGTGCTGTTATTGATGGTACTGTTGGTGCCGGTGATGTTGTTGAAGCTGGTAAATTTTGCACCATAATCTCCAAATTGATTACTCGAGCACGAATTTCATTGACTTTTTCCATTACTCCAGGATGATTGTCTGTCGGAATGAGCGGATGAATAAGGTTTAGAATTTAGATAGATTAAAATCGTGACGAGATACTCTGGAAATGAGTGTGGAAATGGTGTTTCGAATGGGTTAGCCGGTAAGTGCTTCAGGTTCGTCAAGAGGTGAATTCGGTTGACGGAAAGGATCGCCTTCTTCGTGTCTCCATTGATTAAGTCAACTACGAACCCATCAGATGATTTGGGGATGACTGATTGGTTAATTCATTCTGGTGACACCGCTTTCGGAGCTTAGGTGAATATCCATGTCGGAATAGCTGTCGGAATAACTATCGGAATAGTTATCGAAATCTGAGGAACTCGAACTGGTTGAGGGATTCATCTCGTACGATCAGATGAAGGATTTTTCGATAAGAAATAGATTATAGGATGTAGATTAGTACTCTGCAATACATAATTTACATATGCATATATAATACTAAAATCCCATAAGTTACGGAGGAATCTACAGAAAATGTCAGGCAAAGTATACAATAACAGATACGCTAAGATATGAATTAGCTGATATGCTAAGATATGAATTTTTGTCTACATACTATTCATGCAATCATCGCTATATGATGTGTCTAGACTAAGAATAATGAGTAGGTAATTTCATAAGGATGATAAGCAGATGATTTCCGACAAAAATGATAAGCAAAACTTTTGACATGCAGACACGGTCGAAGTCCAGACTCACTAATGCATCCTAACGACTATCAGTTAGACATACTAATGCAAGACCTGGTTCGCTAAGACCACCGCTCTGATACCACATGTCATACCCCGTCCTAATCCATCTGGACGAAGTCACCAACATTTGGTTCCATTACGATGATCGACTCCAAATAATGTCTTTACAATGAGCAAATGCACAGCGGAAGATTTCTTTCATACCTGAGAATAAACATGCTTTAAAGTGTCAACCAAAAGGTTGGTTAGTTCATAAATTTATCATAAAACAATAAAACTCATCATTTTGATAGACCACAAGATTTATATGCTGCATGGTACAAATGGGCCCGAATCCTATACCCACCTGTAATGTACATGCGATATCTTTTAAATACAGTACACCTTTCTCGTGTACGAAATCCTTTTTCATAAATCTTAGTAACCGTACACATGTCTCGTGTACAAAATATAATACACATAACCTGTGTATAAAAATCATTCTCTCGATACATAACATTCACATCAATTGGTGGTAATTATCATGTCCACATAATTCAACGGTGGCAATTATCATGTCCACATAATTCAATGGTGGCAATTATCATGTCCACATAATTCAATGGTGGCAATTATCATGTCCAAATAATTCAACAGTGGCAATTATCATGTCCACATAATTCAATAATAATCCGCAGAACTTCTGTCTGCATAATAATTCATTCGAGGAATGTTTTGCTTGTGTCTATCTCGTCAAATATTTATAAAAGCATTTCATGTACTCGCAGTTCAAAATATATTTCAAAAGCATTTAATAAAGCAGTTGTAAAAACAGCGCATGTATTCTCAGTCCCAAAAATATAAAGAGTAAAAGGGAGCAAATGAACTCACCTGTATTTTGTAGTAAAAATACATATGACTATATTGAACAATGCAGGGTTGGCCTCAGATTCACGAACCTATATCAATTGTATATCTATTAATATTCATAGTTGTAATTGAACACACACACACACACACACACACACACACACACATATATATATATATATATATATATATATATATATATATATATATATATATATATATATATATATATATATATATATATATATATATATATTATTAGTTATATTATTTTCATGTTAGTAATATATATATATATATATATATATATATATATATATATATATATATATATATATATATATATATATATATATGTTTTATATGTTCATTTTGTGTATATATATATATATATATATATATATATATATACAAAATATTAAATTTTGTTATGTTATATGCGTTAAATATATATATTTATGTATGTATTTAATTTGTTTATCAAAACAGTAGTTCTATTACACAAAGTTAATATTAGTAAAAATAAATAATTATAATAACATTAATAATATACATATTTTATTAATAACCCTATTAGTGACAGTAATAATGATATTAATAATAGTACTTGTAACAATATTAATTTTACTGTTTATGGTAGTTATGATATTAAATGATTTACCAATAATAATAATAATAATAATAATAACTTTGTTAAAAATGATAATATTAATAAAGATATTGTTAATAATGATGCCTTTGTTTAATAATAATAATAATAATAATAATAATAATAATAATAGTAACAATAATGATTATGATTATGATATTATTAATAATCATGGTAATTATGATACTAACACTAATATTAATTATAATATTTATAATCATAATAATAACATAAATAATCAATAATAATGATATTAATAACAATAATAATGATAATAGAAGTAAAATAAAAGTTTATACCCTTTGAGTAAAAAGAATTGTTGCAGACGAGACTCAAACTCGAGACCTCTCGCTCCCAACATCACCCTCTAACCATTACACCAATTGTGTTTTTCTGTTATATTTCAATACTCATATTTATTTAACCTTTTAA
Source organism: Rutidosis leptorrhynchoides (assembly GCF_046630445.1). NCBI lineage: Eukaryota > Viridiplantae > Streptophyta > Magnoliopsida > Asterales > Asteraceae > Rutidosis > Rutidosis leptorrhynchoides. The sequence continues at coordinate 106,517,865 of NC_092333.1, read as the reverse complement.
CCCGTCATAAGATCAAGCCTAATAGACTATCTAGTTTTTTGGCGCAACTCAATTTTCTTAACCCAACATAACCTTAAACCTTGGCCTAACTTTTTTAGATATATGGAACCCAATTAGCACCCCAGTTTAACAAAAGCCCGGTTGACATTTGGAAGCCCAACAGCTTCTATTTATGATTTAAAAAAAATAAAACACGCAGTCAGCTAGGTTCGATCCTGAGACCTCTCAATAACACACACATCTTCTAACCATCTGTGCCACTTGGTTTTTCTGAAATATTCTACTCGCTATTTATATATATACCTCGTTTTTCTGTTTCATCTTTTTATTAAAATACAAAACCCAGAACTGTGTATTATCTTCAAAAAAATCGTTTCATCATTTTCATTGCCCAAATCGTAATCATGCTCACCATCATCATCATAATCTTATTATAACATCATCATCATCGTTCATCATAAAAAGAAAAATCATCATCTATATCATGATTTTATGTATCATTATCATCATAAACCATGTATCACCATCGTCATCAAACGTAATCATCATTTATCATCGTCTTCTTCGCCAGTCATCACCTTCATCGACATCTTTGTTACTTACCAGAAAACAGGAAGACGAGTAGCAGTAGCTGCTCGATGGTGTTTAGATTTTTGAACATCAATTAGAAACAGAAACGTACATCTGCAGCAAGTGGTGGTGTTGGTTGTTTACGACAGAAACAAAATAAAATAAAAAAAATAAGTGTAGCAGCAGCAGTCTGTGGTGGTGGTGAAGGTTGCAGGTGGTTTAACCGTAAAAGGTGGCAGTTTTTGGGGTGATCAACCGGTGGTGCAGTGGTGATCGTGGTTCTATCAACAAAATAGAAATAACGAATAGATTGATGATGATGGTTTATTGGTGGTTTAACGGGTTAAATGGGTGGTGATCCTTGGTGTGCTTCACGATTAAAAATTTTAGAGAGAGAGTGGTGGAGGTACGGTGGTTTTGTGGGTGTTGGTTCATCGAAGAAGAAAAGGAAAGAGAGAGAAGAGAGAGAGACGGCTAGTGGTGGTTGTTCTTGGTGGTTGATGGTGGCCGATGCTAGAGACTAGGGTGGTGCAGGGTGGCGGTAGTAATTGTGGATGATAGGTTTCACGATGGAGAAGACAAGTGATGGTTCCTCCTTTCTCTGCATCTTGATATCTATCTATATATAAAAAATCTATTCCTAAAACTAAATCTAATTTAATAATTAATAATAATAATAATAATATAATAATAATTAATATATAATATTCAATCATACCATGTGATGGATGAATATGAATTGGCAATAATACAGAGTACACAGCAATTTTATGTGCCGACAGTTGTCACGGGAATGCAATATCGTGCCCATTGCTAAACAGTTAACGTAAAAAAAGTGTTCCTAAAAATCTCAAATTTTTAGTTTAAATATATTTAATTATTTCACTCATTAACTGTTTGAAACCCAATCAAAAATGTTCGATAAATATTTATTTTTTGTTCCAATTAATATATACGGAGTACAAATATTTAAACTTAAAAGGGTAAAAAATATTTTTATCAAACCTAAAATATTCGTAATCAATTTACAGTTCAATTTTTATTTTCAATCTTCTTAAACACGTATTAGAACTATATGAACGCTGGCGAAATGCCAACCGAGTTTTACTGACGTTTACTATTTAAGCTCGAAATTGTATTTTCAATATACTATATGTATATGTATATATAAACACATTTTAGTAACATGTTTTATTACATAAATAAATATATTGAATATATATATATATATATATATATATATATATATATATATATATATATATATATATACATATAATAATATTTCTCATTACATCTTATATTATTTTTTACATATTTAGTTCTAATAATTAAATCGTATATTATTTCAAATTAAAGTAAATATATATATATATATATATATATATATATATATATATATATATATATATATATATATATATATATATATATATATATATATATATATATATATATATATATATGTAACAATTTACAAATAGTTGTTCGTGAATCATCGGGAATGATCAAAGGTCAAATGTATGCATGAACACAGTTCAAAGTTTTTGAGACTCAACATTATAGACTTTGCTTATCGTGTCAAAAATATAATATCGTATCGAGAGTTTGATTTAAAATTAGTCGAAATTTTTTGGGTCACTACAGTCGAGTTGGTCGATCGAGTGTCAGGAGACACTCGGTCGACTGTGTTCATCTGCAGATTCTGAAGAACAAGTGACGGGTTTCACCCAATTTCGACCAAATCTTGTCCATGAACCTGTTTGTGACCATGAAATCGACTATACTTTATACACAAACCATTTGGGGAATCAAAGCAACTCATTTTACACTCAAACAACAACATCTCAAGTGATTTTGACCCAAAATCACCATTTTTACAAAACTAAACAAAAACCACAATTTTGACACTAATTGAACATAAAAACACTTGATTCTTACCTTGATAGATTCAGTGAAACACAAGGAACATGATTTTAACACTCAATCAGATTCAAGAACAAGAATGGAAGATTTAGGGTTTAGTTAGGTGGTGAAGAGGAAGAACAAGTGGGTGAATGTGTGTGTGTGGTGAAATCTGGAAAGTGCCAACAAGTGACAGCCACAAGTCACTTAATTGTGATTAATTTCCACACTGTACAACACACAGGTGTTTATCAGTTATCTGATATCTTTCGTACATCATTTGGCAACCCAAATGAAGTCCAATTTAAATAAACAAACCTGTTCTGTGACCCTTGTCACAAACTGGTCCTAACCACATCATTAAATAATAATAAATATTAAATAAAAATTAAAAGCATATAATAACGCAACACTAACTTAAGGGCAAAATAGTAATCTTACAACTAGGCCCGATTGAGGATGTTACATGTTCGCTAAAGACTTCAGCAGAAACTGAATCATTTGGATTCTTTGAAGGCAGGTTTAGTCTTTGTGATTTGTCCACGGCCTCCTTCATGGTTCGCTCAACCGTTTTTCAGTACCAAATTTTCTCATTTTCTGAACTTTTTCAACACGCTATTCTTTATCATCAAACTTTCGACTGTTAAGGTCGTTTACGGTTTTTGCTGCTTCATCAGCTTTTTCAAAATTCCGAGAACTTATTCGTAAATTGAGGTGCTTTTTAGAAATTCACAATTGAAGTACGTAACCCTAGGAGATAGAAGTTATATGTATATATATAACTGTTGGCGTAGAAATGCTGCGAAATTCGAGAATAATGATTGAAGATTTTTGATATGACAACTATCGTTACAAGATGCAGATGAGTACGTGATAGGGTTTTAATGAATAAAAAAAGTGATTTTTCGGAGAGACTCAAGTGAAAGAGTAATGAAGTTACTGGTACGTTTACTGTCAATGTGGTGGAATATAAAAGGTTCTCTGGTAACAAAAACGTATATATCGAGGTTATAATAAGGTTAATCTGAAAAGTTGAAGCTGGCTGGTTGGAAAGGTGATAACATTGGATACCTTGAAAAGGAATTGTAAGGTTATTTTCAGTAATAACAATGCTAAAGGATCTAGCACAGATACGTGTTAAATTTTTATTTAGGTTTCGAGAGTTTCCAGGTGCATAACTATATGAACAAATCTTTCTTTTCGCAGATAATGTGTGGTTGGATCATCCTCTTGATTGTTTCTAAATTGAGGTGTTTTCAAGAATCATGAAGGGTTTGAACGTAGATTGTAATCGTCAATATACATATGATGTTCTAAAATTTTGAATGATACAAATATTTTTCTGTGTTTTCTGAATAGAAGTGACGTCTTAGCACCGTTTTGAAGTCAAAGTAAAGTTTTGAAAGATGTAGGAATCTAAGAGTGATGATATCGGTTATATCTCGACTTGGATTCTGATCTGTTAAAATCAGAATATGTAATTGGATTTGAATGAGTATGGTTGCTCAGATTTCTGTGAAAGAATATATATCGTTGTGAAAGTAGTGAGTATAGTTAATGATTATTGAATAATTGAATGATGTACCGTGTAACATATGCATTATGAACTCATATATTTCTCAGGTATTACCTACCCGTTAAAAAAAATTCACAATTGATATTTTTGTACAATAGAATTTTACTACAGTCTTTATGAAAATATATATATGTATACTTTCTTCAGATGTAATACAGATTTAATGAGTTAATATACTATTAAACTCATTTGATTTTTGGCTGGAACTAGAAATGAATAATCTCTAAAACATTAGAGATTACATAATCTTCGCGGAGTATTTGACTAATGTCATCAATACTTCATTATCTATTCTTATTGACATTCCTCGGTGAAGGATATTAGTGCTTGTGGAATTTTGTGAACTTCGCAAGGTACGAGTGATGTTTTCTAGAAAGTTTCGAATACATCAAAGATGAAAGTGTAAAATCAAACATGTAATTGATTAATACACTTGGTCTATTATGAAATGGAATTCATTGAGTTGAAACAGAGATTGTAGTTAACGATGGTTAATTCTTTTAACGAAGGATGTACATACTAGCATATTAGTAATATGAATTAACCGAGTAGTACTTACCCTTGTAAAATCGGTGTTGAATAGTCTCCCGTTGTACTACTTCTCGCTCTTCTGTGCCCTGCCATGTGTGGTAAAAAAACTTAAGTGTGTAAGACGTTCTTTTTTTGGGGCGGGACGGGTTCAAATTCAAAAATTTCGTGGGTTAAATGGGATGAACCCTTCTTCCTTTCGAGAAAGGAGGGTTAAACTTGGGGTCTTTAAAAAATAAAAATCTAGCTTTGATCGGCAAGTGGTGGTGGAGGTTCAAAACTGAAACCGACTCCTTGTGGGTTAAAGTCTTTTCTAGCATTTTTGGGTCTTCGGAGGAGGGGGGGTTACTTCATAACCAATTTAACAATGCATTTCCTTATTCTTTGGTGTGGACTAACATCATTAAAGCAGGGTACTCGATTGATGATCTTGGTGTCCCTTTCTCTAATTCTTTCACTCGGAAGATTGGAGACGGGATGTCAACTTCATTTTGGAATGATCTTTGGGTTGGGAATATGACTTTAAAAAATAGGTTCAAGCGTCTCTCGTATTTGGAAACTGATTTGGATGCTTCGGTGGGTTCAAGGATAAACCAAGATGGGTCAGAGCCTGTCCTTAACGGGTGCTGGACTAGGCAACCTTCTGGTCGGGTAAAAGGGGAACTTGCGGAGCTACAGACACTGCTGAAATCAGCAGCTTTGTGATAACGACATCAAATGTATTAACCGTGATAATGATATCAAATGTATTAACCGTGCTCTTTTATCTTGTGAAAAAGTTCGGGATGTATGGCATAAAATCTTTGATTGGTGGAGTGTCCCGCGCCCCCCAAATTTGAATTTTAGTTCCCTTAACATTTCGGGAATTTTCAATTCGGATTTGGGTAATCATTTATGGCAAGCGGTGACATGGACTTGTATTTACCTATTGTGGAAAAGGCGTAATGAAAAGGTCTTCAAAAACAAAGTTTGGAACGTGCCGGTTGCGGTTTGCGAAATTCAAGTTAAAAGTTATGAGTGGGTTTCGAGAAGACGTAAATAAAAGACGATCGATTGGCATAGTTGGCTTCATAATTCGTCTACTATCTTTTCATAATCTTATGTATTGTATGTGCGTTGTATATATCGTTACCATCTTGGCATCTCATTGTTGTAATTTTTGAGTACTTGATAGTTTGCTCAATTTGGGCGCTATCTTGTTTTTAATAAAATCATTCTATTGCCTTTAAAAAAAAGCTGGAAATAAAATCAAAGAACTCCCTATAATCTATAGTTAATATTAAAATCCTACAATGATGATGTCATTATAAGACTACTTCCTTTGTTAAGAAAAAATCAAAAAGAAAAAAAAAATCTAAGCATAGTGGGTGATGTCATTAATCTGAATAATTTTGAATTAAAATTAACTTATTAATTAATTATTATTATTATATCTTATTAATAATTATTTTAATTATAAAAATTAAATAATTTTGAATTATTTTAATTAATTATTTTGAATTGAGTACGAGAAGGTATAAAAGCTAGGCAGAAGGAAACCAATTCTAAATTTATATTTTAATTTACAATTTTAACATAAAATATTTGACAACCAATATTATCTCAAATGATTGGATGTGGATTGTTTAATATACAATTTAGGTGTTTGATTAAATGTTCAGCTGATGAGTTTCTTAGTCGGACTATGTGGTTCCACGGGTCATTAAACTAAATAAATTTAGCATTTACGTTCACTTAATACCTAAAACATATCATTAAACTGTTTCGTTTAAACAAACCCGTGGTTCCACTGGTCATTTCACTAGTAAATAAATAATAGAGTAGTAATAAATAAAAATTAAAATTAAAATAACTATAACTAAATTAATTAAATCTATAACTAAATTAAAAGTTTTGTTTTGGAGATCAGAGAGAGAAAGAAGCTTGGGTTTGTTCCTCGAGTCTTGACCTTTCAAGACACAGCATCTTTCTTTTGATTCCTTCATTTCAAGATTTATCCTTTTTATTCAAAGATTAGCTTCCATATGCATAAATATAGGGTTTAATGTGTGTGTATTTTAGAGAGAGAAATATAAAGGGTATAGAGAAAGATTCAATTAATTGTTCCAGCAAGAAGCTTTATCTTATCATCATCATCATTATCTTCAAGTCCCGTACAATTTACTCCTCAAAGTTGGTGAATGTGACACCGCTATTTTTTTTTTTAAAATACGTGGTGGAAGCATTTACTATTTTATTACAAAATAACATTAACTGTGTTAATACAACCAGTGTCACGTGTCATTACAAAATACAAGTTTACAAAAGATTATTGTTCAAACAAGGCAAGACAACATCAGAGTTTCTTCATTGTCAAACATAACATCGTCATGCCCGTCTTCTCCTAAAAAGCACTATCTACAAAAGCTAATAACCTGTAAGGGAGGAGATGGAGGGGAATTAGCACAAAGCTAAGTGAGTACGACTAACTACAGGCCATAGCATACACAAGTGTTATACTAATCATGTCACATAGTCTAACATACAAACATCACCCAAGTGCCGTCTACAGAGACTCTGGCGGCTAGGCCAAACCATTAACCACCAGCTGATCGGACTAGGGCTTACCAGAAGTTCCTCCACCACCGTATGTATATACATAATCCACACGCGACGGACGCGTCATTCACATATATATACACCACGGCTGTCTAGGCTACCACAGAGGAACCCAACCCGCAGGTTGATCTCTCCTACTGAGGCTACCACACAATAGGGATGCACTGGGCTCCAGCAGACAAGCATCAACTAACATGCAGTCATCACAAGAACTAACTAACCACAACAATAAGTATATCTAACAAGCATGGCAATCATAATATAACATGCTTCTATATACTATATTCTCCAGTTAGTCCCACTCACCGATTACCAGCAAACGAGAAGGTATTCAGCTATCTAATCACTGAACCTTCTCTTTCTCCTTTTTTCCTGAGAAAAACATATACACAAGTTAGTTTCTGTCCATTAACCCAAAATAACACAATACATAAATTTTTGTCAGAAAAAGTGTCCGCTAAAAATTTTTGCTTAACACTTGTGCACTTTCAAAATTTACATCCTGGACATCAAAATACAAACGGGCAACATAACAGCTAGAAATCAACACGTGGTAAAATATTTCACTGCTAAAGACACTCGGTCGACTGTTAGAGACAGTCGGCCGACTGTCGACACTCGAAGACACTCGGTCGACTGTTAGAGACAGTCGGCCGATTGTCGACACTCACTCGGCCGAGTGTCTAGTCACTCGGTCGATGGTCTCTCAAAGACACACTCGGCCGTGGGTCTTACACACTCGGTCGATGGTCTAGTCGGTCGGTCGAGTGTCTCGAGACACTCGACCGACTGTGTTCATCCGCAGAAGCTGAAGACAAAGTGACGGGTTTCACCCAAAATCTACCAATTCTTGCTCTAAAGCTCGATTATGACCTCAAAACTGACCAAATCAAAGACACTAAACATGTAGAAACATAAACCCACAAGATTTGGACTCAAACAACATCAAATCTAACCACTTTGACCCAAAATACACACTTTATAAAAACTAACACAAAAACTCCATTTTCTTGAAGATTAAAGCATGAAAAGCTATGAATCTTACCTTGTTAGAATCAGTAAATCACAAGGAACACAAAGATGTAAATGATTCGAGCTCTAAAACAAGGATTAGAAATTAGGGTTTGATTGTAGGTGAAAGGAAGGTACGGGAGTGTTTTGGGAAGGATCTAGAAAATGCAAGAGAGAGACTGCCTAAGTCATCTAAAGTGGGTTTAATTCTCACACTGTGTGACACACGAGTATTTATCTGTAATAGACTGAAACCCGGGCTAGTTGTAAGTGGACTATTTTTCCCTTAGGGTTTTATTATGTGTTTTATATGCTTTTATTTTAATTATGTGAATAGTGTTATTTTATTAATTGGTTAAGACCAGTTTGTGACAAGGGTTACAGAACAGGTTTGTTTATTTAATTTGGACTCTGTTAGGGCCGCCTAACGAGGTACGAAAGATATCTGATAACTGATAAATACCTGTGTGTTGTGCAGTGTGGGAATTAACCCAATTAAGTGACTAGTGTGCTGTATTTTCTTCCCATTTCTAGAAAATTCACCAAAAACACCGTACCTTCATCCCTCCCACCTAAGCAAACCCTAATTCCCCATTGTTGATCTTGAGCTCGAATTGGTCTTGAAATCACGTTCTTTACACTCTACTGATTCTTTTAAGGTATGAATCATGAGCTTTCATGATCAATTTTGTGTTAAAATGGTGTTTTTAAGTGTATTTGTTCAAAAGCTTGATTTTGTATCAAAATCCATGGATTTGATGTTGTTATGGTCAAAATTTTGTGGGTTTATAGTCTATAACATGTAGTAATTGAGTTGTGGTAAGTTTTGGTGTCGAAAATGAGCTCTAGATCGAGTTTTGGTGAATTTAGCTTGAAGTCCATAGGTTGTGTTCAGAATCTGCAGATGATGAACACAGTCGGCCGACTGTCGGTCGACAGTCGACCGACTGGCGAGTGAACCGACTGACTGAGTGTGACTTTTGGCCGATTGTAGATATACCAAATAAGTCGACCGATTGGGAAAGTTAGTCAACTGGTTTTGTCAAAAGTCGACCGATTGTCTACGTCAGTCGACCGATTGAGGAGACAGTCGACCGACTGTGTGTCCAGGGCAGAATGTTTTACCAAAGTGCCTTTTTCTAGCCGTTATGCTGCCCGTTTATATTTTGGTGTTCAGGATGTAAATTTTGAAAATGCATAAGTGTTAAGTAGACCTTTTTGTGGCACTTTTTGTGACTGATTTTCTGTACTGTGCTGTTTTGTGTTAATGGACAGAAACTAACTTGATTTGCCTTATGTTCAGGTGATAAGGATAAGGAAGCCGCTCAGTGATAGATTATCTGAGCTAGTTGCTGGTATTCGGTGAGTGGGTCTATCTACGGATAGAGTTTAAGTAGCATATCATGCTACTGTGGTTGACTCTTTTACCATGCATAGTTTAGGAATTGCCATGATAGAATAATATCGTTTGCCTGATGTTGTATGTGAATTATGTGTACACTGTGTGAATGGCACCAGTCGGGCCTAGGGAGACTCGGGTCTCGACACCGTGCCTAGGAGAGGTTAGAGTCCGTATGAGGTCAACCGTGCCTAGGGGAGGTTGGGTCCATAGGCTACTGATTGTGGAGTATAGTGTGAATGATGCATCCCCTGCATCTGGATAACTATACTATGAATTGTGTAGCCGGGACTATCGGTAGACTCAGGCCCGATCAGCTGGGAGTCGTGTGCTCCTACAAGCCGCCGATCCTCGTATTATCTTATTATATGCTAGTTGGTAGTTAGCAAGTGTTGTTGTTAGTATATAGCTTGTGTGTGGCTTAAGCTATATCTGTTAGATAGACTCCATTCACTTAGCGGTGCGCTAATCCCCCACATATTCTCCCCTTGCAGGTTTAGGTACTGCTAGTCGGGATGGGTGCTGTTGTAGAAGACATGTTTAATAACCCAACTCTGATGTGGACTTTTGTATAAATAATGTTTTGTAATAACGTAACACCGTTTTGTAAACTTAAACGTAATTACACGGATTAATGTAATGACGTGACTTATATTGTGTTTGTTAATAAAGTCTTCCGCTGTGTGTTTTTAAAAAAAATGGTCGGTGTTACAAGTTGGTATCAGAGCATGGATTGGCAGCAAGTACGTGCGCGTATTTTGTTCCCAAACCCTGAGGCAAGTCAAGCATGTCTGTGGGAGTGGGGGCTAAGTGAAAATAGGATATACGTGTGTTAGTTGTGATTGAACTAACTGATATCCACTAAGCTTTTGTGTACGCTGTTTTGTAGCAAATGTATGGCTGATAGAAACGCAACTGGCCCATCCAACCCCTGAACATTCAGTGCACCAGAAGAGGGTGTTGAGTATGATGATGATCAGAATAGTTATATCCTTCAATTAGAAAGCAAGCTAAAAGAGGCTGAAGACAAAATTAATGAGCTTGAATTGGCAAGGCATTCTGGAAATGATGATACACCACCTGGATTCCCAACCGCGCAATCCCAAACGATACCTAATGTGCACCAGAACCAGTTTCAGAATCAAATACCTAACCAATATTATATGCCACCACAAAACACTTTTACTTACCAAAATCCCATGATGATGAACCCGTACCAAATGCAAATGTTTCAATAACATTACATGCAACCACCCAAAAGGTGTACTTATAAGAACTTCCGTGATTGCAAACCCTCTGAGTTCTCTGGAAGTACTGATCTGAATGTAACTCTCAATTGGTTGCGAGAAATTGAAAGGGTATTTGAAGCGTGCCAGTGTGAACTCGAGCTGAAAGTGACATATGCTAGTCGATTGTTAAAAGGTAGGGCGATGATTTGGTGGGATTCCTTGATATCCAGTATACCGAAAGAATAAGTGAGTATGATCACGTGGGAGCAGTTTCATGGGAAGGTGTGTGAACAGTATTGTAATCTGTTTGATATGAACCGAATCAAGACGGAGTTTCTTGAAATGAAGATGACACCTCAAATGATGATCGACGAGGTAGTAGAGAAGTATATGGATAAACTGAGGTTTGTACAATAGTGGGTGCCAGATGAAGCGTCTCGTATCCAGCATTTTGTTAATATCATTTTGCCAGAGTACCGAACTTTTGTTAGAACAGCTACATCATTGACTCAAGCTGTTGTGGTGGCTAAGATGGTAGAAAGTGATGTTCAGGCAGCCAGAAACAGAATGTTTGGTAATGTGCTACAACAAGTTGGGCAAGTATCTGGTCAATCAGGATCTGAATCCAAGAAGTCTAGTGGGTTTAAATCGAAGGGTAAAAGTGGTCAGAGTAGTTCTGGGTCTGGATCAGGTAAAGAAAATTGGTGTCACACGTGTCGATCTTCTCATAGTGGTCAGTGTTCTGAGGCTACAAGAAGATGTTTAAAGTGTGGTGTTGTTGGGCATGAGTCTTCAGCATGTCCGTATCCGAATAGTGTGTGTTGGAGTTGTCACAAACCAGGGCATCGTGCAGTTAGTTGTCCGTCGAAGAGTGGTAGTTCCGGGGCAGGGTCAGGGGCACGTTCGGCATCAGCCGGAGGGTCAACTGCCTCGAGTGGGCAGAAGAGGAAGAACCTTCCAACAGCAGAGGCTAGAGATTTTCAGATGTCGGTTGAGAATGCTGTGGCAACCGACGAAGTGATCACCGGTATGTTTCTAATCAACTCAATACCTGCTCGTGTATTGTTTGATTGTGGTACCAATAGGTGTTTTATGTCCCTATATTTCTGTGTCTAAGTTGAATTTACCAGTTACTGTGTTACCCAAGCTGGTTAGTGTAGAAGTAGCCGATGGTAAGATCACACCCGTCACAACATATGTGTCTGGGGTTTGTATAGAGATCGAAGGGAAGTCTTTCCTGGTGACTTGTTTAGTGTTACCTATTCCTAGCTTTGATGTTGTATTAGGAATGGATTGGCTGAGCTCGCTTAGGGCTAATATTAAGTGTGATAGGAAAATTATTACCTTTCGTTCCACCAATGGAACCCGTGTTGTGGCCCGAGGGGAGCGGGGCGGGTATAATTTTCCGTTGATAACCATGATGAAAGCGAAAAAGACGATGGCAAAGGGTTGTGAGTCATTTCTTGCATATGTGATTGATGCAAAGAAAGAAAAGAGAACAGTGACCGATATTCCGATAGTATCAGAATTTCCCGAAGTGTTCCCAGATGAGTTACCAGGTCTGCCGCCGGTAGGGGAAGTCGAATATAAGATTGAGTTGGTTCCTGGAACAACTCCTGTTGCAAAAGCTCCATACCGATTAGCGCCGTCTGAAATCAGTGAAATGATGTCCCAGATTCAAGAGTTATTAGATCGTGGGTTTATCCGACCAAGTTCTTCGTCGTGGGGTGCTCCGGTATTGTTTGTTAAAAAGAAATATGGGTCAATGCGTATGTGTATTCATTATCGTGAATTGAACAAAAGAACAGTGAAAAATAAGTATCCATTACCTTGAATAGATGATTTGTTCGATCAGTTACAGGGTGCTTCATTCTTTTCCAAGATAGATTTACGATCCGGATATCATCAGGTTCGTGTTGTTGAATCAGATATACCGAAAACTGCATTTAGAACAAGGTATGGTCATTATGAATTTCTTGTCATGCCATTTGGGTTGACGAATGCGCCAGCAGTCTTCATGGATTTAATGAATAGAGTGTGTCGTCCGTTTTTAGATAAGTTTGTGATTGTGTTCATAGACGATATACTAGTGTATTCAAAGACAGAGAGTGAACATGCTGAACATCTGAGACAGGTTTTGAACTTGTTGAAACGTGAGCAACTATTTGCAAAATTTTCAAAATGTGAATTTTGGTTACGTGAAGTGCAGTTTTTAGGTCATGTGATTTGTGCCGAAGGTATAAAAGTTGATCCGATAAAGATAGAAGCGGTAATGAATTGGAATTCTCCGAAGACTCCGACTGAGATTAAGAGTTTTCTGGGATTGGCTGGTTATTATCGCAGGTTTATCAAAGATTTTTCTAAAATAGTGGGTCCGTTGACTAAGTTGACTCGTAAAGATGTAGCCTTTCGATGGACTGATGAACAGGAAAAGGCTTTTCAGATTTTGAAACAGCTACTGTGTCAGGCACCAGTGTTAGCTTTACCAGAAGGTTCAGATGACTTCGTGGTATACTGTGATGCGTCTTTTGCTGGGTTGGGTTGTGTATTAATGCAGAGAGATAAAGTAATCGCCTACGCCTCGTGACAGTTGAAAGTTCATGAGAAAAATTATCCAGTGCATGATCTTGAAATGGCTGCAGTAGTGTTTGCTTTGAAACTGTGGAGACACTATTTGTATGGAACCCATTGTGTTATTTGTACAGATCACAAGAGTTTGCAGTATATCTTCTCACAGAAAGAATTGAATATGCATCAGAGACGATGGCAAGAGTTGATCAAAGATTATGATTGTGAAATTAAATACCATCCGGGTAAGGCAAATGTGGTTGCAGATGCGCTAAGTCGTAAAAGGTCAAGTGATAATGTGAAATTTCTTCGTTTGAATATAACTTCAGATTTGATTAACAGCTTAAGAACCGTTCAGGCCTGTGTTTTGGAGTACGAACATATTAAAACTAAATAAATGACCAAATGAAAAGTGGACTTAATTGATGACTCACGTGGACTAAAGACCTTAAACAATAATGTTTTGGTGCCTAATCTTGGAGATTTGAGGGATTTAATCATGACAGAAGCTCACAAATCTAGATTAACAGTACATCCGGGTAGTAATAAGATGTATCATGACTTGAAAACAGTGTATTGGTGGCCGACAATGAAAATAGATATCGCTCGATATGTTGAAAAGTGTCATATATATGCTCAAGTAAAGGCAGAACATCAAAAACCTTATGGTTCGTTACGTCAGTTACAAATTCCAGAGTGGAAATGGGAACATATAACGATGGATTTTGTGACTAAATTACCTCGAACTCAGAAAAGACATGATATCATTTGGGTAATAGTGGATCGTCTAACTAAAAGTGCTCATTTTCTTGCTACTCGTGAAACAGCTTCGTTGAGTGAGTTAGCCGAATTGTATGTGAAAGAGATAGTTAGTCTACATGGTGTGCCGTTATCGATCGTTTCAGACAGAGATTCCAGATTTGTGTCGAATTTTTGGAATAGTCTTCAACAGAATTTGGGTACGCGTTTGAATTTAAGTACAGCTTATCATCCTCAGATAGACGGTCAGAGTGAAAGAACGATACAGACTTTGGAGGATATGTTAAGGGATTGTGTGTTAGAATACAGTGGTTCGTGGGATACACATTTACCGTTGGTCGAATTCGCGTATAATAATTCATATCATTCGAGTATAGGGATGCCGCTCTATGAAATGTTGTACGGTCGTCGTTTCAAAACTTCGAATTGTTGGTTAGAAGCTGGGGAGAAACAGTTTGCAGGTCCCGAAATTGTTCAAATGACAGCCGAAAAAGTTGCAATCGCGCGAGAAAAGTTAAAAGCCGCTAGAGATAGACAAAAAATGTATGCTGATCCGCGTAGACGTCCAGTAACCTTTAATGTGGGTGAACGAGTGTATCTAAAAGTTTCGCCGTGGAAAGGGGTTATCAGATTAGGTAAACGTGGTAAGTTAGCACCAAGATTTATTGGTCCGTTTCCGATCAGCGAAGTGTTGAATGATCAGACGGTGGTGTTAGATCTTCCGCCAGAGTTAACCGGTATTCATAATACATTCAACGTATGTTATCTTCGTAAGTGTAAAGTCGACGATGAAACGCAACTTCTTCCTTTAGAAGATTTAAGGGTCGATTTGAATAAGAAATTGGTGGAAGAGCCCGTCCGTGTAGTTGACCGAAAGGTAACTAAGTTGAGAAATAAAGAGATACCGATGGTGTTGATCGAGTGAAACATAGCTTGGGTTATAATCTTACGTGGAAAACGGAAGAGATGATGAGAAACCGCTACCCTCATCTGTTTGACCAAGACCATATTCCGAGGACGGAATCTCCTTAAGGGGGTTGGATTTGTAACAGACTGAAACCCGGGCTAGTTGTAAGTGGACTATTTTGCCCTTAGGGTTTTATTATGTGTTTTATATGCTTTTATTTTAATTATGTGAATAGTGTTATTTTATTAATTGGTTAAGACCAGTTTGTGACAAGGGTTACAGAACAGGTTTGTTTATTTAATTTGGACTCCGTTAGGGCCGCCTAACGAGGTACGAAAGATATCTGATAACTAATAAATACACGTGTGTTGTGCAGTGTGGGAATTAACCCAATTAAGTGACTAGTGTGCTGTATTTTCTTCCCATTTCTAGAAAATTCACCAAAAACACCGTACCTTCATCCCTCCCACCTAACCAAACCCTAATTCCCCATTGTTGATCTTGAGCTCGAATTGGTCTTGAAATCACGTTCTTTACACTCTACTGATTCTTTTAAGGTATGAATCATGAGCTTTCATGATCAATTTAGTGTTAAAATGGTGTTTTTAAGTGTATTTGTTCAAAAGCTTGATTTTGTGTCAAAATACATGGATTTGATGTTGTTATGGTCAAAACTTTGTGGGTTTATACTCTATAACATGTAGTAATTGAGTTGTGGTAAGTTTTGGTGTCGAAAACGAGCTCTAGATCGAGTTTTGGTGAATTTAGCTTGAAGTCCGTAGGTTGTGTTCAGAATCTGCAGATGATGAACACGGTCGGCAGACTGTCGGTCGACAGTCGACCGACTGGCGAGTGAACCGATCGACTGAGTGTGACTTTCGGCCGATTGTGGATATACCAAATAAGTCGACCGATTGGGAAAGTTAGTCGACAGGTTGTGTCAAAAGTCGACCGATTGTCTACGTCAGTCGACCGATTGAGGAGACAGTCGACCGACTGTGTGTCCAGGGCAGAATGTTTTACCAAAGTGCCTTTTTCTAGCCGTTATGCTGCCCGTTTGTATTTTGGTGTTCAGGATGTAAATTTTGAAAATGCATAAGTGTTAAGTAGACCTTTTTGTGGCGCTTTTTGTGACTGATTTTCTATACTGTGCTGTTTTGTGTTAATGGACAGAAACTAACTTGATTTGCCTTATGTTCAGGTGATAAGGATAAGGAAGCCACTCAGTGATAGATTATCTGAGCTAGTTGCTGGTATTCGGTGAGTGGGTGTATCTACGGATCGAGTTTATGTAGCATATCATGCTACTGTGGTTGACTCTTTTACCATGCATAGTTTAGGAATTGCCATGATAGAATAATATCGTTTGCCTGATGTTGTTTGTGAATTATGTGTACACTGTGTGAATGGCACCAGTCGGGCCTAGGGAGACTCGGGACTCGACACCGTGCCTAGGAGAGGTTAGAGTCCGTATGAGGTCAACCGTGCCTAGGGGAGGTTGGGTCCATAGGCTACTGATTATGGAGTATAGTGTGAACGATGCATCCCCTGCATCTGGATAACTATACTGTGAATTGAGTAGCTGGGACTATCGGTAGACTCAGGCCCGATCAGCTGGGAGTCGTGTGCTCCTACAAGCCGTCGATCCTCGTATTGTCTTATTATATGCTAGTTGGTAGTTAGCAAGTGTTGTTGTTAGTATATAGCTTGTGTGTGGCTTAAGCTATATCTGTTAGATAGACTCCATTCACTTAGCGGTGCGCTAATGTAACGACCCGTCAAAATCGCTATTGACGCGGCACGTTAATCATTGATTCCACAGTGAGGTTTTGACCTCTATATGATACGTTTTGATAAAATATTGCATTCATTAAAATAAGTGACTTTCTAAACATAGAAAGTTATAAACATGTGGGCAAGTGCTTAGGTATAAGCAAAACCCCGAAATACATAAGTCTTTAATTTACAGGTTGACATCACAGTCCAATTATTTATTACACAACGCAGTTTTATTTTGAATGCAATAAACTTTGTACAAAGCATGAGAGACTCCATGCAGGCAACAAGCACATCACAGCGGAAGCATTCTAAGGACCTGAGAATAAAACATGCTAAAAAGTCAACACGAATGTTGGTGAGTTATAGGTTTAATTGCTCGAGTCATAAACATATATAAAGATAGACCACAAGATTTCATCAAAAGTTTATCAATAGATTCTTCGTAACAGAGCACCCTGGTAACTAAACTTAACGCTATAGTGATAATTACCCCATTCGTTTTAATACACGCAAACCAACGTGTCTTAAACTCAAATAACATACGTCCGTTAAAAGGCTAGCGCTCTAGCTCGAACGGGGATGTCATGCCCTATGGATCCATATACAATTATTCGCGCCCACCCGTCCATATCCTATGTACTGGCAGCTACTAGTTACCAAAGCTAAGGGATTTTCGGTTTAACTCAGTGTAGAATTTAGTATGTACTTGTGTCTTATCGCGTTTAAAATAAATTGCATATATTCTCAGCCCAAAAATATTTAAAGTATTTAAAAAGGGAGACTATAAACTCACAGTTCAATATTGCGATTCAATATTGTAGGCAAATTGCGTAGACGTA
Organism: Rutidosis leptorrhynchoides; assembly: GCF_046630445.1. Lineage (NCBI taxonomy): Eukaryota > Viridiplantae > Streptophyta > Magnoliopsida > Asterales > Asteraceae > Rutidosis > Rutidosis leptorrhynchoides. Next base: position 106,500,197 of record NC_092333.1, on the reverse strand, counting down.
ATGATGGTAGATGACTGTATGGTTGGCCATGGATTCAAGAATAATACCCCGAATAATACCTAATATTTCCTTAGCTTAAAGCGGTTTGAAACCCGAATTAAAAACACCCTCGTATATACCTTATTATTATTAAACTTAAATTTAAAATTATAATTATAATATAAATATAAATATTAAGAGAGAAATGTAATAAACTTCGTCGAACAAACTGCGTATTTATATTACTTTTCGATTTACTGTAGCTCATGCGATCGCATGAGTTTTTAGTGTTTTTGCCATGCGATCGCATGGCCGCCTTTTCTGTTTTTGTTTGCTAGTTCGTCGACATCAAATAGTGTTTTACTGTAGCAAATAGTGTTACTGTAGCACTGTAGCAAAATACGGTTTCACTGTAGCAAATAGTGTTTTACTGTAGCAAATTGTGTTTTACTGTAGCAAAGTAATTTTTACTGTAGCAAATAGGGTTTTACTGTAGGAAAGTCGTTTGTACTTGTACATATATATATACATACATATAATTGTTCATGAATCGTCGAGAGTAGTCAAATGTAATTGTATATATGTAACAGTTCTAAAATTTTGAGACTCAATCTAACAGACTTTGTTTAACGTGTTAAAATAATAAATCGTATAGAGAATTGGTTTAAATAAGTCAAAAATTTTTGGGTCATCACAGTACCTCCCCGTTAAAGAAAATTTCGTCCCGAAATTTTGAGTAGTACCTGTTTCATGAGCGTTATCAGTGAACAAATGTGGATACTTTTGCTTCATTTGATCTTCACGTTCCCAAGTAAACTCGGGTCCTCGTCTTGCGTTCCAACGAACTCTAACTATCGGTATTTTGCTTTGTTTTAATTGTTTGACCTCACGGTCCATGATTTCAACAGGTTCTTCGACAAAATGGAGTTTATCATTAATTCGTATTTCGTCAAGAGGAATTACGACATCCTCTTCAGCTAAACATTTCTTCAAATTTGACACGTGAAATGTGTCGTGAACACTACTAAGTTCTTGCGGTAGCTTTAATCGATAAGCAACTGCTCCAATTCTTTCGGTGATTTCAAAGGGTCCTACGTACCTAGGACTTAGCTTTCCTCGTTTACCGAATTGTACAACGCCTTTCCAGGGTGACACTTTCAACATGACTTTGTCGCCCACTTGAAATTCTAGCGGTTTTCTTCTTACATCAGCATAACTCTTTTGGCGACTCATGGCCGTTTTCAATCGCTGTTGTATTTGAATGATCTTTTCGGTGGTTTCGTGAATAATTTCTGGTCCAGTAAGTTGTCTTTCTCCTACTTCACTCCAACAGATAGGAGATCTGCACTTTCTACCGTAAAGTGCTTCAAATGGTGTTGCGTTGATGCTCGTATGATAGCTGTTATTGTATGAAAATTCTGCCAACGGTAAGTGTCGATCCCAACTGGTTCCAAAGTCAATCACGCATGCCCGTAACATGTCTTCCAATGTTTGTATTGTTCTTTCACTTTGACCATCTGTCTGTGGGTGATAAGCGGTGCTCATATCTAATCGAGTTCCCAATGCTTTTTGTAATGATTGCCAAAAACGTGATGTGAATCGGGTGTCGCGATCAGATATGATAGAGATGGGTACACCATGCCTGGAAACTACTTCCTTCAAATATAGGCGTGCTAATTTCTCCATACTGTCTGTCTCCTTTATTGGTAGAAAGTGAGCTGATTTAGTTAGATGATCAACTATCACCCAAATAGTATCATGACTACTTGCAGTCCTTGGCAATTTCGTAATGAAATCCATGGTTATTCTTTCCCATTTCCACTGCGGAATTTCTGGTTGTTGCAGTAATCCTGACGGCTTTTGGTGCTCAGCTTTGACCTTTGCACACGTTAAACATTTGCTTACATAAGTAGCAATTTCTGTTTTCATATTAGGCCACCAATAAAACTTCTTGAGATCGTGGTACATTTTTCCGTTTCCTGGGTGAATTGAGTACCTCGTTTTGTGTGCTTCATCCAGTACTAGTTGCCTTAGGTTACCATGTTTTGGTACCCATATCCTACCAGCAAAATACAGGGTTCCATCGGCTTTTTCTTCAAGTTGTTTTTCTAACCCTTTGCTCATTTCACCTTTTTCGTTTTCTTTTTTTAAAGCTTCTAACTGTGCTGCTTGAATTTGCTTTGTGAGATCAGTACGAATTGTAATATTCAAAGCTCGGACCCTAAGAGGTTTTACTCTTTCTTTTCGACTTAGGGCATCAGCTACAACATTAGCCTTTCCGGGGTGGTAACGGATTTCACAATCGTAATCGTTTAACAACTCTACCCAGCGACGTTGCCTCATATTGAGTTGTTTTTGATCAAAAATATGCTGAAGACTTTTATGGTCGGTGTACACTGTACACTTGGTGCCATATAGATAGTGTCTCCATATTTTGAGTGCAAAAACTACTGCTCCAAGTTCTAAATCGTGCGTCGTATAGTTCTTTTCATGAATTTTTAGTTGTCATGAGGCATATGCGATGACTTTTGTGCGTTGCATTAATACACATCCTAAACCTTGGCGTGAAGCATCACAATAGATCACGAAATCATCATTTCCTTCCGGTAATGACAAAATGGGTGCAGATGTTAACTTCTTCTTTAATAACTGGAATGAGGATTCCTGTTCTGTGGACCAATCATACTTCTTTCCCTTTTGAGTCAATGCATTTAAGGGTTTAGCGATTCTAGAGAAATCTTGAATGAATCTTCGGTAGTAACCAGCAAGACCTAAGAATTGGCGAATTTGTGTTGGAGTCTTCGGGGTTTCCCATTTACTAATGGCTTCGATCTTGGCGGGGTCAACTTTAATTCCATGTTTACTGACAACATGGCCCAAAAATTGTACTTCTTGTAACCAGAAATCACACTTCGAAAATTTTGCGTACAATTCTTCTTTCTTGAGTATCTCTAGTACCAGTCTTAAGTGTTGCTCATGTTCTTCCTTGTTCTTCGAGTAAATCAATATGTCGTCGATAAAAACAATGACAATTTTGTCTAAATACGGTCTACAGATGCGATTCATTAGATCCATGAATACTGCTGGAGCATTAGTTAATCCAAAAGGCATGACTAGAAACTCATAGTGACCGTAACGGGTTCTGAACGCGGTTTTAGGAACATCTTCTTCCTTCACTCTCAGTTGATGATATCCGGAGCGTAGATCAATCTTAGAATAAACACTTGATCCTTGCAATTGATCAAACAAATCATCAATCCTCGGTAATGGGTACCGATTCTTGATCGTTAATTTGTTTAATTCTCTGTAATCTATGCACATTCTCATAGATCCATCCTTCTTCTTGACGAACAGAATAGGAGCACCCCAAGGTGAAAAACTAGGACGAATAAATCCACGGTCCGATAATTCTTGCAACTGGTCTTGTAATTCTTGCATTTCTGAAGGTGCAAGTCTATATGGAGATCGGGCTACAGGTGCAGCTCCTGGTATGAGATCAATCTGGAATTCTACACATCTGTGTGGAGGTAGCCCCGGTAATTCTTCTGGAAATACTCCGGGATATTCTCTTACAACCGGCATGTCATTAATGCTTCTTTCTTCAGTATCGATCTTCTTTACATGTGCCAGAATAGCATAACAACCTTTTCTTATAAGTTTCTAGGCCTTCATACAGCTGATAAAGTTCAGCTTTGAGTTGCTCTTCTCCCCATAAATCATTAATGACGTTTCATCCTTACGAGGGATGCGGATTGCTTTCTCAGCGCAAACAACTTCCGCTCTTGTTTTGGACATCCAGTCCATGCCAACGATTACGTCAAAACTTCCTAATTCTACGGGTATCAAATCGATTTTGAAGGTTTCACCAGCGAGATTCATTTCGCAACCATGGCAAATTTTATCGGCTTTTATCAGTTTACCATTAGCTAATTCAATAGTATATTTATCGTCTGGAGGTAATGATGCACATTTTAGTTTAAAACTAAAGTCTTTACACATATAACTTCTATCAGCACCCGTATCAAACATAATAGAAGCTAGTTGATTATTAACGGTAAACGTACCCGTGACAAGATTAGGATCCTCACGTGCTTTACTGGCACTAACATTAAATGCCCTCCCTCGTGCGGGTTCTTTGTTCTTCTCCTTATCAGGGCATTGATTTATAAAGTGACCAGACTTCCCGCATCCATAACATTTCTTGACATCGGTCAATTTTGTCTTTACTTCAGAAACGGTGGCATAACAATCTTTCGCCACATGTCCTTTCTTGTTGCACTTATCACAGACCACTTGGCAATAGCCTGCATGATGTGTGTAACACCTTTTGCAGAACGGATGAGGTCCCTTATAGTTAGGACTTGCAGTTGCCCCATCTTGTTTACCTTTAAAAGTTTCTTGTTTCTTCAGGTGAGTACTTTTGCCCTTATAGTCTTCCCATTTCCTCTTTCCTTCAGTTGTCTTGACTTCGGTAATTGGTGCCTTAATCGAACTCTCTGTGATCTGGTCCATGAGTTGGTGTGCCATTGTCATGGCTTCCTGCATCGTATTCGGTTTGGACGATGTAACATTTCCTTTGATATTGATCGATAAACCGTCAATATACATTTCTATCTTTCGTTTCTCGTTTGGCACCAATTCAGGACACAACAAGGCTAGTTCCATGAAACGCTTTTCATAGTTATTGAGATTCACGCCGATAACCTTCAGATTACGTAACTCAGATTCCATTTTTCTGATCTCGTTTCGAGGACAGTACTCCTCGATTAGCATCTTTTTCAGTTCTTCCCAAGAGATATCATATGCCGTATCTATTCCTTCTGCTTTAGCATAATTGTTCCACCAAGTAAGTGCACCGTCTTGCAACGTACACGAAGCATACTTTGACTTGTCTCCGTTCGCACAATTACTGATTTTGAAAACGGACTCCATCTTTTCAAACCATCGGGTTAGACCGACTGGTCCCTCGGTTCCACTAAACGTCTGTGGTTTGCATCCTTGAAAAGTTTTGTATGAGCATCCGTTTCGTGAGTTTGTGTTTACGGCTGCTGCTTTGGCTGCTGCTTCGGCTGTTGCTTTTGCTGCCTCGGCTGCAGCAATTCTTTCATTCACACGTTTCTCGACTAGTTGCTCAAACTCAGCATCCGACATTTGAGACATGTTTCTTCAATAAACACAACAGATATAATTTAATCATATAGAATATTATAGGTAAAATGAGTTGTCAATAGTTAATCGTAGCATATTAATAATATGAACCGATTATTATAAAAGCCTTTTCTTCTTATTAGCATTTTATAATTATTTCTAGGGTATTACCTACCCGTAAAGTTCATTCATAATAGCTAGTACAAGGAATTAACTACTAAAATCCTAATAATATTCCACTATGAAAAATTATAGCGAGTTACTACATTATTGTGTAATAATAATAATAAGAAGTAGTAATAATACAAATAATCATTCCATGCATTTATTATTAATAAACCAAAATAATACAATACCATACAATACTGATATTTTACATATGCTTATTTTACATAACAAGATAGAGTAGCACACATAAGCAATAGAATAGCGCATGGAAGATTTATGGTTGCGAGGTCGTTTATTCAGAACTATCAGAAACTTCTTCCCATTTGGTTCTCTCTGCCAATTGTTTGTGTGCACATGGTCCGACAGACATTCTGGCAGTGTATTTTATTTTTAGTTGGGGTTTTGAGGTACCCGTTGCCTCAGTGGGTTTAATACAATAAGGGTGGTTACGGATCGAATGGTCATGTTCCTTTTTAATAATTAAGGACATTTTATTATTGTGGTTGTTTTTATTATCCATAGCAAGTTGGAATTTCTCCTTAGTGATCTCTTTTATTTCATTAGCGAAATCCTCCTCCTTACTGATCTCGTCTGATGACGAACTGTCTGAGTCATGTGTAGGAGAATATGATGACGAACTGCAAGAATATGTACCGGTGGTCATGAACCGAAATCTGCCAGGCGTAATCGGCACAACCCGCCCGTCGGCGGTATATCTGGACCAATGTCCATATTTGTTTAGAAATTGACGATCCTCGTTTACTCCAGGGATCATGGGTCCATGCCAACGATACTGTGGCTCCGGAAAACTAAAGCTGGGTGGAGCTGGAACCTCCTCTGGGTTTACCGGGAGTTGAGATTCCCCGGCTAACATAATTTCTTCTTTAATAGGTATTGGAACGCCCTTTTCAGTTGTGGATAGAATAGATTCAGTGTCTGATTCCGAGTCGTACAAAATGATAGGATTAGAAGAAGTCATCTATCACATAATTGAAACAACAATTACGTTAGCATATAAATATATTACATATAATGTTTTTGACCAAATGATAAGCAAAAATCAGTAAAAACAAATATGGTCATAGTCCAGACTCACTAATCCATCCTAACAACTACCAGTTAAATACACTAATGTAATTTCTGGTTCCCTATGACCTCAAGCTCGGATACCAACTGTAACGACCCGTCAAAATCGCTATTGACGCGGCACGTTAATCATTGATTCCACAGTGAGGTTTTGACCTCTATATGATACGTTTTGATAAAATATTGCATTCATTAAAATAAGTGACTTTCTAAACATAGAAAGTTATAAACATGTGGGCAAGTGCTTAGGTATAAGCAAAACCCCGAAATACATAAGTCTTTAATTTACAGGTTGACATCACAGTCCAATTATTTATTACACAACGCAGTTTTATTTTGAATGCAATAAACTTTGTACAAAGCATGAGAGACTCCATGCAGGCAACAAGCACATCACAGCGGAAGCATTCTAAGGACCTGAGAATAAAACATGCTAAAAAGTCAACACGAATGTTGGTGAGTTATAGGTTTAATTGCTCGAGTCATAAACATATATAAAGATAGACCACAAGATTTCATCAAAAGTTTTTCAATAGATTCTTCGTAACAGAGCACCCTGGTAACTAAACTTAACGCTATAGTGATAATTACCCCATTCGTTTTAATACACGCAAACCAACGTGTCTTAAACTCAAATAACATACGTCCGTTAAAAGGCTAGCGCTCTAGCTCGGACGGGGATGTCAAGCCCTATGGATCCATATACAATTATTCACGCCCACCCGTCCATATCCTATGTACTGGCAGCTACTAGTTACCAAAGCTAAGGGATTTTCGGTTTAACTCAGTGTAGAATTTAGTATGTACTTGTGTCTTATCGCGTTTAAAATAAATTGCATATATTCTCAGCCCAAAAATATTTAAAGTATTTAAAAAGGGAGACTATAAACTCACAGTTCAATATTGCGATTCAATATTGTAGGCAAATTGCGTAGACGTAATGATGGTAGATGACTGTATGGTTGGCCTTGGATTCAAGAATAATACCCCGAATAATACCTAATATTTCCTTAGCTTAAAGCGGTTTGAAACCCGAATTAAAAACACCCTCGTATATACCTTATTATTATTAAACTTAAATTTAAAATTATAATTATAATATAAATATAAATATTAAGAGAGAAATGTAATAAACTTCGTCGAACAAACTGCGTATTTATATTACTTTTCGATTTACTGTAGCTCATGCGATCGCATGAGTTTTCAGTGTTTTTGCCATGCGATCGCATGGCCGCCTTTTCTGTTTTTGTTTGCTAGTTCGTCGACATCAAATAGTGTTTTACTGTAGCAAATAGTGTGTTACTGTAGCAAATAGTGTTTTCACTGTAGCACTGTAGCAAAATACGGTTTCACTGTAGCAAATAGTGTTTTACTGTAGCAAATTGTGTTTTACTGTAGCAAAGTAATTTTTACTGTAGCAAATAGGGTTTTACTGTAGGAAAGTCGTTTTTACTTGTACATATATATATACATACATATAATTGTTCATGAATCGTCGAGAGTAGTCAAAGGTAATTGTATATATGTAACAGTTCTAAAATTTTGAGACTCAATCTAACAGACTTTGTTTAACGTGTTAAAATAATAAATCGTATAGAGAATTGGTTTAAATAAGTCAAAAATTTTCGGGTCATCACAGCTAATCCCCCACATATTCTCCCCTTGCAGGCTTAGGTACTGCTAGTCGGGATGGGTGCTGTTGCAGAAGACATGTTTGATAACCCAACTCTGATGTGGACTTTTGTATAAATAATGTTTTGTAATAACGTAACACCATTGTGTAAACTTAAAGGTAATTACACGGATTAATGTAATGACGTGACTTATATTGTGTTTGTTAATAAAGTCTTCCACTGTGTGTTTTAAAAAAAATGGTCGGTGTTACAAGTTAGTATCAGTGCATGGTTTGGCAGCAAGTACGTGCGCGTATTTTGTTTTGTTCCCAAACCCTGAGGCAAGTCAAGCATGTCTGTGGGAGTGGGGGCTAAGTGAAAATAGGATATACGTGTGTTAGTTGTGATTAAACTAACTGATATCCACTAAGCTTTTGTGTAAGCTGTTTTGTAGCACATGTATGGCTGATAGAAACGCAACTGGCCCATCCAACTCCGGAACATTCAGAGCACCAGAAGAGGGTGTTGAGTATGATGATGATCAGAATAGTTATATCCTTCAATTAGAAAGCAAGCTAAAAGAGGCTGAAGACAAAATTAATGAGCTTGAATTGGCAAGGCATTCTGGAAATGATGATACACCACCTGGATTCCCAACCGCGTAATCCCAAACGATACCTAATGTGCACTAGAACCAGTTTCAGAATCAAATACCTAACCAATATTATATGCCACCGCAAAACACTTTTACTTACCAAAATCCCATGATGATGAACCCGTACCAAATGCAAATGTTTCAACAATATTACATGCAACCCCCCAAAAGGTGTACTTATAAGAACTTTCGTGATTGCAAACCCTCCGAGTTCTCTGGAAGTACTGATCCGATTGTAACTCTCAATTGGTTGCGAGAAATTGAAAGGGTATTTGAAGCGTGCCAGTGTGAACCCGAGCTGAAAGTGACATATGCTAGTCGATTGTTAAAAGGTAGGGCGATGATTTGGTGGGATTCCTTGATATCTAGTATACCGAAAGAACAAGTGAGTATGATCACGTGGGAGCAGTTTCATGGAAAGGTGTGTGAACAGTATTGTAATCCGTTTGATATGAACCGAATCAAGACGGAGTTTCTTGAAATGAAGATGACACCTCAAATGACGATCGACGAGGTAGTAGAGAAGTATATGGATAAACTGAGGTTTGTACAACAGTGGGTGCCAGACGAAGCATCTCGTATCCAGCATTTTGTTAATATCATTTCTCCAGAGTACCAAACTTTTGTTAGAACAGCTACATCATTGTCTCAAGCTGTTGTGATGGCTAAGATGGTAGAAAGTGATGTTCAGGCTGCCAGAAACAGAATGTTTGGTAATGTGCTACAACAAGGTGGGCAAGTATCTGGTCAATCAGGATCTAAATCCAAGAAGTCTAGTGGGTTTAAATCGAAGGGTAAAAGTGGTCAGAGTAGTTCTGGGTCTGGATCAGGTAAAGAAAATTGGTGTCACACGTGTCGATCTTCTCATAGTGGTCAGTGTTCTGAGGCTACAAGAAGATGTTTAAAGTGTGGTGTTGTTGGGCATGAGTCTTCAGCATGTCCGTATCCGAATAGTGTATGTTGGAGTTGTCACAAACCAGGGCATCGTGCAGTTAGTTATCCGTCGAAGAGTGGTAATTCCGGGGCAGGGTCAGGGACGCGTTCGGCATTAGCCGGAGGGTCAACTGCCTTGAGTGGGCAGAAGAGGAAGAACCCTCTAACAGCAGAGGCTAGAGCTTTTCAGATGTCGGTTGAGAATGCTGTGGCAACCGACGAAGTGATCACCGGTATGTTTCTAATAAACTCAATACCTGCTCGTATATTGTTTGATTGTGGTGCCAATAGGTGTTTTATGTCCCTAGATTTCTGTGCTAAGTTGAATTTACCAGTTACTGTGTTACCCAAGCCGGTTAGTGTAGAAGTAGACGATGGTAAGATCACACCCGTCACAACATATGTGTCTGGGGTTTGTATAGAGATCGAAGGGAAGTCTTTCCCGGTGACTTGTTTAGTGTTACATATTCCTAGCTTTGATGTTGTATTAGGAATGGATTGGCAGAGCTCACTTAGGGCTAATATTAAGTGTGATAGGAAAATGATTACCTTTCGTTCGACCGATGGAACCCGTGTTGTGGCCCGAGGGGAGCGGGGCGGGTATAATTTTCTGTTGATAACCATGATGAAAGCGAAAAAGTCGATGGCAAAGGGTTGTGAGTCATTTCTTGCATATGTGATTGATGCAAAGAAAGAAAAGAGAATAGTGGCCAATATTCCGATAGTATCAGAATTTTCCGAAGTGTTCCCAGATGAGTTACCAGGTCTGCCGCCGGTAAGGGAAGTCGAATATAAGATTGAGTTGGTTCCTGGAACAACTCCTGTTGCAAAAGCTCCATACCGATTAGCACCGTCTGAAATCCATGAAATGATGTCCCAGATTCAAGAGTTATTAGATCGTGGGTTTATCCGACCAAGTTCTTCGCCGTGGGGTGCACCGGTATTGTTTGTTAAAAAGAAAGATGGGTCAATGCGTATGTGTATTGATTATCGTGAATTGAACAAAAGAACAGTGAAAAATAAGTATCCATTACCTCGAATAGACGATTTGTTCGATCAGTTACAGGGTGCTTCATTCTTTTACAAGATAGATTTACGATCCGGATATCATCAGGTTCGTGTTGTTGAATCAGATATACCGAAAACTGCATTTAAAACAAGGTATGGTCATTATGCATTTCTTGTCATGCCGTTTGGGTTGACGAATGCGCCAGCAGTCTTCATGGATTTAATGAATAGAGTGTGTCGTCTGTTTTTAGATAAGTTTGTGATTGTGTTCATAGACGATATGCTAGTGTATTCAAAGATAGAGAGTGAACATGCTGGACATCTGAGACAGGTTTTGAACTTGTTGAAACGTGAGCAACTATTTTGAAAAAATTTCAAAATGTGATTTTGGTTACGTGAAGTGCAGTTTTTAGGTCATGTGATTTGTGCCGAAGGTATAAAAGTTGATCCGATAAAGATAGAAGCGGTAATGAATTGGAATTCTCCGAAGACTCCGACTGAGATTAAGGGTTTTCTGGGATTGGCTGGTTATTATCGCAGGTTTATCAAAGATTTTTCTAAAATATTGGGTCCGTTGACTAAGTTGACTCGTAAAGATGTAGCCTTTCGATGGATTGATGAACAGGAAAAGGCTTTTCAGATTTTGAAACAGCTACTGTGTCAGGCACCAGTGTTAGCTTTACCAGAAGGTTCAGATGACTTCGTGGTATACTGTGATGCGTCTTTTGCTGGGTTGGGTTGTGTATTAATGCAGAGAGATAAAGTAATCGCCTACGCCTCGTGACAGTTGAAAGTTCATGAGAAAAATTATCCAGTGCATGATCTTGAAATGGCTGCAGTAGTGTTTGCTTTGAAACTGTGGAGACACTATTTGTATGGAACCCATTGCATTATTTGTACAGATCACAAGAGTTTGCAGTATATCTTCTCACAGAAAGAATTGAATATGCATCAGAGACGATGGCAAGAGTTGATCAAAGATTATGATTGTGAAATTAAATACCATCCGGGTAAGGCAAATGTGGTTGCAGATGCGCTAAGTCGTAAAAGGTCAAGTGATAATGTGAAATTTCTTCGTTTGAATATAACTTCAGATTTGATTAACAGCTTAAGAACCGTTCAGGCCTGTGCTTTGGAGGACGAACATATTAAAACTAAACAAATGACCAAACGAAAAGTGGACTTAATTGATGACTCACGTGGACTAAAGACCTTAAACAATCGTGTTTGGGTGCCTAATCTTGGAGATTTGAGGGATTTAATCATGACAGAAGCTCACAAATCCAGATTGACAGTACATCCGGGTAGTAATAAGATGTATCATGACTTGAAAATAGTGTATTGGTGGCCGACAATGAAAATAGATATCGCTCGATATGTTGAAAAGTGTCATATATGTAGTGACCCGAACTTTTCCATGTTTATATATATTAATTGAGATTGATATTTACATGATTAAATGTTTCCAACATGTTAAGCAATCAAACTTGTTAAGACTTGATTAATTGAAATATGTTTCATATAGACAATTGACCACCCAAGTTGACCGGTGATTCACGAACGTTAAAACTTGTAAAAACTATATGATGACATATATATGGATATATATATATATATAGTTAACATGATACTATGATAAGTAAACATATCATTAAGTATATTAACAATGAACTACATATGTAAAAACAAGACTACTAACTTAATGATTTTTAAACGAGACATATATGTAACGATTATCGTTGTAAAGACATTTAATGTATATATCATATTAAGAGATATTCATACATGATAATATCATTATAATATAATAATTTAAAATCTCATTTGATATTATAAACATTGGGTTAACAACATTTAACAAGATCGTTAACCTAAAGGTTTCAAAACAACACTTACATGTAACGACTAACGATGACTTAACGACTCAGTTAAAATGTATATACATGTAGTGTTTTAATATGTATTTATACACTTTTGAAAGACTTAAATACACTTATCAAAATACTTCTATTTAACAAAAATGCTTACAATTACATCCTCGTTCAGTTTCATCAACAATTCTACTCGTATGCACCCGTATTCGTACTCGTACAATACACAGCTTTTAGATGTATGTACTATTGGTATATACACTCCAATTATTAGCTCTTAGCAGCCCATGTGAGTCACCTAACACATGTGGGAACCATCATTTGGTAACTAGCATGAAATATCTCATAAAATTACAAAAATATGAGTAATCATTCATGACTTATTTACATGAAAACAAAATTACATATTCTTTATATCTAATCCATACACCAACGATCAAAAACACCTACAAACACTTTAATTCTTCAATTTTCTTCATCTAATTGATCTCTCTCAAGTTCTATCTTTAAGTTCTAAGTGTTCTTCATATATTCTACAAGTTCTAGTTACATAAAATCAAGAATACTTTCAAGTTTGCTAGCTCACTTCCAATCTTGTAAGGTGATCATCCAACCTCAAGAAATCTTTGTTTATTACAGTAGGTTATCATTCTAATACAAGGTAATAATCATATTCAAACTTTGGTTCAATTTCTATAACTATAACAATCTTATTTCAAGTGATGATCTTACTTGAACTTGTTTTCGTGTCATGATTCTGCTTCAAGAACTTCGAGCCATCCAAGGATCCGTTGAAGCTAGATCCATTTTTCTCTTTTCCAGTAGGTTTATCCAAGGAACTTAAGGTAGTAATGATGTTCATAACATCATTCGATTCATATATATAAAGCTATCTTATTCGAAGGTTTAAACCTGCAATCACTAGAACATAGTTTAGTTAATTCTAAACTTGTTCGCAAACAAAGGTTAATCCTTCTAACTTGACTTTTAAAATCAACTAAACACATGTTCTATATCTATATGATATGCTAACTTAATGATTTAAAACCTGGAAACACGAAAAACACCGTAAAACCGGATTTACGCCGTCGTAGTAACACCGCGGGCTGTTTTGGGTTAGTTAATTAAAAACTATGATAAACTTTGATTTAAAAGTTGTTATTCTGAGAAAATGATTTTTATTATGAACATGAAACTATATCCAAAAATTATGGTTAAACTCAAAGTGGAAGTATGTTTTCTAAAATGGTCATCTAGACGTCGTTCTTTCGACTGAAATGACTACCTTTACAAAAATGACTTGTAACTTATTTTTCCAACTATAAACCTATACTTTTTCTGTTTAGATTCATAAAATAGAGTTCAATATGAAACCATATCAATTTGATTCACTCAAAACGGATTTAAAATGAAGAAGTTATGGGTAAAACAAGATTGGATAATTTTTCTCATTTTAGCTACGTGAAAATTGGTAACAAATCTATTCCAACCATAACTTAATCAACTTGTATTGTATATTATGTAATCTTGAGATACCATAGACACGTATACAATGTTTCGACCTATCATGTCGACACATCTATATATATTTCGGAACAACCATAGACACTCTATATGTGAATGTTGGAGTTAGCTATACAGGGTTGAGGTTGATTCCAAAATATATATAGTTTGAGTTGTGATCAATACTGAGATACGTATACACTGGGTCGTGGATTGATTCAAGATAATATTTATCGATTTATTTCTGTACATCTAACTGTGGACAACTAGTTGTAGGTTACTAACGAGGACAGCTGACTTAATAAACTTAAAACATCAAAATATATTAAAAGTGTTGTAAATATATTTTGAACATACTTTGATATATATATGTATATATTGTTATAGGTTCATGAATCAACCAGTGGCCAAGTCTTACTTCCCGACGAAGTAAAAATCTGTGAAAGTGAGTTATAGTCCCACTTTTAAAATCTAATATTTTTGGGATGAGAATACATGCAGGTTTTATAAATGATTTACAAAACATACACAAGTACGTGAAACTACATTCTATGGTTGAATTATCGAAATCGAATATGCCCCTTTTTATTAAGTCTGGTAATCTAAGAATTAGGGAACAGACACCCTAATTGACGCGAATCCTAAAGATAGATCTATTGGGCCTAACAAACCCCATCCAAAGTACCGGATGCTTTAGTACTTCGAAATTTATATCATATCCGAAGGGTGTCCCGGAATGATGGGGATATTCTTATATATGCATCTTGTTAATGTCGGTTACCAGGTGTTCACCATATGAATGATTTTTATCTCTATGTATGGGATGTGTATTGAAATATGAAATCTTGTGGTCTATTATTATGATTTGATATATATAGGTTAAACCTATAACTCACCAACATTTTTGTTGACGTTTTAAGCATGTTTATTCTCAGGTGATTATTAAGAGCTTTCGCTGTCGCATACTTAAATAAGGACGAGATTTGGAGTCCATGCTTTTATGATATTGTGTAAAAACTGCATTCAAGAAACTTATTTTGTTGTAACATATTTGTATTGTAAACTATTATGTAATGGTCGTGTGTAAACAGGATATTTTAGATTATCATTATTTGATAATCTACGTAAAGCTTTTTAAAACCTTTATCTATGAAATAAAGGTTATGGTTTGTTTTAAAAATGAATGCAGTCTTTGAAAAACGTCTCATATAGAGGTCAAAACCTCGCAACGAAATCAATTAATATGGAACGTTTTTAATCAATAAGAACGGGACATTTCAGTTGGTATCCGAGCGTTGGTCTTAGAGAACCAGAATTTTGCATTAGTGTGTCTTATCGAGTTTGTTAGGATGCATTAGTGAGTCTGGACTTCGACCGTGTTTACTTGAAAAATGATTGCTTAACAAATTTTGTTGGAAACTATATATTTTTAACATGTGAATATTATGTGATATATTAATCTCTTAACACGTTTGATATTATGTGATAGATGTCTACCTCTAGAACAAGTCCCATTGACTCACCTAATAATAATGAAGAGTCAAATGTAAATTGGAATGATTCGTGGACTGATTCACAAGTTCCCGAAGAGGAACCGGAAGAAGAGTCGGAACCGAAAGAAGAATCGGAACCGGAAGAAGAATCGGAACCGGAAGAAGAATCGGAACCGGATGAAGAAATAGAACCGGTGGGGGAAATAATAAAACGGTTAAGTAAAAGAAAATCCTCAACCAACCGACCAAGGTTAATTATGGTCAATGGTGTTTCCGCCAAGGAAGCAAAATATTGGGAGGATTACCAATTCTCCGATGAATCGGATTCCGACGAGAATTCCGATGATGTTATAGAAATTACCCCAACTGAATTTAAAAAGGCAAAAGAAAATAATAAGGGAAAGGGCATAAAAATAGAGAAATCTAATTCCAACCCCGATGAACTTTATATGTATCGTCAACCCCCGAAGTCCTTAAGTTGTAACAATGACCCGGGAACCTCTAAACCACCAGGTTTTTCTAAACCAATGTGGAAAACGATGGCTCGTATTAGGGGAACATCATATATCCCTAGAAACTTGGCAAAACGAACCAAAACCGAAGAAGAAGAAACAAGCGAGTCAGAATAAGATAGTTGTATTCGTGTGGTGTAATATATGTAATATAGTGTGCTTATGCTTTATGATATATGTAAAAATTACTTGTATTAATAAGTATTTTTTTTTATGAATCTAACTCTTGTCTATTTTACAGTATAAAAACACAAAATGGATAGACAACCCAATATTTTAAGATACCTACCCGGAGACATGATTGATGAAATCTTGTCTAGAGTCGGTCAGAATTCTTCGGCACAACTATTTAAGGCGAGATCAGTTTGTAAGACATTCGAAGAACGTTCCAAGAATGCCTTGGTTTATAAAAGGCTTTCGTTCGAAAGATGGGGGATATCACATTGGGAAATCCATAAGTTACGATGTGTTTACTTTGACGCATATATTGCGGGGAACCCAAATGCTATTTTACGCAATGGGTTAAGAAATTATTTTGACTCAATATATCCGAATATTGGACTTCGTGATTTAGAAAAAGCGGCTAACATGCAACATAAAGAAGCATGTTATGCTTACGGATTAGTAATGTTCGCTTCTCACCAAAGTGAGAACAAGAACATCGGGCTACAACTATTAAACAAAACGTTTCCAGAAGTGACGGAGTCGGTAATTGGGGTAAGAAATGAGGTTTTTAGATTGTTACGGGACTGTTGGACATTACGTAACCCTCGTCCCTTTGACGACGTTACAACACGCTGTCTTATCAACGGCCATAACGGTTATGTTCCACAAGACCAAGGATGGGAAGTAATCCTAGTAAAACCAGAATGCATGACTTGTTTCTGGACGTATGAATTACGTGTCTTTATTGCCTTTGCTGAACGACTTGTGTACTAGCTAGAATTATCTTCACAACCATCTTGTATCAAATTTATTGTGTGCTATATTTCATGCTTTATGTAAAATAAGCGGTATTGTAAGTTTGTAAAATATTGTATAAAAGTTTGAACACGAAATATTATTATAATCAGTTTTTCATATAGAATTGTAGTAGTTGAATTGTATATTAGCTACTAAGTATGAACTTAACGGGTAGGTACTACCCGAATTTAAACTTATAAAACGCTAATATGAAGAAAAAGCTTTTATAAATGAGTTCATATTATGCTACGAAATACTATTAACTACTCTTAATATTCTGTATGATTAACTTGTTCCATTTGACTATTTTGAAGGAAATGGCACCGACTACTCGACACACCGTGAATATGAATGAAGAGGAATTCCGTACTTTTCTAGCTTCAAACATAGCCGCAGTACAGGCTGCACTACATACCAACAATAACCTTGGATCTAGCAGTACAGGAAATCATGTAGGATGCACCTACAAAGAATTCACTACCTGCAAACCTTTGGAATTTGATGGAACCGAAGGACCGATCAGATTGAAACGGTGGACCGAGAAGGTCGAATCGGTGTTTGCCATAAGTAAGTGTACTGAAGAGGACAAAGTGAAGTACGCTACGCATACCTTCACAGGTTCTGCGTTAACATGGTGGAATACCTATCTAGAGCAAGTGGGACAAGACGATGCGTACGCACTACCGTGGCCAGCATTCAAGCACTTGATGAACGAGAAGTACCGTCCCAGAACCGAGGTCAATAAGCTCAAGACAGAACTTAGAGGGTTACGAACCCAAGGATTTGATATTACCACGTACGAAAGATGATTCACAGAATTGTGCCTATTGTGTCCGGGAGCATTCGAAGATGAGGAAGAGAAGATTGACGCGTTTGTGAAAGAATTACCGGAAAGAATCCAAGAAGATATAAGTTCACATGAGCCCGCCTCCATACAACAGGCATGTAGAATGGCTCACAAACTAGTGAACCAGATTAAAGAAAGAATTAAAGAACATACTGCTGAAGAGGCCAATGTGAAGCAAGTCAAAAGAAAGTGGGAGGAAAACGGTGATAAGAATCACCAATACAACAACAACAGCAATTACAACAATAATCGCAACAATTATCCCAACAATCGCAACATCAATCGCAACTACAACAAACGGCCCAACAACAACAACAACAATAACAACAGCAACTACAACAATCATCCCAACAATAATAATAACCACAACAACAACAACAACAATCAGAAGCAGCTATGCCAAAGGTGTGAAAAGTATCACTCGGGGTTCTGCACCAAATTTTGCAACAAGTGTAAAATAAATGGTCATAGCGCGGCGAAGAGTGAGGTCTACGGACCAGGGGTTAATAGAACGAAAGGAACAAATGGTGTCGGAACGAGTAATGGCGGAGCAAGTTATGCCAATGTAGTTTGTTATAAATGTGGAAAACCGGGCCACATTATTAGAAATTTCCCGAACCAGGAGAACACGAATGGACAAGGCCGCGGATGAGTTTTCAATATTAATGCGGCAGAGGCACAGGAAGACCCGGAGCTTGTTACGGGTACGTTTCTTATTGACAATAAATCTGCTTACGTTCTTTTTGATTCGGGTGCGGATAGAAGCTATATGAGTAGAGATTTTTGTGCTAAATTAAGTTATCCATTGACGCCTTTGGATAGTAAATTTTTACTCGAATTAGCAAATGGTAAATTAATTTCAGCAGATAATATATGTCAGAATCGAGAAATTAAACTGGTTAGCGAAACATTTAAGATTGACTTGATACCAGTAGAGTTAGGGAGTTTTGATGTGATAATCGGTATGGACTAGTTGAAAGAAGTGAAAGCAGAGATCGTTTGTTACAAAAATGCAATTCGCATTATACGAGAAAAAGGAAAACCCTTAATGGTGTACGGAGAAAAGGGCAACACGAAGCTACATCTTATTAGTAATTTTAAGGCACAAAAACTAATAAGAAAAGGTTGCTATGCTGTTCTAGCACACGTCGAGAAAGTATAAACTGAAGAAAAGAGCATCAATGATGTTCCCGTCGCAAAAGAATTTCCCGATGTATTTCCGAAAGAATTACCGGGATTACCCCCACATCGATCCGTTGAATTTCAAATAGATCTTGTACCAGGAGCTGCACCAATAGCTCGTGCTCCTTACAGACTCGCACCCAGCGAGATGAAAGAATTGCAAAGCTAATTACAAGAACTTTTAGAGCGTGGTTTCATTTGACCAAGCACATCACCGTGGGGAGCTCCTGTTTTGTTTGTCAAGAAGAAAGATGGTACATTCAGGTTGTGTATCGACTACCGAGAGTTGAACAAACTTACCATCAAGAACCGCTACCCACTACCGAGAATCGACGACTTATTTGATCAACTACAAGGCTCGTCTGTTTATTCAAAGATTGACTTACGTTCCGGGTATCATCAAATGCGGGTGAAAGAAGATGATATTCCAAAGACTGCTTTCAGAACACGTTACGGTCATTACGAGTTTATGGTCATGCCGTTTGGTTTAACTAATGCACCAGCTGTGTTCATGGACCTTATGAACCGAGTGTGTGGACCATACCTTGACAAGTTTGTCATTGTTTTCATTGATGACATACTTATTTACTCAAAGAATGACAAAGAACACGGTGAACATTTGAGAAAGGTGTTAGAAGTATTGAGGAAGGAAGAATTGTACGCTAAGTTTTCAAAGTGTGCATTTTGGTTGGAAGAAGTTCAATTCCTCGGTCACATAGTGAACAAAGAAGGTATTAAGGTGGATCCGGCAAAGATAGAAACTGTTGAAAAGTGGGAAACCCCGAAAACTCCGAAACACATACGCCAGTTTTTAGGACTAGCTGGTTACTACAGAAGGTTCATCCAAGACTTTTCCAGAATAGCAAAACCCTTGACTGCATTAACGCATAAAGGGAAGAAATTTGAATGGAATGATGAAAAAGAGAAAGCATTTTAGTTATTGAAGAAAAAGCTAACTACGGCACCTATATTGTCATTGCCTGAAGGGAATGATGATTTTGTGATTTATTGTGACGCATCAAAGCAAGGTCTCGGTTGTGTATTAATGCAACGAACGAAGGTGATTGCTTATGCATCTAGACAATTAAAGATTCACGAACAAAATTATACGACGCATGATTTGGAATTAGGCGCGGTTGTTTTTGCATTAAAGACTTGGAGGCACTACTTATATGGGGTCAAAAGTATTATATATACCGACCACAAAAGTCTTCAACACATATTTAATCAGATACAACTGAATATGAGGCAGTGTAGGTGGATTGAATTATTGAATGAATACGACTTTGAGATTCGTTACCACCCGGGGAAGGCAAATGTGGTAGTCGATGCCTTGAGCAGGAAGGACAGAGAACCCATTCAAGTAAAATCTATGAATATAATGATTCATAATAACCTTACTACTCAAATAAAGGAGGCGCAACAAGGAGTTTTAAAAGAGAGAAATTTAAAGGATGAAATACCCAAAGGATCGGAGAAGCATCTTAATATTCGGGAAGACGGAACCCGGTATAGGGCTGAAAGGATTTGGGTACCAAAATTTGGAGATATGAGAGAAATGGTACTTAGAGAAGCTCATAAAACCAGATACTCAATACATCCTGGAACGGGGAAGATGTACAAGGATCTCAAGAAACATTTTTGGTGGCCGGGTATGAAAGCCGATGTTGCTAAATACGTAGGAGAATGTTTGACATGTTCTAAGGTCAAAGCTGAGCATCAGAAACCATCAGGTCTACTTCAACAACCCGAAATCCCAGAATGGAAATGGAAAAACATTACCATGGATTTCATCACTAAATTGCCAAGGACTGCAAGTGGTTTTGATACTATTTGGGTAATAGTTGATCGTCTCACCAAATCAGCACACTTCCTGCCAATAAGATAAGATGACAAGATGGAGAAGTTAGCACGAATGTATTTGAAGGAAGTCGTCTCCAGACATGAAATACCAATCTCTATTATCTCTGATACGGATGGCAGATTTATTTCAAGATTCTGGCAGACATTACAGCAAGCATTAGGAACTCGTCTAGACATGAGTACTGCCTATCATCCATAAACTGATGGGCAGAGTGAAAGGACGATACAAACGCTTGAAGACATGCTACGAGCATGTGTTATTGATTTCGGAAACAGTTGGGATCGACATCTACCGTCAGCAGAATTTTCCTACAACAACAGCTACCATTCAAGCATTGAGATGGCGCCGTTTGAAGCACTTTATGGTAGAAAGTGCAGGTCTCCGATTTGTTGGAGTGAAGTGGGGGATAGACAGATTACGGGTCCGGAGATTATACAAGAAACTACCGAGAAGATCATCCAAATTCAACAACGGTTGAAAATCGCCCAAAGTCGACAAAAGAGCTACGCTGACATTAAAATAAAAGATATAGAATTTGAAATTGGAGAGATGGTCATGCTTAAAGTTGCACCTTGGAAAGGCGTTGTTCGATTTGGTAAATGAGGGAAATTAAATCCAAGGTATATTGGACCATTCAAGATTATTGATAGTGTCGGACCAGTAGCTTACCGACTTGAGTTATCTCAACAACTCGCGGCTGTACATAACACTTTCCACGTCTCGAATTTGAAGAAATGTTTTGCTAAAGAAGATCTCACTATTCCATTAGATGAAATCCAAATCAACGAAAAACTTCAATTCATCGAAGAACCCGTCGAAATAATGGATCGTGAGGTTAAAAGACTTAAGAAAAACAAGATACCAATTGTTAAGGTTCGATGGAATGCTCGTAGAGGACCCGAGTTCACCTGGAAGCGTGAAGATCAGATAAAGAAGAAATACCCACATCTATTTCCAGAAGATTCATCAACACCTTCAACAGCTTAAAATTTCGGGACGAAATTTATTTAACGGGTAGGTACTGTAGTGACCCGAACTTTTCCATGTTTATATATATTAATTGAGATTGATATTTACATGATTAAATGTTTCCAACATGTTAAGCAATCAAACTTGTTAAGACTTGATTAATTGAAATATGTTTCATATAGACAATTGACCACCCAAGTTGACCGGTGATTCACGAACGTTAAAACTTGTAAAAACTATATGATGACATATATATGGATATATATATATAGTTAACATGATACTATGATAAGTAAACATATCATTAAGTATATTAACAATGAACTACATATGTAAAAACAAGACTACTAACTTAATGATTTTTAAACGAGACATATATGTAACGATTATCGTTGTAAAGACATTTAATGTATATATATCATATTAATAGATATTCATACATGATAATATCATTATAATATAATAATTTAAAATCTCATTTGATATTATAAACATTGGGTTAACAACATTTAACAAGATCGTTAACCTAAAGGTTTCAAAACAACACTTACATGTAACGACTAACGATGACTTAACGACTCAGTTAAAATGTATATACATGTAGTGTTTTAATATGTATTTATACACTTTTGAAAGACTTCAATACACTTATCAAAATACTTCTACTTAACAAAAATGCTTACAATTACATCCTCGTTCAGTTTCATCAACAATTCTACTCGTATGCACCCGTATTCGTACTCGTACAATACACAGCTTTTAGATGTATGTACTATTGGTATATACACTCCAATGATCAGCTCTTAGCAGCCCATGTGAGTCACCTAACACATGTGGGAACCATCATTTGGCAACTAGCATGAAATATCTCATAAAATTACAAAAATATGAGTAATCATTCATGACTTATTTACATGAAAACAAAATTACATATTCTTTATATCTAATCCATACACCAACGACCAAAAACACCTACAAACACTTTCATTCTTCAATTTTATTCATCTAATTGATCTCTCTCAAGTTCTATCTTCAAGTTCTAAGTGTTCTTCATATATTCTACAAGTTCTAGTTACATAAAATCAAGAATACTTTCAAGTTTGCTAGCTCACTTCCAATCTTGTAAGGTGATCATCCAACCTCAAGAAATCTTTGTTTCTTACAGTAGGTTATCATTCTAATACAAGGTAATAATCATATTCAAACTTTGGTTCAATTTCTATAACTATAACAATCTTATTTCAAGTGATGATCTTACTTGAACTTGTTTTCGTGTCATGATTCTGCTTCAAGAACTTCGAGCCATCCAAGGATCCGTTGAAGCTAGATCCATTTTTCTCTTTTACAGTAGGTTTATCCAAGGAACTTAAGGTAGTAATGATGTTCATAACATCATTCGATTCATATATATAAAGCTATCTTATTCGAAGGTTTAAACCTGCAATCACTAGAACATAGTTTAGTTAATTCTAAACTTGTTCGCAAACAAAAGTTAATCCTTCTAACTTGACTTTTAAAATCAACTAAACACATGTTCTATATCTATATGATATGCTAACTTAATGATTTAAAACCTGGAAACACGAAAAACACCGTAAAACCGGATTTACGCCGTCGTAGTAACACCGCGGGCTGTTTTGGGTTAGTTAATTAAAAACTATGATAAACTTTGATTTAAAAGTTGTTATTCTGAGTAAATGATTTTTATTATGAACATGAAACTATATCCAAAAATTATGGTTAAACTCAAAGTGGAAGTATGTTTTCTAAAATGGTCATCTAGACGTCGTTCTTTCGACTGAAATGACTACCTTTACAAAAATGACTTGTAACTTATTTTTCCAACTATAAACCTATACTTTTTCTGTTTAGATTCATAAAATAGAGTTCAATATGAAACCATATCAATTTGATTCACTCAAAACGGATTTAAAATGAAGAAGTTATGGGTAAAACAAGATTGGATAATTTTTCTCATTTTAGCTACGTGAAAATTGGTAACAAATCTATTCCAACCATAACTTAATAAACTTGTATTGTATATTATGTAATCTTGAGATACCATAGACACGTATACAATGTTTCGACCTATCATGTTGACACATCTATATATATTTCGGAACAACCATAGACACTCTATATGTGAATGTTGGAGTTAGCTATACAGGGTTGAGGTTGATTCCAAAATATATATAGTTTGAGTTGTGATCAATACTGAGATACGTATACACTGGGTCGTGGATTGATTCAAGATAATATTTATCGATTTATTTATGTACATCTAACTGTGGACAACTAGTTGTAGGTTACTAACGAGGACAGCTGACTTAATAAACTTAAAACATCAAAATATATTAAAAGTGTTGTAAATATATTTTGAACATACTTTGATATATATGTATATATTGTTATAGGTTCATGAATCAACCAGTGGCCAAGTCTTACTTCCCGACGAAGTAAAAATCGGTGAAAGTGAGTTATAGTCCCACTTTTAAAATCTAATATTTTTGGGATGAGAATACATGCAGGTTTTATAAATGATTTACAAAATAGACACAAGTACGTGAAACTACATTCTATGGTTGAATTATCAAAATCGAATATGCCCCTTTTTATTAAGTCTGGTAATCTAAGAATTAGGGAACAGACACCCTAATTGACGCGAATCCTAAAGATAGATCTATTGGGCCTAACAAACCCCATCCAAAGTACCGGATGCTTTAGTACTTCGAAATTTATATCATATCCGAAGGGTGTCCCGGAATGATGGGGATATTCTTATATATGCATCTTGTTAATGTAGGTTACCAGGTGTTCACCATATGAATGATTTTTATCTCTATGTATCGGATGTGTATTGAAATATGAAATCTTGTGGTCTATTATTATGATTTGATAAATATAGGTTAAACCTATAATTCACCAACATTTTTGTTGACGTTTTAAGCATGTTTATTCTCAGGTGATTATTAAGAGCTTCCGCTGTCGCATACTTAAATAAGGATGAGATTTGGAGTCCATGCTTGTATGATATTGTGTAAAAACTGCATTCAAGAAACTTATTTTGTTGTAACATATTTGTATTGTAAACCATTATGTAATGGTCGTGTGTAAACAGGATATTTTAGATTATCATTATTTGATAATCTACGTAAAACTTTTTAAAACCTTTATCTATGAAATAAAGGTTATGGTTTGTTTTGAAAATGAATGCAGTCTTTGAAAAATGTCTCATATAGAGGTCAAAACCTCGCAACGAAATCAATTAATATGGGACGTTTTTAATCAATAAGAACGGGACATTTTAGTTGGTATCCGAGCGTTGGTCTTAGAGAACCAGAATTTTGCATTAGTGTGTCTTATCGAGTTTGTTAGGATGCATTAGTGAGTCTGGACTTCGACCGTGTTTACTTGAAAAATGATTGCTTAACAAATTTTGTTGGAAACTATATATTTTTAACATGTGAATATTATGTGATATATTAATCTCTTAACACGTTTGATATTATGTGATAGATGTATACCTCTAGAACAAGTCCCATTGACTCACCTAATAATAATGAAGAGTCAAATGTAAATTGGAATGATTCGTGGACTGATTCACAAGTTCCCGAAGAGGAACCGGAAGAAGTGTCGGAACCGGAAGAAGAATCGGAACCGGAAGACGAATCGGAACTGGATGAAGAAATAGAACCGGTGGGGGAAATAATAAAACGGTTAAGTAAAAGAAAATCCTCAACCAACCGACCAAGGTTAATTATGGTCAATGGTGTTTTCGCCAAGGAAGCAAAATATTGGGAGGATTACCAATTCTCCGATGAATCGGATTCCGATGAGAATTCCGATGATGTTATAGAAATTACCCCAACTGAATTTAAAAAGGCAAAAGAAAATAATAAGGGAAAGGGCATAAAAATAGAGAAATCTAATTCCAACGCCGATGAACTTTATATGTATCGTCAACCCCCGAAGTCCTTAAGTTGTAACAATGACCCGGGAACCTCTAAACCACCAGGTTTTTCTAAACCAATGTGGAAAACGACGGCTCGTATTAGGGGAACATCATATATCCCTAGAAACTTGGCAAAACGAACCAAAACCGAAGAAGAAGAAACAAGCGAGTCGGAATAAGATAGTTGTATTCGTGTGGTGTAATATATGTAATATAGTGTGCTTATGCTTTATGATATATGTAAAAATTGCTTGTATTAATAAGTATTTTTTTTTATGAATCTAACTCTTGTCTATTTTACAGTATAAAAACACAAAATGGATAGATAACCCAATATGATTTCAATAAGAACGGGACATTTCAATATATGTGCTCAAGTAAAGGCAGAACATCAAAAACCTTATGGTTCGTTACGTCAGTTACAGATTCCATAGTGGAAATGGGAACATATAACGATGAATTTTGTGACTAAATTACCTCGAACTCAGAAAAGACATGATATGATTTGGGTAATAGTGGATCGTCTAACTAAAAGTGCTCATTTTCTTGCTACTCGTGAAACAGCTTCATTGAGTGAGTTAGCCGAATTGTATGTGAAAGAGATAGTTAGTCGACATGGTGTGCCGTTATCGATCGTTTCAGACAGAGATTCCAGATTTCTGTCGAATTTTTGGAATAGTCTTCAACAGAATTTGGGTACGCGTGTAAATTTAAGTACAGCTTATCATCCTCAGATAGACAGTCAGAGTGAAAGAACGATACAGACTTTGGAGGATATGTTAAGGGCTTGTGTGTTAGAATACGGTGGTTTGTGGGATACACATTTACCGTTGGTCGAATTTGCGTATAATAATTCATATCATTCGAGTATAGGGATGCCGCTCTATGAAATGTTGTACGATCATCATTGCAGAACTCCGACTTGTTGGTTAGAAGCCGGGGAGAAACAGTTTGCAGGTCCCAAAATTGTTCAAATGACAGCCGAAAAAGTTGCAATCGCGCGAGAAAAGTTAAAAGCCGCTAGAGATAGACAGAAAATGTATGCTGATCCGCGTAGATGTCCGGTAACCTTTAATGTGGGTGAACGAGTGTATCTAAAAGTTTTGCCGTGGAAAGGGTTATCAGATTTGGTAAACGTGGTAAGTTAGCACCAAGATTTATTGGTCCGTTTCCGATCAGCGAAGTGTTGAATGATCAGACGGTGGTGTTAGATCTTCCGCCAGAGTTAACCGGTATTCATAATACATTCAACGTATGTTATCTTCGTAAGTGTAAAGTCGACGATGAAACGCAACTTCTTCCTTTAGAAGATTTAAGGGTCGATTTTAATAAGAAATTGTTGGAAGAGCCCTTCCGTGTAGTTGACCGAAAGGTGACTAAGTTGAGAAATAAAGAGATACCAATGGTGTTGATCGAGTGGAAACATAGTTTGGGTTCTAATCTTACGTGGAAAACGGAAGAGTTGATGAGAAACCGCTACCCTCATTTGTTTTACCAAGACCATATTCCGAGGACGGAATCTCCTTAAGGGGGTTGGATTTGTAACAGAATGAAACCCAGGCTAGTTGTAAGTGGACTATTTTGCCCTTAGGGTTTTATTATGTGTTTTATATGCTTTTATTTTAATTATGTGAATAGTGTTATTTTATTAATTGGTTAAGACCAGTTTGTGACAAGGGTTACAGAACAGGTTTGTTTATTTAATTTGGACTCCGTTAGGGTCGCCTAACGAGGTACAAAAGATATCTGATAACTAATAAATACCCGTGTGTTGTGCAGTATGGGAATTAACCCAATTAAGTGACTAGTGTGCTGTATTTTCTTCCCATTTCTAGAAAATTCACCAAAAACACCGTACCTTCATCCCTCCCACCTAACCAAACCCTAATTCCCCATTGTTGATCTTGAGCTCGAATTGGTCTTGAAATCACGTTCTTTACACTCTACTGATTCTTTTAAGGTATGAATCATGAGCTTTCATGATCAATTTTGTGTTAAAATGGTGTTTTTAAGTGTATTTGTTCAAAAGCTTGATTTTATGTCAAAATCCATGGATTTGATGTTGTTATGGTCAAAATTTTGTGGGTTTATAGTCTATAACATGTAGTAATTGAGTTGTGGTAAGTTTTGGTGTCGAAAACGAGCTCTAGATCGAGTTTTGGTGAATTTAGCTTGAAGTCCGTAGGTTGTGTTCAGAATCTGCAGATGATGAACACGGTCGGCCGACTGTCGGTCGACAGTCGACCGACTGGCGAATGAACCGACCGACTGAGTGTGACTATCGGCCGATTGTGGATATACCAAATAAGTCGACCGATTGGGAAAGTTAGTCGACAGGTTGTGTCAAAAGTCGACCGATTGTCTACGTCAGTCGACCGATTGAGGAGACAGTCGACCGACTATGTGTCCAGGGCAGAATGTTTTACCAAAGTGCCTTTTTCTAGCCGTTATGCTGCCTGTTTGTATTTTGGTGTTCAGGATGTAAATTTTGAAAATGCATAAGTGTTAAGTAGACCTTTTTGTGGCGCTTTTTGTGACTGATTTTCTATACTGTGCTGTTTTGTGTTAATGGACAGAAACTAACTTGATTTGCCTTATGTTCAGGTGATAAGGATAAGGAAGCCGCTCAGTGATAGATTATCTGAGCTAGTTGCTGGTATTCAGTGAGTGGGTCTATCTACGGATAGAGTTTAAGTAGCATATCATGCTACTGTGGTTGACTCTTTTACCATGCATAGTTTAGGAATTGCCATGATAGAATAATATCGTTTGCCTGATGTTGTTTGTGAATTATGTGTATACTGTGTGAATGGCACCAGTCGGGCCTAGGGAGACTCGGGACTCGACACCGGGCCTAGGAGAGGTTAGAGTCCGTATGAGGTCAACCATGCCTAGGGGAGGTTGGGTCCATAGGCTACTGATTGTGGAGTATAGTGTGAACGATGCATCCCCTGCATCTGGATAACTATACTGTGAATTGAGTAGCCGGGACTATCGGTAGACTCAGGCCCGATCAGCTGGGAGTCGTGTGCTCCTACAAGCCGCTGATCCTCGTATTGTCTTATTATATGCTAGTTGGTAGTTAGCAAGTGTTGTTGTTAGTATATAGCTTGTGTGTGGCTTAAGCTATATCTGTTAGATAGACTCCATTCACTTAGCGGTGCACTAATCCCCCACATATTCTCCCCTTGCAGGTTTAGGTACTGCTAGTCGGGATGGGTGCTGTTGCAGAAGACATGTTTGATAACCCAACTCTGATGTGGACTTTTGTATAAATAATGTTTTGTAATAACGTAACACCATTGTGTAAACTTAAACGTAATTACAAGGATTAATGTAATGACGTGACTTATATTGTGTTTGTTAATAAAGTCTTCCGCTGTGTGTTTTAAAAAAAATGGTCGGTGTTACAAGTTAGTATCAGTGCATGGTTTGGCAGCAAGTACGTGCGCGTATTTTGTTTTGTTCCCAAACCCTGAGGCAAGTCAAGCATGTCTATGGGAGTGGGGGCTAAGTGAAAATAGGATATACGTGTGTTAGTTGTGATTAAACTAACTGATATCCACTAAGCTTTTGTGTAAGCTATTTTGTAGCACATGTATGGCTGATAGAAACGCAACTGGCCCATCCAACTCCGGAACATTCAGAGCACCAGAAGAGGGTGTTGAGTATGATGATGATCAGAATAGTTATATCCTTCAATTAGAAAGCAAGCTAAAAGAGGCTGAAGACAAAATTAATGAGCTTGAATTGGCAAGGCATTCTGGAAATGATGATACACCACCTGGATTCCCAACCGCGCAATCCCAAACGATACCTAATGTGCACCAGAACCAGTTTCAGAATCAAATACCTAACCAATATTATATGCCACCGCAAAACACTTTTACTTACCAAAATCCCATGATGATGAACCCGTACCAAATGCAAATGTTTCAACAACATTACATGCAACCACCCAAAAGGTGTACTTATAAGAACTTTCGTGATTGCAAACCCTCCGAGTTCTCTGGAAGTACTGATCCGACTGTAACTCTCAATTGGTTGCGAGAAATTGAAAGGGTATTTGAAGCGTGCCAGTGTGAACCCGAGCTGAAAGAGACATATGCTAGTCGATTGTTAAAAGGTAGGGCGATGATTTGGTGAGATTCCTTGATATCCAGTATACCGAAAGAACAAGTGAGTATGATCACGTGGGAGCAATTTCATGGGAAGGTATGTGAACAGTATTGTAATCCGTTTGATATGAACCGAATCAAGACAGAGTTTCTTGAAATGAAGATGACACCTCTAATGATGATCGACGAGGTAGTAGAGAAGTATATGGATAAACTGAGGTTTGTACAACAGTGGGTGCCAGACGAAGCGTCTCGTATCCAGCATTTTGTTAATATCATTTCTCCAGAGTACCAAACTTTTGTTAGAACAGCTACATCATTGTCTCAAGCTGTTGTGATGGCTAAGATGGTAGAAAGTGATGTTCAGGCTGCCAGAAACAGAATGTTTGGTAATGTGCTACAACAAGGTGGGCAAGTATCTGGTCAATAAGGATCTAAATCCAAGAAGTCTAGTGGGTTTAAATCGAAGAGTAAAAGTGGTCAGAGTAGTTCTGAGTCTGGATCAGGTAAAGAAAATTGGTGTCACACGTGTCGATCTTCTCATATTGGTCAGTGTTCTGAGGCTACAAGAAGATGTTTAAAGTGTGGTGTTGTTGGGCATGAGTCTTTAGCATGTCCGTATCCGAATAGTGTGTGTTGGAGTTGTCACAAACCAGGGCATCGTGCAGTTAGTTATCCGTCGAAGAGTGGTAGTTCCGGGGCAGGGTCAGGGGCGCGTTCGGCATCAGCCAGAGGGTCAACTGCCTCGAGTGGGCAGAAGAGGAAGAACCCTCTAACAGAAGAGGCTAGAGCTTTTCAGATGTCGGTTGAGAATGTTTTGGCAACCGATGAAGTGATCACCGGTATGTTTCTAATCAACTCAATACCTGCTCGTATATTGTTTGATTGTGGTGCTAATAGGTGTTTTATGTCCCTAGATTTCTGTGCTAATTTGAATTTACCAGTTACTGTGTTACCCAAGCTGGTTAGTGTAGAAGTAGCCGATGGTAAGATCACACCCGTAACAACATATGTGTTTGGGGTTTGTATAGAGATCGAAGGGAAGTCTTTCCCGGTGACTTGTTTAGTGTTACCTATTCCTAGCTTTGATGTTGTATTAGGAATGGATTGGCTGAGCTTGCTTAGGGCTAATATTAAGTGTGATAGGAAAATGATTACCTTTCGTTCGACCGATGGAACCCGTGTTGTGGCCCGAGGGGAGCGGGGCGGGTATAATTTTCCGTTGATAACAATGATGAAAGCGAAAAAGTCGATGGCAAAGGGTTGTGAGTCATTTCTTGCATATGTGATTGATGCAAAGAAAGAAAAGAGAACAGTGGCCGATATTCCGATAGTATCAGAATTTCCCGAAGTGTTCCCAGATGAGTTACCAGGTCTGCCGCAGGTAAGGGAAGTCGAATATAAAATTGAGTTGGTTCCTGGAACAACTCCTGTTGCAAAATCTCCATACCGATTAGCGCCGTCTAAAATCCATGAAATGATGTCCCAGATTCAAGAGTTATTAGATCGTGGGTTTATCCGACCAAGTTCTTCGCCGTGGGGTGCACCGGTATTGTTTGTTAAAAAGAAAGATGGGTCAATGCGTATGTGTATTAATTATCGTGAATTGAACAAAAGAACAGTGAAAAATAAGTATCCATTACCTCGAATAGACAATTTGTTCGATCAGTTACAGGGTGCTTCATTCTTTTACAAGATAGATTTACGATCCGGATATCATCAGGTTCGTGTTGTTGAATCAGATATACCGAAAACTGCATTTAAAACAAGGTATGGTCATTATGAATTTCTTGTCATGCCGTTTGGGTTGACGAATGCGCCAGCAGTCTTCATGGATTTAATGAATAGAGTGTGTCGTCCGTTTTTAGATAAGTTTGTGATTGTGTTCATAGACGATATGCTAGTGTATTCAAAGACAGAGAGTGAACATGCTGAACATCTGAGACAGGTTTTGAACTTGTTGAAACGTGAGCAACTATTTGCAAAATTTTCAAAATGTGAATTTTGGTTACGTGAAGTGCAGTTTTTAGGTCATGTGATTTGTGCCGAAGGTATAAAAGTTGATCCGATAAAGATAGAAGCGGTAATGAATTGGAATTCTTCGAAGACTCCGACTGAGATTAAGAGTTTTCTGGGATTGGCTGGTTATTATCGCAGGTTTATCAAAGATTTTTCTAAAATATTGGGTCTGTTGACTAAGTTGACTCGTAAAGATGTAGCCTTTCGATGGACTGATGAACAGGAAAAGGCTTTTCAGATTTTGAAACAGCTACTGTGTCAGGCACCAGTGTTAGCTTTACCAGAAGGTTCAGATGACTTCGTGGTATACTGTGATGCGTCTTTTGCTGGGTTGGGTTGTGTATTAATGCAGAGAGATAAAGTAATCGCCTACGCCTCGTGACAGTTGAAAGTTCATGAGAAAAATTATCCAGTGCATGATCTTGAAATGGCTGCAGTAGTGTTTGCTTTGAAACTATGGAGACACTATTTGTATGGAACCCATTGTGTTATTTGTACAGATCACAAGAGTTTGCAGTATATCTTCTCAAAGAAAGAATTGAATATGCATCAGAGACGATGGCAAGAGTTGATCAAAGATTATGATTGTGAAATTAAATACCATCCGGGTAAGGCAAATGTGGTTACAGATGCGCTAAGTCGTAAAAGGTCAAGTGATAATGTGAAATTTCTTCGTTTGAATATAACTTCAGATTTGATTAACAGCTTAAGAACCGTTCAGGCCTGTGCTTTGGAGGACAAACATATTAAAACTAAACAAATGACCAAACGAAAAGTGGACTTAATTGATGACTCACGTGGACTAAAGACCTTAAACAATCATGTTTGGGTGCCTAATCTTGGAGATTTGAGGGATTTAATCATGACAGAAGCTCACAAATCCAGATTGACAGTACATCCGGGTAGTAATAAGATGTATCATGACTTGAAAATAGTGTATTGGTGGCCGACAATGAAAATAGATATCGCTCGATATGTTGAAAAGTGTCATATATGTGCTCAAGTAAAGGCAGAACATCAAAAACCTTATGGTTCGTTACGTCAGTTACAGATTCCAGAGTGGAAATGGGAACATATAACGATGGATTTTGTGACTAAATTACCTCGAACTCAGAAAAGACATGATATGATTTGGGTAATAGTGGATCGTCTAACTAAAAGTGCTCATTTTCTTGCTACTCGTGAAACAGCTTCATTGAGTGAGTTAGCCGAATTGTATGTGAAAGAGATAGTTAGTCGACATGGTGTGCCGTTATCGATCATTTCAGACAGAGATTCCAGATTTCTGTCGAATTTTTGGAATAGTCTTCAATAGAATTTGGGTACGCGGGTGAATTTAAGTACAGCTTATCATCCTCAGATAGACGGTCAGAGTGAAAGAACGATACAGACTTTGGAGGATATGTTAAGGGCTTGTGTGTTAGAATACGGTGGTTCGTGGGATACACATTTACCGTTGGTCGAATTCGCGTATAATAATTCATATCATTCGAGTATAGGGATGCCACTCTATGAAATGTTGTACGGTCGTCATTGCAGAACTCCAACTTGTTGGTTAGAAGCCGGGGAGAAACAGTTTGCAGGTCCCGAAATTGTTCAAATGACAGTCGAAAAAGTTGCAATCGCGCGAGAAAAGTTAAAAGCCGCTAGAGATAGACAGAAAATGTATGCTGATCCACGTAGATGTCCGGTAACCTTTAATGTGGGTGAAAGAGTGTATCTAAAAGTTTCACCGTGGAAAGGGGTTATCAGATTTGGTAAACGTGGTAAGTTAGCACCAAGATTTACTGGTCCGTTTCTGATCAGCGAAGTGTTGAATGATCAGACGGTGGTGTTAGATCTTCTTCCAGAGTTAACCGGTATTCATAATACATTCAATGGATGTTATCTTCGTAAGTGTAAAGTCGACGATGAAACGCAACTTCTTCCTTTAGAAGATTTAAGGGTCGATTTGAATAAGAAATTGGTGGAAGAGCCCGTCCGTGTAGTTGATTGAAAGGTGACTAAGTTGAGAAATAAAGAGATACCGATGGTGTTGATCGAGTGGAAACATAGTTTGGGTTCTAATTTTACGTGGAAAACGGAAGAGTTGATGAGAAACCGCTACCCTCATTTGTTTGACCAAGACCATATTCCGAGGACGGAATCTCCTTAAGGGGGTTGGATTTGTAACAGACTGAAACCCGGGCTAGTTGTAAGTGGACTATTTTGCCCTTAGGGTTTTATTATGTGTTTTATATGCTTTTATTTTAATTATGTGAATAGTGTTATTTTATTAATTGGTTAAGTCCAGTTTGTGACAAGGGTTACAGAACATGTTTGTTTATTTAATTTGGACTCTGTTAGGGCCGCCTAACGAGGTACGAAAAATATCTGATAATTGATAAATACCCGTGTGTTGTGCAGTGTGGGAATTAACCCAATTAAGTGACTAGTGTGCTGTATTTTCTTCCCATTTCTTGAAAATTCACCAAAAACACCGTACCTTCATCCCTCCCACCTAACCAAACCCTAATTCCCCATTGTTGATCTTGAGCTCGAATTGGTCTTGAAATCACGTTCTTTACACTCTCATGATTCTTTTAAGGTATGAATCATGAGCTTTCATGATCAATTTAGTGTTAAAATGGTGTTTTTAAGTGTATTTGTTCAAAAGCTTGATTTTGTGTCAAAATCCATGGATTTGATGTTGTTATGGTCAAAACTTTGTGGGTTTATAGTCTATAACATGTAGTAATTGAGTTGTGGTAAGTTTTGGTGTCGAAAACGAGCTCTAGATCGAGTTTTGGTGAATTTAGCTTGAAGTCCGTAGGTTGTGTTTAGAATCTGCAGATGATGAACACAGTCGACCGACTGGCGAGTGAACCGACCGACTGAGTGTGACTTTCGGCCGATTATGGATATACCAAATAAGTCGGCCGATTGGGAAAGTTAGTCGACCGGTTGTGTCAAAAGTCGACCGATTGTCTACGTCAGTGGACCGATTGAGGAGACAGTCGACCGACTGTGTGTCCAGGGCAGAATGTTTTACCAAAGTGCCTTTTTCTAGCCGTTATGCTGCCCGTTTGTATTTTGGTGTTCAGGATGTAAATTTTGAAAATGCATAAGTGTTAAGTAGACCTTTTTGTGGCGCTTTTTGTGACTGATTTTCTGTACTGTGCTGTTTTGTGTTAATGGACAGAAACTAACTTGATTTGCCTTATGTTCAGGTGATAATGATAAGGAAGCCACTCAGTGATAGATTATCTGAGCTAGTTGCTGGTATTCGGTGAGTGGGTCTATCTACGGATAGAGTTTAAGTAGCATATCATGCTACTGTGGTTGACTCTTTTACCATGCATAGTTTAGGAATTGCCATGATAGAATAATATCGTTTGCCTGATGTTGTTTGTGAATTATGTGTACACTGTGTGAATGGCACCAGTCGGGCCTAGGGAGACTCGGGACTCGACACCGTGCCTAGGAGAGGTTAGAGTCCGTATGAGGTCAACCGTGCCTAGAGGAGGTTAGGTCCATAGGCTACTGATTGTGGAGTATAGTGTGAACGATGCATCCCCTGCATCTGGATAACTATACTGTGAATTGAGTAGCCGGGACTATCGGTAGACTCAGGCCCGATCAGCTGGGAGTCTTGTGCTCCTACAAGCCACCGATCCTCGTATTGTCTTATTATATGTTAGTTGGTAGTTAGCAAGTGTTGTTGTTAGTATATAGCTTGTGTGTGGCTTAAGCTATATCTGTTAGATAGACTCCATTCACTTCGCGGTGCGCTAATCCCCCACATATTCTCCCCTTGCAGGTTTAGGTACTGCTAGTCGAGATAGGTGCTGTTGCAGAAGACATGTTTGATAACCCAACTCTGATGTGGACTTTTGTATAAATAATGTTTTGTAATAACGTAACACCGTTGTGTAAACTTAAACGTAATTACACAGATTAATGTAATGACGTGACTTATATTGTGTTTGTTAATAAAGTCTTCCGCTGTGTGTTTTAAAAAAAATGGTCGGTGTTACAAGTTGGTATCAGAGCATGGTTTGGCATCAAGTACGTGCGCGTATTTTGTTCCCAAACCCTTAGGCAAGTCAAGCATGTCTGTGGGAGTGGGGGCTAAGTGAAAATAGAATATACGTGTGGTAGTTGTGATTGAACTAACTGATATCCACTAAGCTTTTGTGTAAGCTGTTTTATAGCACATGTATGGCTGATAGAAACGCAACTGGCCCATCCAACCCCGGAACATTCAGAGCACCAGAAGAGGGTGTTGAGTATGATGATGATCAGAATAGTTATATCCTTCAATTAGAAAGCAAGCTAAAAGTGGCTGAAGACAAAATTAATGAGCTTGTATTGGCAAGGCATTCTGGAAATGATGATACACCACCTGGATTCCCAACCGCGCAATCCCAAACGATACCTAATGTGCACCAGAACCAGTTTCAGAATCCAATACCTAACCAATATTATATGCCACCGCAAAACACTTTTACTTACCAAAACCCCATGATGATGAACCCGTACCAAATGCAAATGTTTCAACAACATTACATGCAACCACCCAAAAGGTGTACTTATAAGAACTTCCGTGATTGCAAACCCTCCGAGTTCTCTGGAAGTACTGATCCGACTGTAACTCTCAATTGGTTGCGAGAAATTGAAAGGGTATTTGAAGCGTGCCAGTGTGAACCCGAGCTGAAAGTGACATATGCTAGTCGATTGTTAAAAGGTAGGGCGATGATTTGGTGGGATTCCTTGATATCCAGTATACCGAAAGAACAAGTGAGTATGATCACGTGGGAGCAGTTTCATGGGAAGGTGTGTGAACAGTATTATAATCCGTTTGATATGAACCGAATCAAAACGGAGTTTCTTGAAATGAAGATGACACCTCAAATGATGATCGACGAGGTAGTAGAGAAGTATATGGATAAACTGAGGTTTGTACAACAGTGGGTGCCAGACGAAGCGTCTCGTATCCAGCATTTTGTTAATATCATTTTTCCAGAGTACCGAACTTTTGTTAGAACAGCTACATCATTGTCTCAAGCTGTTGTGATGGCTAAAATGGTAGAAAGTGATGTTCAGGCCGCCAGAAACAGAATGTTTGGTAATGTGCTACAACAAGGTGGGCAAGTATCTGGTCAATCAGGATCTAAATCCAAGAAGTCTAGTGGGTTTAAATCGAAGGGTAAAAGTGGTCAGAGTAGTTCTGGGTCCGGATCAGGTAAAGAAAATTGGTGTCACACGTGTCGATCTTCTCATAGTGGTCAGTGTTCTGAGGCTACAAGAAGATGTTTAAAGTGTGGTGTTGTTGGGCATGAGTCTTCAGCATGTCCGTATCCGAATAGTGTGTGTTGGAGTTGTCACAAACCAGGGCATCGTGCAGTTAGTTGTCTGTCGAAGAGTGGTAGTTCTGGGGCAGGGTCAGAGGCGCGTTCGGCATCAGCCGGAGGGTCAACTACCTCGAGTGGGCAGAAGAGGAAGAACCCTCTAACAGCAGAGGCTAGAGCTTTTCATATGTCGGTTGAGAATGCTGTGGCAACCGACGAAGTGATCGCCGGTATGTTTCTAATCAACTCAATACCTGCTCGTGTATTGTTTGATTGTGGTGCCAATAGGTGTTTTATGTCCCTAGATTTCTGTGCTAAGTTGAATTTACCAGTTACTGTGTTACCCAAGCCGGTTATTGTAGAAGTAGCCGATGGTAAGATCACACCCGTCACAACATATGTGTCTGGGGTTTGTATAGAGATCGAAGGGAAGTCTTTCCCGGTGACTTGTTTAGTGTTACCTATTCCTAGCTTTGATGTTGTATTAGGAATGGATTGGCTGAGCTCGCTTAGGGCTAATATTAAGTGTGATAGGAAAATGATTACCTTTCGTTCGACCGATGGAACCCGTGTTGTGGCCCGAGGGGAGCGGGGCGGGTATAATTTTCCGTTGATAACCATGATGAAAGCGAAAAAGTCGATGGCAAAGGGTTGTAAGACATTTCTTGCATATGTGATTGATGTAAAGAAAGAAAAGAGAACAGTGGCCGATATTCCGATAGTATCAGAATTTCCCGAAGTGTTCCCAGATGAGTTACCAGGTCTGCCGCCGGTAAGGGAAGTCGAATATAAGATTGAGTTAGTTCCTGGAACAACTCCTGTTGCAAAAACTCCATACCGATTAGCGCCGTCTGAAATCCGTGAAATGATGTCCCAGATTCAAGAGTTATTAGATCGTTGGTTTATCCGACCAAGTTCTTCGTCGTGGGGTGCACCGGTATTGTTTGTTAAAAAGAAAGATGGGTCAATGCGTATGTGTATTGATTATTGTGAATTGAACAAAAGAACAGTGAAAAATAAGTATCCATTACCTCGAATAGACGATTTGTTCGATCAGTTACAGGGTACTTCATTCTTTTCCAAGATAGATTTACGATTCGGATATCATCAGGTTCGTGTTGTTGAATCAGATATACCGAAAACTGCATTTAAAACAAGGTATGGTCATTATGAATTTCTTGTCATGCCGTTTGGGTTGACGAATGTGTCAGCAGTCTTCATGGATTTAATGAATAGAGTGTGTCGTCCGTTTTTAGATAAGTTTGTGATTGTGTTCATAGACGATATGCTAGTGTATTCAAAGATAGAGAGTGAACATGCTGAACATCTGAGACAGGTTTTGAACTTGTTGAAACGTGAGCAACTATTTGCAAAATTTTCAAAATGTGAATTTTGGTTACGTGAAGTGCAGTTTTTAGGTCATGTCATTTGTGCCGAAGGTATAAAAGTTGATCCAATAAAGATAGAAGCGGTAATGAATTGGAATTCTCCGAAGACTCTGACTGAGATTAAGAGTTTTCTGGGATTGGCTGGTTATTATCGCAGGTTTATCAAAGATTTTTCTAAAATAGTGGGTCCGTTGACTAAGTTGACTCGTAAAGATGTAGCCTTTCGATGGACTGATGAACAGGAAAAGGCTTTTCAGATTTTGAAACAGCTACTGTGTCAGGCACCAGTGTTAGCTTTACCAAAAGGTTCAGATGACTTCATGGTATACTGTGATGCGTCTTTTGCTGGGTTGGGTTGTGTATTAATGCAGAGAGATAAAGTAATCGCCTACGCCTCGTGACAGTTGAAAGTTCATGAGAAAAATTATCCAGTGCATGATCTTGAAATGGCTGCAGTAGTGTTTGCTTTGAAACTGTGGAGACACTATTTGTATGGAACCCATTGTGTTATTTGTACAGATCACAAGAGTTTGCAGTATATCTTCTCACAGAAAGAATTGAATATGCATCTGAGACGATGGCAAGAGTTGATCAAAGATTATGATTGTGAAATTAAATACCATCCGGGTAAGGCAAATGTGGTTGCAGATGCGCTAAGTCGTAAAAGGTCAAGTGATAATGTGAAATTTCTTCGTTTGAATATAACTTCAGATTTGATTAACAGCTTAAGAACCGTTCAGGCCTGTGCTTTGGAGGACGAACATATTAAAACTAAACAAATGACTAAACGAAAAGTGGACTTAATTGATGACTCACGTGGACTAAAGACCTTAAACAATCGTGTTTGGGTGCCTAATCTTGGAGATTTGAGGGATTTAATCATGACAGAAGCTCACAAATCCAGATTGACAGTACATCCGGGTAGTAATAAGATGTATCATGACTTGAAAATAGTGTATTGGTGGCCGACAATGAAAATAGATATCGCTCGATATGTTGAAAAGTGTCATATATGTGCTCAAGTAAAGGCAGAACATCAAAAACCTTATGGTTCGTTACGTCAGTTACAGATTCCATAGTGGAAATGGGAACATATAACGATGGATTTTGTGACTAAATTACCTCGAACTCAGAAAAGACATGATATGATTTGGGTAATAGTGGATCGTCTAACTAAAAGTGCTCATTTTCTTGCTACTCGTGAAACAGCTTCGTTGAGTGAGTTAGCCGAATTGTATGTGAAAGAGATAGTTAGTAGACATGGTGTGCCGTTATCGATCGTTTCAGACAGAGATTCCAGATTTCTGTCGAATTTTTGGAATAGTCTTCAACAGAATTTGGGTACGCGGGTGAATTTAAGTACAGCTTATCATCCTCAGATAGACGGTCAGAGTGAAAGAACGATACAGACTTTGGAGGATATGTTAAGGGCTTGTGTGTTAGAATACGGTGGTTCGTGGGATACACATTTTTCGTTGGTCGAATTTGCGTATAATAATTCATATCAGTCGAGTATAGGGATGCCGCTCTATGAAATGTTGTACGGTCGTCGTTGCAGAACTCCGACTTGTTGGTTTGAAGACGGGGAGAAACAGTTTGCAGGTCCCGAAATTGTTCAAATGACAGCAGAAAAAGATGCAATCGCGCGAGAAAAGT
This sequence comes from Rutidosis leptorrhynchoides, assembly GCF_046630445.1. Classification (NCBI taxonomy): domain Eukaryota; kingdom Viridiplantae; phylum Streptophyta; class Magnoliopsida; order Asterales; family Asteraceae; genus Rutidosis; species Rutidosis leptorrhynchoides. The sequence continues at coordinate 106,459,940 of NC_092333.1, read as the reverse complement.
TAAAAGCCGCTAGAGATAGACAGAAAATGTATGCTGATCCGCATAGACGTCCGGTAACCTTTAATGTGGGTGAACGAGTGTATCTAAAAGTTTCGCCGTGGAAAGGGGTTATCAGATTTGGTAAACGTGGTAAGTTAGCACCAAGATTTATTGGTCCGTTTCCGATCAGCGAAGTGTTGAATGATCAGACTGTGGTGTTAGATCTTCCGCCAGAGTTAACCGGTATTCATAATACATTCAACGTATGTTATCTTCGTAAGTGTAAAGTCGACGATGAAACGCAACTTCTTCCTTTAGAAGATTTAAGGGTCGATTTGAATAAGAAATTGGTGGAAGAGCCCATCCGTGTAGTTGACCGAAAGGTGACTAAGTTGAGAAATAAAGAGATACCGATGGTGTTGATCGAGTGGAAACATAGTTTGGGTTCTAATCTTACGTGGAAAACGGAAGAGTTGATGAGAAACCGCTACCCTCATTTGTTTGACCAAGACCATATTCCGAGGACGGAATCTCCTTAAGGGGGTTGGATTTGTAACAGACTGAAACCCGGGCTAGTTATAAGTGGACTATTTTGCCCTTAGGGTTTTATTATGTGTTTTATATGCTTTTATTTTAATTATGTGAATAGTGTTATTTTATTAATTGGTTAAGACCAGTTTGTGACAAGGGTTACAGAACAGGTTTGTTTATTTAATTAGGACTCCGTTAGGGCCGCCTAACGAGGTACGAAAGATATCTGATATCTGATAAATACCCGTGTGTTGTGCAGTGTGGGAATTAACCCAATTAAGTGACTAGTGTGCTGTATTTCTTCCCATTTCTAGAAAATTCACCAAAAACACCGTACCTTCATCCCTCCCACCTAACCAAACCCTAATTCCCCATTGTTGATCTTGAGCTCGAATTGGTCTTGAAATCACGTTCTTTACACTCTCATGATTCTTTTAAGGTATGAATCATGAGCTTTCATGATCAATTTAGTGTTAAAATGGTGTTTTTAAGTGTATTTGTTCAAAAGTTTGATTTTGTGTCAAAATCCATGGATTTGATGTTGTTATGGTCAAAACTGTGTGGGTTTATAGTCTATAACATGTAGTAATTGAGTTGGTAAGTTTTGGTGTCGAAAACGAGCTCTACATCGAGTTTTGGTGAATTTAGCTTGAAGTCCGTAGGTTGTGTTCAGAATCTGCAGATGATGAACACAGTCGGCCGACTGTCGGTCGACAGTCGACCGACTGGCGAGTGAACCGACCGACTGAGTGTGACTTTTGGCCGATTGTGGATATACCAAATAAGTCGACCAATTGGGAAAGTTAGTCGACCAGTTGTGTCAAAAGTCGACCGATTGTCTACGTCAGTCGACTGATTGAGGAGACAGTCGACCGACTGTGTGTCCAGGGCAGAATGTTTTACCAAAGTGCCTTTTTCTAGCCGTTATGCTGCCCGTTTGTATTTTGGTGTTCAGGATGTAAATTTTGAAAATGCATAAGTGTTAAGTAGACCTTTTTGTGGCGCTTTTTGTGACTGATTTTCTGTACTGTGCTGTTTTGTGTTAATGGACAGAAACTAACTTGATTTGCCTTATGTTCAGGTGATAAGGATTAGGAAGCCGCTCAGTGATAGATTATCTGAGCTAGTTGCTGGTATTCGGTGAGTGGGTCTATCTACGGATAGAGTTTAAGTAGCATATCATGCTACTGTGGTTGACTCTTTTACCATGCATAGTTTAGGAATTGCCATGATAGAATAATATCGTTTGCCTGATGTTGTTTGTGAATTATGTGTACACTGTGTGAATGACACCAGTCGGGCCTAGGGAGACCCGGGACTCGACACCGTGCCTAGGAGAGGTTAGAGTCCGTATGAGGTCAACTGTGCCTATGGGAGGTTGGGTCCATAGGCTACTGATTGTGGAGTATAGTGTGAACGATGCATCCCCTGCATCTGGATAACTATACTGTGAATTGAGTAGCCGGGACTATCGGTAGACTCAGGCCCGATCAGCTGGGAGTCGTGTGCTCCTACAAGCCGCCGATCCTCGTATTGTCTTATTATATGCTAGTTGGTAGTTAGCAAATGTTGTTGTTAGTATATAGCTTGTGTGTGGCTTAAGCTATATCTGTTAGATAGACTCCATTCACTTAGCGGTGCGCTAATCCCCCACATATTCTCCCCTTGCAGGTTTAGGTACTGCTAGTCGGGATAGGTGCTGTTGCAGAAGACATGTTTGATAACCCAACTCTGATGTGGACTTTTGTATAAATAATGTTTTGTAATAACGTAACACCGTTGTGTAAACTTAAACGTAATTACACGGATTAATGTAATGACGTGACTTATATTGTGTTTGTTAATATAGTCTTCCACTGTGTGTTTTAAAAAAAATGGTCGGTGTTACAAGTTGGTATCAGAGCATGGTTTGGCAGCAAGTACTTGCGCGTATTTTGTTCCCAAACCCTTAGGCAAGTCAAGCATGTCTGTGGGAGTGGGGGCTAAGTGAAAATAGGATATACGTGTGTTAGTTGTGATTGAACTAACTGATATCCACTAAGCTTTTGTGTAAGCTGTTTTGTAGCACATGTATGGCTGATAGAAACGCAACTGGCCCATCCAACCCCGGAACATTCAGAGCACCAGAAGAGGGTGTTGAGTATGATGATGATCAGAATAGTTATATCCTTCAATTAGAAAGCAAGCTAAAAGAGGCTGAAGACAAAATTAATGAGCTTGAATTGGCAAGGCATTCTAGAAATGATGATACACCACCTGGATTCCTAACCGCGCAATCCCAAACGATACCTAATGTGCACCAGAACCAGTTTCAGAATCAAATACCTAACCAATATTATATGCCACCGCAAAACACTTTTACTTACCAAAATCCCATGATGATGAACCCGTACCAAATGAAAATGTTTCAACAACATTACATGCAACCACCCAAAAGGTGTACTTATAAGAACTTCCGTGATTGCAAACCCTCCGAGTTCTCTGGAAGTACTGATCCGACTGTAACTCTCAATTGGTTGCGAGAAATTGAAAGGGTATTTGAAGCGTGCCAGTGTGAACCCGAGCTAAAAGTGACATATGCTAGTCGATTGTTAAAAGGTAGGGCGATGATTTGGTGGGATTCCTTGATATCCAGTATACCGAAAGAACAAGTGAGTATGATCACGTGGGAGCAGTTTCATGGGAAGGTGTGTGAACAGTATTGTAATCCGTTTGATATGAACCGAATCAAGACGGAGTTTCTTGAAATGAAGATGACACCTCAAATGACGATCGACGAGGTAGTAGAGAAGTATATGGATAAACTGAGGTTTGTACAACAGTGGGTGCCAGACGAAGCGTCTCGTATCCAGCATTTTGTTAATATCATTTTTCCAGAGTACCGAACTTTTGTTAGAACAGCTACATCATTGTCTCAAGCTGTTGTGATGGCTAAGATGGTAGAAAGTGATGTTCAGGCCGCCAGAAACAGAATGTTTGGTAATGTGCTACAACAAGGTGGGCAAGTATCTGGTCAATCAGGATCTAAATCCAAGAAGTCTAGTGGGTTTAAATCGAAGGGTAAAAGTGGTCAGAGTAGTTCTGGGTCTGGATCAGGTAAAGAAAATTGGTGTCACACGTGTCGATCTTCTCATAGTGGTCAGTGTTCTGAGGCTACAAGAAGATGTTTAAAGTGTGGTGTTGTTGGGCATGAGTCTTCAGTATATCCGTATCCGAATAGTGTGTGTTGGAGTTGTCACAAACCAGGGCATCGTGCAGTTAGTTGTCCGTCGAAGAGTGGTAGTTCCGGGGTAGGGTCAGGGGCACGTTCGGCATCAGCCGGAGGGTCAACTGCCTCGAGTGGGCAGAAGAGGAAGAACCCTCCAACATCAGAGGCTAGAGCTTTTCAGATGTCGGTTGAGAATGCTGTGGCAACCGATGAAGTGATCACCGGTATGTTTCTAATCAACTCAATACCTGCTCGTGTATTGTTTGATTGTGGTGCCAATAGGTGTTTTATGTCCCTATATTTCTGTGCTAAGTTGAATTTACCAGTTACTGTGTTACCCAAGCCGGTTAGTGTAGAAGTAGCCAATGGTAAGATCACACCCGTCACAACATATGTGTCTGGGGTTTGTATAGAGATCGAAGGGAAGTCTTTCCCGGTGACTTGTTTAGTGTTACCTATTCCTAGCTTTGATGTTGTATTAGGAATGGATTGGCTTGTAGTGACCCGAACTTTTCCATGTTTATATATATTAAATGAAATTGATATTTACATGATTAAGTGTTTCCAACATGTTAAGCAATCAAACTTATTAAGACTTGATTACTTGGAATAGGTTTCATATAGACAAATGACCACCCAAGTTGACCGGTGATTCACGAAAGTTAAAACTTGTAAAAACTATACGATGACATATATATGGTTATATATATAGTTAACATGATTTTATTATAAGTATGTATCTCATTAGGTATTTTAACAATGAGTTATATACATTAAAATGAGACTATTAAATTAAGAAACTCGAAAACGATATATATAACGCTTATCGTTATAACGTCTTACTAGGTACATATGAATCATATTAAGATATTGATACACTTGGTTAATTATGTTAAATGATAAGTAAATATATCATTAAGTGTCTTAACAATGAACTACATATGTAAAAATAAGACTACTAACTTAATGATTTTGAAACGAGACATATATGTAACGATTATCGTTGTAACGACATTTAATGTATATAGTTCATATTAAGAGATATTCGTACATCATAATATCATGATAATATAATAATTTAAAATCTCATTTGATATTATAAACATTGGGTTAACAACATTTAACAAGATCGTTAACCTAAAGGTTTCAAAACAACATTTACATGTAACGACTAACGATGACTTAACGACTCAGTTAAAATGTATATACATGTAGTGTTTTAATATGTATTCATACACTTTTTAAAGACTTCAAGACACTTATCAAAATACTTCTACTTAACAAAAATTCTTACAATTACATCCTCGTTCAGTTTCATCAACAAATCTACTTGTATGCACCCGTATTCGTACTCGTACAATACACAGCTTTTAGATGTATGTACTATTGGTATATACACTCCAATGATCAGCTCTTAGCAGCCCATGTGAGTCACCTAACACATGTAGGAACCATCATTTGGCAACTAGCATGAAATATCTCATAAAATTACAAAAATATGAGTAATCATTCATGACTTATTTACATGAAAACAAAATTACATATCTTTTATATCTAATCCATACACCAACGACCAAAAACACCTATAAACACTTTCATTATTCAATTTTCTTCATCTAATTGATCTCTCTCAAGTTCTATCTTCAAGTTCTAAGTGTTCTTCATAAATTCCAAAAGTTCTAGTTTCATAAAATCAAGAATACTTCTAAGATTGCAAGTTTACTTCCAAGTTTTCTAAATCCATTCCACGTAATCATCCAATATCAAGAAACCTTTGTTACTTATAGTAGGTTATCTTTATAATACAAGGTAATAATCATATTCAAACTTTAATTCAATTTCTATAACTATAACAATCTTATTTCGAGTGGAAATCTTACTTGAAATTGTTTTCGTGTCATGATGCTGCTTCAAGAACTTTCAAGCCATCCAAGGATACTTTGAAGCTAGATCCATTTTTCTCATTTCCAGTAGGTTTATCTAAGGAACTTGAGGTAGTAATGATGTTCATAACATCATTCGATTCATACATAAAAAGCTGTCTTATTCAACGTTATAAACTTGTAATCACTAGAACATAGTTTAGTTAATTCTAAACTTGTTCGCAAATAAAGTTAATCCTTCTAACTAGACTTTTAAAATCAACTAAACACATGTTCTATATCTATATGATATGCTAACTTAATGATTTAAAACCCGAAAACACGATAAACACCATAAAACTGGATATACGCCGTAGTAGTAAAACCGGGGGCTGTTTTGGTTAGGATAATTAAAAGCTAAGAAGAACTTTGATTTCAAAGCTATACTTCTGGAAAAATGATTTTTCTTATGAACATGAAACTATATCCAAAAATCATGGTTAAACTCAAAGTGAAAGTATGTTTTTCAAAATGGTCATCAAGATGTCGTTCTTTCGACGGAAATGACTACCTCTTTCAAAAACGACTTGTAACTTGTATTTTTGACTATAAACTTATACTTTTTATATTTAGATTCATAAATTTAATTTCAATACAAAACCGTGGCCACTGGAATCACTCAAAACGGATTAGAAACGAAGAAATGGCGAGTAAAACAAGATTGATAAAAACTACTCATTTTACCTACGTGAAAGTTAGTAATAAATCTATTCCAACCATAACCTAATCAACTTATATTGTATATTATGTAATCTTGAGATACCATAGACACGTATACAATGTTTCAACCTATCATGTCGACCCATCTATATATATATATTGCGGAACAACCATAGACACTCTATATGTGAATGTTGGAGTTAGCTATACAGGGTTGAGGTTGATTCCAAAATATATATATAGTTTGAGTTGTGATCAATACTGAGATACGTATACACTGGGTCGTGGATTGATTCAAGATAATATTTATCGATTTATTTCTGTACATCTAACTGTGGACAACTAGTTGTAGGTTACTAACGAGGACAGCTGACTTAATAAACTTAAAACATCAAAATGTATTAAAAGTATTGTAAATATATTTTGAACATACTTTGATATATATGTATATATTGTTATAGGTTCGTGAACCAACCAGTGGCCAAGTCTTACTTCCCGACGAAGTAAAAATCTGTGAAAGTGAGTTATAGTCCCACTTTTAAAATCTAATATTTTTGGGATGAGAATACATGCAGGTTTTATAAATGATTTACAAAATAGACACAAGTACGTGAAACTACATTCTATGGTTGAATTATCGAAATCGAATATGCCCCTTTTTATTAAGTCTGGTAATCTAAGAATTAGGGAACAGACACCTTAATTGACGCGAATCCTAAAGATAGATCTATTGGGCCTAATAAACCCCATCCAGAGTACCGGATGCTTTAGTACTTCGAAATTTATATCATATCCGAAGGGTGTCTCGGAATGATGGGGATATTCTTATATATGCATCTTGTTAATGTCGGTTACCAGGTGTTCACCATATGAATGATTTTTATCTCTATGTATGGGATGTGTATTGAAATATGAAATCTTGTGGTCTATTGTTACGATTTGATATATATAGGTTAAACCTATAACTCACCAACATTTTTGTTGACGTTTAAAGCATGTTTATTCTCAGGTGAATACTAAGAGCTTCCGCTGTTGCATACTTAAATAAGGACAAGATTTGGAGTCCATGTTTGTATGATATTGTGTAAAAACTGCATTCAAGAAACTGATTTCGATGTAACATATTTGTATTGTAAACCATTATGTAATGGTCGTATGTAAACAGGATATTTTAGATTATCATTATTTGATAATCTACGTAAAGCTTTTTAAACCTTTATTTATGAAATAAAGGTTATGGTTTGTTTTAAAAATGAATGCAGTCTTTGAAAAAACGTCTCATATAGAGGTCAAAACCTCGCAACGAAATCAATTAATAGGGAACGTTTTTAATCAATAAGAACGGGACATTTCAGTTGGTATCTGAGCGTTGGTCTTAGAGAACCAGAATTTTGCATTAGTGTGTCTTATCGAGTTTGTTAGGATGCATTAGTGAGTCTGGACTTCGACCGTGTTTACTTGAAAAATGATTGCTTAACAAATTTTGTTGGAAACTATATATTTTTAACATGTGAATATTATGTGATATATTAATCTCTTAACGTGTTTGATATTATGTGATAGATGTCTACCTCTAATACAAGTCCCATTGACTCACCTAATAATAATGAAGAGTCAAATGTAATTTGGAATGATTCGTAGACTGATTCACAAGTTCCCGAAGAGGAACCAGAAGAAGAATCGGAACCGGAAGAAGAATCAGAACCGGAGGAGGAGCAACTGGAAGAAGAAATAGAACCGGTGGGGGAAATAATAAAACGGTTAAGTAAAAGAAAATCCTCAACCAACCGACCAAGGTTAATTATGGTCAACGGTGTTTCCGCCAAGGAAGCAAAATATTGGGAGGATTACCAATTCTCCGATGAATCGGATCCCGACGAGAATTCCGATGATGTTATAGAAATTACCCCAACTGAATTTAAAAAGGCAAAAGAGAACAATAAGGGAAAGGGCATAAAAATAGAGAAATCTGATTCCAACCCCGATGAACTTTATATGTATCGTCAACACCCGTATTTCTTAAGTTGTAACAATAACCCGAGAACCTCTAAACCACCAGGTTTTTCTAGACCAATGTGGAAAACGACGGCTCGTATTAGGGGAACATCATATATCCCTAAAAACTTAGCAAAAAGAACCAAGTTCGAAAAAGAAGAAACGAGTGAGTCGGAATAAGATAGTTGTATTTGTGTGGTGTAATATATGTAATATAGTGTGCTTATGCTTTACGATATATGTAAAAATTGCTTGTATTAATAAGTATCTTTTATGAATCTAACTCTTGTCTATTTTACAGTATAAAAACACAAAATGGATAGACAACCCAATATTTTAGAAGACTTACCCGGAGACATGATTGATGAAATCTTGTCTAGAGTCGGTCAGAATTCCTCGGCACAACTATTTATGGCAAAATCAGTTTGTAAGACATTCGAAGAACGTTCCAAGAATGCCTTGGTTTATAAAAGGCTTTCGTTTGAAAGATGGGGGATATCACATTGGGAAACCCATAAGTTACGATGTGTTTACTTTGACGCATATATTGCTGAGAACCCAAATGCTATTTTACGCAACGGGTTAAGAAATTATTTTGACTCAATGTATCCGAATATAGGACTTCATGATTTAGAAAAAGCGGCTAACATGCAACATAAAGAAGCATGTTATGCTTACGGGTTAGTAATGTTCGCTTCTAACCAAAGTGAGAAAAAGAACATCGGGCTACAACTATTAAACAAAACGTTCCCACAAGTGACGGAGTCGGTAATTGGGGTAAGAAATGAGGTTTTTAGGTTATTACGAGACTGTTGGTCATTACGTAACCTTCATCCTTTTGACGACGTTACAACACGTTGTCATACTATCGGTCACAACAGTTACGTTCCACAAGACCAAGGATGGGAAGTGGTATTAATAAAACCAGAATGCATGACTTGTTTCTGGACGTATGAATTACGTGTCTTTGTTGCCTTTGCTGAACGCCTTATTTATTAACTAGAATTATCTTCGCAACTACTTTGTAGCAAAGTTTTATGTGCTATACTTCATGCTATTTGTAAAATAGCGGTATTGTAGGTTTGCAAGTTATTGTATAAAGGTTTGAATATGATATATATTTTTTTTGTGATTAGTTTTTCATATAGAATTGTAGTAGTTGAAATGGTATGTTAGCTACTAAGTATGAACTTAACAGGTAGGTACTACCCGAATTAAAGAGTATAAAACGCTAATATGAAGAAAGAGCTTTTATAAATAAGTTCATATTACGCTACGAAATACTATTGACTACTCTTGATATTCTATATGATTAACTCGTTTCATTTGACTATTTTGAAGGAAATGGCACTGACTACTCGACACACCTTGAATATGAGTGAAGAGGAATTTTGTGCCTTTCTTGCTTCAAACATAGCCGCAGTACAGGCCGCGCTACATACCAACAATAACCTTGGATCTAGCAGTACAGGAAATCGTGTAGGATGCACCTACAAAGAATTCACTGCCTGCAAACCTTTGGAATTTGATGGAACCGAAGGAGCGATCGGATTGAAACGCTGGACCGAGAAGGTCGAATCGGTATTTGCCATAAGTAAGTGTACTGAAGAGGACAAAGTGAAGTACGCTACGCATACCTTCACAGGTTCTGCGTTAACATGGTGGAATACCTATCTAGAGTAAGTGGGACAAGATGATGCTTACACACTACCGTGGTTAGCATTCAAGCACTTGATGAACGAGAAGTACCGTCCCAGAACCGAGGTCAATAAGCCCAAGACAGAACTTAGAGGGTTACGAACCCAAGGATTTGATATTACCACGTACGAAAGACGATTCACAGAATTATGCCTATTGTGTCCGGGAGCGTTCGAAGATGAGGAAGAGAAGATCGACGCGTTTGTGAAAGGATTACCAGAAAGAATCCAAGAAGATATAAGTTCACACGAGCCCGCCTCCATACAACAGGCATGTAGAATGGCTCACAAACTAGTGAACCAGATTGAAGAAAGAATTAAAGAACAGACTGCTGAAGAGGCCAATGTGAAGTAAGTCAAAAGAAAGTGGGAGGAAAATGGTGATAAGAATCACCAATACAACAACAACAGCAATTACAACAATAATCGCAACAACTATCCTAACAATCGAAACATCAATCGCAACTACAACAAAGGGCCCAACAACAACAACAACAACAACAACAACAACAACAACAACAACAACAACAGCAACTACAACAATCATCTTAACAACAATAATTATCGCAACAACAACAACAATCAGAAGCAGCTATGCCAAAGGTGTGAAAAGTATCACTCGGGGTTCTGCACCAAATTTTGCAACAAGTGTAAAAGAAATGGTCATAGCGCGGCAAAGTGTGAGGTCTACGGACCAGGGGTTAATAGAACGAAAGGAACAAATGGTGTCGAAACGAGTAATGGCGGAGCAAGTAGTGTCGGAGCAAGTTATGCCAATGTAGTTTGTTATAAATGTGGAAAACCGGGCCACATTATTAGAAATTGCCCGAACCAGGAGAACACGAATGGACAAGGCCGCGGAAGAGTCTTCAATATTAATGCGGCAGAGGCACAGGAAGACCCGGAGCTTGTTACGGGTATGTTTCTTATTGACAATAAATCTGCTTACGTTTTATTTGATTCGGGTGCGGATAGAAGCTATATGAGTAGAGATTTTTGTGCTAAATTAAGTTGTCCATTGACGCCTTTGGATAGTAAATTTTTACTCGAATTAGCAAATGGTAAATTAATTTCAGCAGATAATATATGTCGGAATCGAGAAATTAAACTGGTTAGCGAAACATTTAAGATTGACTTGATACCAGTAGAGTTAGGGAGTTTTGATGTGATAATCGGTATGGACTGGTTGAAAGAAGTGAAAGCAGAGATCGTTTGTTACAAAAATGCAATTCGCATTATACGAGAAAAAGGAAAACCCTTAACGGTGTACGGAGAAAAGGGCAACACGAAGCTACATCTTATTAGTAATTTGAAGGCACAAAAACTAATAAGAAAAGGTTGCTATGCTGTTCTAGCACACGTCGAGAAAGTACAAACTGAAGAAAAGAGCATCAATGATGTTTGATGTCAAAGCTAAGGGGTATAAAATACTATTAAATTTTAGCAGGAAATACTATTAAATACGATACATTTTTACACAAGATATTTATTTATTTAGAGAATGGATATACTTAAACCTTGCTACAACACTTATAGGCAGTGTACCTAATCGTACAGTAGTGTAGTTTTTAGTAAGTCCGGTTCGTTCCACAGGGAATCTTTTTAAACAAAGCTTAACGCTATATTAGTTTACTTTTATAAAAATACAAATATATATATAAGTAATATTATTATTATAAACGGGGGTTTTTACCGTTTAATGACCGGTTTGTCGATTTTAAAACTTTAGTCGCAGTTAAAACCAAATGTAAAATATTAAAAATAAATACAAGACTTAAATTAAAGCGTAAAGTAAATAACGATAATGAAATTGCGAATAATACAAGTGCGATAAAATAAACTTGCGATAATTAAAAAGTACGAAAATTAAAAGTGCAATTAAATACAATAACAATAAATAAAAATGCGATAATTAGAAGTGCAATTAAATATAAAATAAAGGAAATTAAATATGAAATAAAAGAATTATGCTTATTTAAACTTCCGTAATCATGATGTTTGACATGTTGATTTTAGTTTTATGCCCATGGGTTAATTGTCCTTTGTCCTGGATTATTTAATAAGTCCATACAGATTTGTCCATAATAGTCCATCAGTCATAATTATAAAGAGCGAAAGCCTTCGTCAAATTATTCTTATTCCCGAAGTCAAATATTCCAACTAATTGGGGATTCGAATTGTAACAAGGTTTTAATACTTTGTTTAATGAATACACCAGGTTATCGACTGCGTGTAAACCAAGGTTTTACTACTTTGTTAACAATTACACCAATTACCCTTGAATGTAATTCACCCCTGTTTCAACAAGTCTATTAACTATTAATCCAGTTCCGTATCCGGTAAAATGAATAATTATTGGTATTTATAGATATCCCGCCCACCGTACCCAGTCAAGCGTATGTGGTTATATATAAATACGTCGAATTATAAGTTTGTATATTAAATTAACAAGGTATTGTTTAGTTAATATAAAACCCATTAATAACCCATAGTCTAATTTCCACAAGTGTCGTTCTTTTGTCCAAACCCCAATTATGGTACAAAGCCCAATTACCCAATTTTAGTAATTAGCCCAACATCATGATTACTTCGGATTAAATAAGTATAATAATAACTTAGCTACGAGACATTAATGTAAAAAGGTTGAACATAACTTACAATGATTAAAAATAGCGTAGCGTTACACGGACAGAATTTTGACTTACACCCTTACAACATTCGCTAACATACCCTTATTATTAGAATTATAATTAAAATTAAAATTAAAATTAAAATATAAATATAAATATTTACGTAGTATTATGAGAGAAGAAGAAAAAGATGATGAAAAATGCTCAGAATTCGGTTGCTTTTATAGGGACTTTCAAAACTTGGGGCTCCGCGACTCGCGGCATTTTTGGCCTTCAAACTCCGCGAGTCGCGAAGATTGAAATTACAGCTCAGTCCAGTTTGGAGTCTTTCTTGCCGACGGTTTTTATTATTTATTATAATATATAAATAATTATAAGAATTATTTAAATATTATATTATATTTATGTGCATAGTTGACTTGTAATTTTTAGTCCGTTGCGTCGTGCGTCGAGCGTTGAGAGTTGACTCTGGTCCTGGTTCCGGATTTTTGAACGTCCTTGCGTACAATTTAATATCTTGTACTTTGCGTTTTGAATCTTGTACTCTTGTAATTTCGAGATGTTTTTTTATCAATAATTAGAACCTCTTTGATTGTCTTTTGTACTTTTGAGCTTTTTGGTCGTTTGCGTCTTCAATTCGTCGAATCTGTCTTTTGTCTTCACCTTTTATTATTTAAACAAATATTACTTGTAAATAGAACAATTGCAACTAAAAGCTTGTCTTTCTTGAGGAATAATGCTATGAAATATATGTTCGTTTTTAGCATTATCAAATATTCCCACACTTGAGCGTTGCTTGTCCTCAAGCAATATCGTCTTGAAATACTAGAATCACTTCTTTATTCTTCACACTTTGTACATCAGTGATTTCTATACGGCGGTATAAACAATGGTAGTAACGATATGGTTTACAGTCCCACATTACTATAAAAATTTAGATCCATTAAGAAAATTGGATCTTTATGAAAACATTTGATCTTTTGAAAATTAAATCTAGTTTTTACCCTAGATAAGTTTTCCGGAATAACCCTTTACCGGTGTTTGCAAAATATTTTTGTGGGTTTGGTGGGTTTAAGATTTGAAAATTTTAGCTCAAAACTTGCGGTTTTGTGTCACCCACTTGCTAACCTTGTATTTGGAAAGCAACACGTCCAGTTTACTTGTCCCGTATATTACTTTTCGGTAAACTACCGTCCGGTTGTAAAGGAAAGCGTTGAACAAGCAACTGTTAAGGCAATGTCCCCTGACATGCTTTTAATTATGGTCTATAACGTGTCGGACGCAATTACTATCCTTGGTAGGAGCAATAGTAAAGCTCACCCTTATAATTTTTCGGTCTGGCACAAGGTCCTGTCTTTGACCATGCTATGCAACCACCGTTCTTACGGATGACACCCGATTTAGTTCAGGTGACCTAATGAATTCCAGGTGAATTCCTAGGATTTTACGTTAAATGGTAATGAACGCATTGAAAATGGGGTTTTCAGAAAACAAATCGGTTTATAATTTTGATCAAAAATTTTTTTCGTTCAAGCTCGAGTTTAGATATCATTGAATTCCATGAGTTTGTAATTCTCATTCTTTAAGGTCAATCTCAAGGATTGAGTTATATCAGGCTTAAAAGCTGATTTTTGATCTTTTAAGGAGATTATCCTTTCTGGGAATCTGATTCATTAGTCTTATCAAGCTAATTTGCATGGTGCCCCCCATTGTACGAGATAAATCCTTCTCATGGTTAGGATAAATCTGACCACTTGGCGACCCTATTTAATGCTGAGGTCCGTGGATTTCCTGCTGATTTTAGTGATGACTTTTCGAGATTTTTCATCAACCTACAGCTGGTCTGGACGACAACTTCATGACCTAAATCAAGAAGCGCGTTTCTTTTTCGGAAGACTTTACTTCCTTTTAATGATGGAATTGATTCATCATGTAGATCCATCTTTCTTACAGTAAATCAGGTAAAACTTTTTAGTTTAGTCCAAAGCAAAAGTATTTTCAGTTATTTGTACAAAAATATGTGGCATATGTTTAAGATAACTTGGTAATTTTTCCCACACTTGGCTTTTATTTTCCTTTTTTTATCGTCCTCTATTCCATTTTAAATGAATTTTAACATTTTGGTTTGTTTCTCAATTTATGTCCTTTTCGAGGTAACAATAATTTCGGTGTTATAACCTAGTTTTATCATTCATAAATATGTATAAACATGATTTTGAGTTCATTTAATTGAAAATTTTGTAAAATTTTACTAGAATTGGGTAGTCAGTATATAAGACTAGGGCTGTTCTTTGTTATCAGAGAGCACTAGATTCTAATACAACTACTGCTTTACTAGTATTTTTAATGGTAACCCAGTGTTTAAAGTAAAAATTTTAAAATTCGAAAGAATTTAACCCCTTCCCATACTTAAGATCTTGCAATGCCCTCATTTGCAAGAAATTAGTAACAATTTAAATTATTGAGGGTGATTTGTGTGAAAATGATTAAATTTTTACCAAAGTTTCCAAATATATTGGCGTTTGTTTGCTGAATGATAAATGGTGCACATCATTTGTTCATTCCGTCTTGTTGTTATTTCACATATATTTTGCATCTTGTCGTCAAAATTAGTTGCTTTTGCTGAACTTAATGCCAGTCTTTGAAAATACGTTGTTTTACCCTGTTGTGTACATAAGATAAACTGCAAACATATATACATATTTTTGAAGTTTGATATATTACCCCACATTCAAAAATTATTAAAATCTAGGAATAAAAGTTAGAAAATTATAAAAACTATTACAATATTAACATAAGTATTAAATGTATCAATATTACAAATTACAAAATAAATAAAACTAAGTAGACTAGGGATGATACTAGTACCAATAGGGGTTCCAGGCATAACCATAGGTGCTATAGAATGCTTCGGCAGGGTTATACGTAGGATACGGTGGTTGCATCTCTATAGACCAGGGAGGGAAGATGGGTTTTGGTGTAGGAATATAGTTTCTACCTATATGTTGGCAATGAGCTATGATTTGGTTCTGATGAACTTGCCAATCTTCAAATGCTCTCTGTCTAGCATTTTCGTACTCCTGTGAAGCTATAAACCTTTGCATTTCTTGCATTTCATTTCCCCCTCCTACATTACCTTGCTGTTGGTTTCTCTCAACTTGTGGATGTCTACCATGGTATTGTACTGCGGCGTTATTTCGCCTCTTCAAAACTTTTCGCACCATGGTATACATTTAAACCTATAGTATCGCGGGGTTCTGGTTCTTCTACTAATAATCCCCCCCGACTTATATCCACACCGAGATATTCACCAATCAAAGTAATAAAAATACCACCTCCTATTATGCTATGCGGTCGCATCCCCCTAACCATAGCTGATAAATAATAACCCACACAATAAGGTATACTTACAGCGCTTTGTGGGTCTCGAATACACATATGGTAAAACAAATCCTGTTCATTTACCTTTTCCTTGTTCTTACCTCTTTGTGTAATCGAATTAGCTAAAAACCTATGAATCACTCTTAATTCGGCTCTATCTATATCCAAATAAGAGTAATTTCCCCCTTTGAAACGGTGATGGCTTGTCATTTGACTCCACACACCGTGTGTATCAAAATTTTCATCTATCTTTCTACCGTTTAGTATCAACCCTCTACAATCGGCAGATGCTAACTCCTCAGGCGTATATATACGTAAAGCCTGAGCCATGTCTAGTAAAGACATGTGGCGCATCGAACCTCCTAACAAAAATCTAATAAATGATCGGTCGGTTAAACTAGCTACCCGATCATTTAATTCTATACTACATAACAATTCTTCACACCATACTTTATATACAGGTCTACGCATGGTGAATAAACGTACCCAGTCATTAAAAGTAGAATTACCATACCTCTGTACAAGTAATTCCCTAATTGGCCCGGCCAATTCTACAGCTTCTAAGGGTCCCCATTCTATGACCCTCGGTACCTCAACAACCTTAGAATGAAGAGTATGCAAACCCCTTTGGTATTTTGGATAATCTATCCAAAGTCTGTCAAATCTCAGGTTCGGGTGCAACTCTTCCAAGTGCATATCAGAAAAGGTCATGACTGGATGAGGTATATCCTGCTTGTAGTAGTTATCCACCTCCTGTTGTTCCGCATTCTCAGCAGGAGCATTGCGAGCTTGGGATGAAGATTCACCCCTTTCAGTCTGCAAAACACATCAAACACAATTTTTGTGCATCCAAATATGCATTAGTGTCAGCAAAATCATCAATCAAAATAATTACAATGACATGATCAATTTATATCAAACTTAAGCTCATTTTCACATTTTTATCAAATCTACACTTTTTCAAATAAGCATATACGAAAATGTTCGCCAAGTTCATAAGCATTCAACTCAAATAACATGTCAAAATAATCATTACTAGCAATTAAACAAGTTTCAAATGGCATTATCTTTCAAAAATCAAGTTCATGAATTTTAGACTTGAAAAAGTCCACTTTAATTCTCAAAATCATGTTTAGGCTCAAAGTTTGGATCATTTAACTACCTAAACATGTTACACTACTTAATTTAGCAACAATTCATGACAAAAATCGGCCATAACCTGTTTATATCAAAAAAGCCCCAAATTTGCTCAAGAACACAAACCCTAGATTACTCAAAATTTGAAGTTTAAGGCTACTAATCATGTTAAATAGCATCAATCTAGGTTATACAAGCATAATACATAAATAATTTAAGCATAATTACACTAAAAAGCATCAAAATCAAATTGGGGAAAAAATTGCACAAGAACACCAAATTTCGGATTAAATGGTGTTTAGGTGTAGAAATTTACCGTTTTTCTTGAGTAATTCCTTGATAGCATCCTTCTCAACATGATTTTAGTAAAAAATTTGGTGATTAACGGTTAAAAATTGTGATTTTGGGGTGTATTTTTCGGGTTTTTCGGGTTTTTGTTCGCAGTGTTTTTTTCTGTTTTGGGTTGTGTGGACTGAGACTGATCGTTCAGCTCTTTTTATTTTTTTCTGATTTTCGGTCCTCCCGCGACTCGCGGTGTTTGGACCCTTCAATCTCCGCGAGTCGCGGAGTTTGCTTTTTTTTTTATATAACTTATACTAATTAAAACAATTAAGTAATTAATTTTAAAATTTTGTTTCCCTTGTCATTTAGGACGAGGTCGTTTCGGATCGATGTCCTAGTCCGTCCCTCGACAACATTTTAAAATTTGTCTTTTTGTAGCGATTGTTTTAAAAGCTAAGATTTTTGGGTTTTTTTTTAATGTTTTTGGCATACTTTAATTCAATAAGATTAAAAATAATGATAATAAAATTTCTCGTCCCTCCCTCGGGTAAAGCAATTTCGGTTCAAAGACCTAGTCTTCAACTTATGACGAATTTTAAAAATCATATTTTTAACTTAATGAGATAAATTAAATTTTTGTTTTTAAATTCACACAATTTAAATATAAAATTCAAAATTAATATTAAAAATTCACACCAAACTTAAAATTTTAAAATGCATAAAAATAAAATTTATATTTTTTAAAAATTAAAAATTTTCATCAAACTTAATTTAAAAATTCATATTATAAATTCATACAAAACTTATATTAATTTTTCAAATATTTACAATTTTAAATATATTGTTTTTACAAAGTTTACAATATTAATTTAAGATTTAAATATTAATTTTAAAAACATGGTAAAAATAAAATTAAAAATCTTTTTGGCTTTTTATCCCACTTTAATCAATCAAATATTATCAAAAATATGCGCCCCTCTTTTCGGTAAAGTAATTTCGGTTCCAAAACCTAATTTAACTCATGACGAATTTTTGAAATATTTTGGGTTGATTGATTAAAGATATTTATACCTTAAGAATAAACGTTAAATTTCGCAGTGATGTAATAAATTTTTGAATGATATCAATAATTTCGGTCGCCAAACCTAATTTTATTCAATACCAATTTAATACTTTTTAGCGAACAAATTAGCGTTTATTATCAAAAGGTTAAAAATAAAAAAATAAAATAAAAACTGTACAGACTTACCTGTGAAATAGATTTCTTAGTTATATGATCTATCCCATTCATAAGATAGTCGGTTTAATTGGTTTTTCATGGCTACATAGGCGTAACCTCGAGCATTCAGTGTCTTTTCTTCTAAACATATGAACGGTCTGTCTCTGCATAAAGTAACAAATTCGGTATTTGAATAGGTTTGATTATTTGAACATTTACCTCCATGTGACCATTTTCCGCATTTATGACATCTTTCTAGGTGTCGTGCTCTTCTTTTTGCCGCGGATTTTGATTTTCCTTTACCAAATTGTAACTTATTATCTTCGCATCTGGATTCTTTTCTAACTCCGTCCATTCTTTCTCTGATTACTGATACTATTTCACTCGGTAGTATGTCATTATTACGTTTAGTGATCAAAGCGTGTAGCATTAGACCATGGTTTAGTTCACAGACAGTCTTCATTTCCTAAAAAAAATAAAAATTCAGAATGGGGGGAGAAGACTAGTTCTTTAGGGTCTGCTAGGGAAAGACCATTCGGGTTCCATTTTCGAGAACTACACGAAAACAGACAATCTAACTCTAACAGAAATACATACTATCCTTTAAAGACTTGATTCTCCCCACACTTAGTTAGCTGTGGTGTCGAAATTATGACTAACTTCGTTGTCGACTTCCATCGGACCATGTATGTATTGTTTAACTCTGTGACCATTAACTTTAAATTCAATCCCATTTGAATTTATTAATTCTATCGTTCCGTATGGGAAAACTCTTTTGACTATGAATGGTCCAGACCATCTTGATTTCAATTTTCCAGGAAATAGCTTGAATCGTGAATTGAAAAGAAGAACTCTGTCTCCTTCTTTAAATTCTTTTGAACTTCTGATTCTTTTATCATGCCATTTCTTCGTTCTTTCTTTATAGATTAACGAATTTTCGTATGCTTCATGTCTTAATTCTTCTAATTCGTTTAGTTGACTTAATCGTAGACGTCCGGCTTCATGTAAATCAAGATTACATGTCTTCAAAGCCCAAAATGCTTTGTGTTCAATTTCTACTGGAAGATGACATGCTTTTCCATAAACAAGTCTAAAAGGTGTGGTTCCAATTGGAGTTTTGTAGGCTGTTCTAAAAGCCCAGAGTGCATCCTCCAATTTAATGGACCATTCCTTCGGATTTGATCCTACGGTTTTCTCTAGAATACGTTTTAAAGCTCGGTTGGTATTTTCAACTTGTCCGCTTGTTTGTGGATGATATGCGGTGGAGATTTTATGAGTTACTCCATATCTTTTAAGAACTTTCTCAAGTTGATTATTACAGAAATGAGTCCCCCGATCACTTATTAAAGCTTTCGGTGTTCCAAACCTTGCAAAAAGACGTTTTAAAAAATTGACTACAACTCGTGCATCGTTAGTTGTGAGAGCTTGTGCTTCCGCCCATTTAGATACATAATCAATGGCTACGAGTATATATAGATTATTATGAGATTTTGGAAATGGACCCATAAAGTCAATACCCCAAATGTCAAATACTTCACATACTTGGATGACATTTTGTGGCATTTCATCACGTTGACTTATTTTTCCTGCCCTTTGACAAGCATCACAGGATTTGCAAAGAAGGTGTGCGTCTTTGTAAATTGTAGGCCAATAGAATCCAGCATCATAAACTTTTCTTGCTGTTAGTTGAGGCCCATAATGCCCTCCTGTTGGTCCTGTGTGACAATGGTTTAAAATTTTACTAGCTTCATCTCCGAATACACATCGGCGTATTATTCCATCGGGACAACTTTTAAACAGATGTGGATCTTCCCAAAAATAGTGTTTTATATCACTGAAGAATTTCTTTCATCTTTGGTACGATAATCCTTTTTCAAGGAATCCACATACTAAATAGTTTGCATAGTCTGCAAACCATGGAATTTCTTTATAATCTATCTTCAATAGATATTCATCAGGAAAGTTGTCTTGTATGGCCGATTCATTTAGAACTTCTAATTCGGGATTTTCAAGACGAGAAAGATGATCAGCGGCGAGATTTTCTGCTCCTCTTTTATCTCGGATTTCAATATCAAACTCTTGTAAGAGTAAGATCCAACGGATTAATCTTGGTTTAGCATCTTGTTTTGAAAATAGGTATCTAAGAGCAGAATGGTCGGTATAGACCACCGTTTTTGCTAGAACGAGATATGATCGAAATTTGTCAAAAGCAAAGACAATAGCAAGGAGCTCTTTTTCAGTAGTTGTATAGTTCGTTTGTGCTCCTTGTAACGTCTTACTAGCATAATATATAGGTTGAAATCGTTTTTCAATCCTTTGTCCTAAAACGGTTCCCATTGCAAAATCACTTGCATCGTACATTAGTTCAAATGGTAGATTCCAATTTGGTGTTATCATGATCGGCGCATTAGTGAGTTTCTCTTTAAGAATATTAAAAGATTTGATACACTCATCGGAAAAGATGAATGGAGCATCCTTTCCTAGGAGTTTATTCATAGGAGTGGCAATTTTAGAAAAATCTTTTATGAAACGTCGGTAAAAACCGGCATGCCCTAGAAAACTCCTAACTCCTCTAACATTGGTGGGATGTGGAAGTTTAGCAATTACATCTACTTTAGCTCTATCCACTTCAATTCCTTCTTTTGAAATTTTATGACCAAGAACGATGCCTTCTTTAACCATAAAATGGCATTTCTCCCAATTAAGTACTAGATTTGATTGTTCGCATCTAATAAGCATTCGTTCCAGATTAACTAGACATGATTCAAATGTATCACCGAAGACTGAAAAGTCATCCATGAATACTTCCATACATTCTTCTATCATGTCATGAAAAATCGCCATCATACACCTTTGAAAGGTTGCAGGGGCGTTGCAAAGTCCAAATGGCATGCGTTTGTAAGCAAAAGTACCATAAGGGCACGTGAATATGGTTTTCTCTTGATCTTCGGGTGATATTGGAATTTGAAAATATCCGAAAAATCCATCTAGAAAACAATAGTAACTATTTCCGGCTAATCTTTCCAACATTTGATCTATGAAAGGTAAGGGAAAGTGATCTTTTCTGGTGGCGTCATTTAATTTTCTATAATCAATACATACACGCCATCCTGTTACAGTCCTAGTAGGAATAAGCTCATTTTTCTCATTTGTAATGACAGTCATGCCACCCTTCTTAGGCACGCATTGAACTGGGCTTACCCATGGACTATCAGAAATTGGATAAATTAAACCTGCATCTAGCAATTTAATAATCTCTTTTTTAACTACATCTTGCATATTAGGATTTAGTCTTCATTGGCGTTGCACATACGTTTTATGACCTTCTTCCATAAGGATTTTATGTGTGCAATACGAAGGACTTATTCCTTTAATATCATGAATCTTCCATGCAATGGCTGGTTTATGGGCTTTCAACACAGAAATAAGTTGTGATTTCTCATTTTCAGTAAGAGAAGACGATATTATTACAGGTAATTCAGATTCACCATGTAAATAAGCGTATTCCAAATGGTTTGGAAGTGGCTTTAACTCTAATTTTGGTGGTTCTTCTATCGATGATTTATATCGATATCTGTCTTCTTCTTTTAGCATTTGAATTTCTTCTGTTGTTGGTTCATATCCATTAGCTATAAGTGTAGCTAATATTTCAGCTTCATCAATTGGTTCATTACCTTCTCCTAAAGAACATTCTCCAGTTCCTTGTAATTCTGGAAATTCTTCTAATAATTCTGCATGTGCATCTATAGTTTGAATATAATAACATGTATCATCTGCAGATTGTGGTTGTTGCATTGCTCTATCAACTGAAAAGGTAACACTCTCATCCTCTATACTTAGGGTCAGTTTCTTACCGAACAAGTCTATCATTGCTTTAGCCGTGTTTAAGAATGGTCTTCCTAATATGAGAGGAACTTGAGAATCTTCTTCCATGTCCAAAACAACAAAATCTACTGGAAATACTAAAGTACCAACTTTAACTAGCATGTTCTCCATTATCCCTCTAGGATATTTTATTGATCTATCGGCTAGTTATATGCTTATTCTTGTTGGTTTCAATTCTCCAAGGTCTAGTTTAGTGTATAGTGAATACGGCATTAGATTTATACTAGCACCTAAATCTGCTAATGCTTCTATTGAACTAAGACTACCCAGAAAACATGGAATTGTGAAACTTCCTGGATCAGATAGTTTTTCTGGTATCTTATTCAACAGCACTGCTGAACAATTAGCATTCATAGTAACAGCCGAGAGTTCTTCCATTTTCTTTCTATTTGAGATTAGATCTTTCAAGAATTTAGCATATCTAGGCATTCCTGAAATCACATCAATGAAAGGAAGATTTACATTTATCTGTTTAAACATATCCAAGAATTTGGATTGCTCGGCTTCAAGTTTCTCTTTCTTCATTTTACTCGGGTAAGGAAGTGGTGGTTGGTATGGTTTAACATAAGGTTTAGCCTTAACTGTGTTATCTTCATTAACCTTTTCAACTACCGGTTCTTTTTCCTTATCTTGATCAGGTTGTGGTTCTTGTAGAGTAGGAATAGCTTCATCAGAAGTTACAGGTATTTCAGGTGGTTTAAGTGTTGTACCACTTCTTGTGGTAATGGCTTTAGCTGTTTCATTCCGGGGATTAGCATTTGTATCACTAGGTAGACTTCCCGGTTTTCTTTCACCTATTAACCTTGCTAGGTTACTTACTTCTTGTTCCAAATTTTGAATAGAAGCTTGTTGATTTCTAAATGCTTGAGCATTTTGTTCATTGGTTTGTTTCTGAGATGTGAAAAATTGCGTTTGAGTTTCAACTAGCTTCGTCATCATATCTTCTAAATTCGGCTTTTTATCATCGGTTTGTTGTGGTGGTTTGTTTTGAAAATTAGGTCTTTGCTGATTGTAATTATTATTGGATACTTGTTGATTGCTAGGACCTTGTTGGTTGTTGTATGGAATATTTCGGTTATAATTTTGGTTTTGATTGTAAATCGGTCTTGGCGGTTGATAATTATTCTGATAATTATTTCCAGGCTTTTGGTTTATGTATGAAATATTCTCTCTTTGTTCCATTGTTAATTCAATACTGAGACAATCTTTTGTCAAATGTGGTCCTCCACACTGCTCACAACTAATTCGTATTGAGTGAATATCTTTAGTCATCTTTTCCATTCGTCTCTCGACAGCATCTATCTTTAAAGAAATGGAATCTAAGTCATAGCTAGAATCGGCTCTAGCTGCTTTAGATGATCTAACGATATCTTTTTCTTGGTGCCACTCATGTGAGTGGGAAGCAGTGTTATCAATAATTTTGTAAGCATCAGTTTCGGTTTTCTTCATAATAGAACCACCAGCTGCTATATCTATGTCTTTCCTTGTAGTGATGTCGCATCCTTGGTAGAATATTTGTACTATTTGACAGGTGTCTAAACCATGTTGCGGACATCCTCTTAATAACTTTCCATATCTAGTCCACGCCTCATATAGAGTTTCATTTGGCTTCTGTGTGAACGTAACAATTTCTCCTTTAAGTCTTACGGCTTTAGATGCCGGAAAGAATTGTTTAAGAAATTTTTCAACTAAAATGTCCCATGTATCAATCGCCCCTTCAGGTAACGATTCCAACCAATCTTTGGCTTCTCCCTTTAAAGTCCAGGGAAATAACATGAGATATATCTGTTCATCTTCCACTTCTCGGATTTCAAATAGTGTGCAGATCCTATTAAAGGTACGTAAATGTTCATTTGGATCTTCCTTCGGCGCACCACTAAATTGGCATTGATTAGTCACCATGTGTAGAATTTGTCCTTTGATTTCATAATCTGGCGCATTAATGTCTGGATGAGTAATTGTGTGACCTTGGCCAGTGCGTTTAGCTCTCATTCGGTCTTCCATACTTAAAGGTTCCAGATTCTCCATAATTGAATTTGTTGAATCGGAATCACTAGAGGATTCTGATTTAATGGTTCGTTCCTCAACAATCTCAGTTTGAATGATTGGTGGTTCCGGAGGAAAGTTTAGTGGTTCAGGATCTATGAACCGTTCCTGAATATTCTCCGGATTCTCAATTGTGAGGTCGGGTTCAAAAAATGGATTATCGGAAATTTGAACTGAAGTACTTGGTTGACTGGATGACGATTCTAAAGAAAAATCAACGGCGGTAATATTTGCTAAATGTCTTGATCTAGTTACAGGTGGTGAACGTACAAAAGGTGGTGAACGTCTTGCTCGGTGCATTCACTGAATATCCTATTAGTTTTTAAAAGGAAAGAAAAATTATAATAAGTTATCCAATCAATAGACTTTTCTGATTTTGCCCACGTTTCGAATAGCCAAAAGATGCAGCAGAGGGGCAGGATTCGTTTGGTCTCAATATAATTGAGGACTGTTTGGCTCCAATAACCCGGTCCACGTACAAATCCAACTATTACTACGAACCAGAAAATTTTGATGTCTATCAATTTAACCACTTAAAATAAATTTTCGTAATTTTAAGAAATTTAGATAAGAAGTAGAATAAAAATCTATGTCCTAAAATTAGAATAGCGAGAAATAAGAAAGAAAAAGAGCGTGTCGGAAAAAGGTCGAAAAAGAAAAATGGTTGAAAAATAAAAGGTGACGAAAAAATAAAAGAAACTTATAAAACTTAAAAATACTTGACTAACCTAACCTTATTACTACAACTAACTTAAAATTATAATCGCAAATTGAGATTACTAATTGGAATGATAATTGATACATAGGTAAAATTCGTCTAAAAATATTAAAGCTTACAGGAAAAACTAAATCCCAAATGGAAATAACTTAAAAAGAAACTAAAACTTAAAAAGGCGTCGCAAAATTCTAAAGCACCTAAATCTTAGTCTAAAGAAAAAGCACTTAAGGAATTCTACGGCAAAGACTAAAAATCTAGAAGTAAAAATAAATATAGCAAAAACTAAGTTTAAAACTAAATATGAGCTAAAAATACAATTATTACGCTAAAACGATTGAAAAGGGACAAAATATAAAAATATACAAAAAATTTGTAAAAAGTACAATTTTTTTATAAAAATATTATTTTTATATTATTTATTTATTAAAACTATTAATTTTACAATTTAATTAAACTTAATAAACTAAATATACAAATTAATTAAAACTTAAATTAAATACTAAATTAATTAAATATTTAACCCTAATTACAAATTAATTAATAATAATTAATAATACTCCATAATAAATGCAGGATTAGGGCTTCCTGTTGGTGTCAGGTCCCCTCCGCGAGTTGCGGTATTCAAGGCACCAAACCCCGCGAGTCGCGGGGTTCAGAAATTCAACTGATAGGTTTAAAATTCGACGCGTTTTTCTTTATTTTTTTTTTTATTTTCTGTTTTCTGTTTTTATATAAATAAAAGATATTTAAATAAAACTTATATTTTTATAAACTAAAATAAAAATAAAGAAAGTTATAAAACTTAAATATTTAACAAAATCTTAAAAATACTTATATTTTTGTTTTTCTTTTTATATTTTTGAATAATTAAAACGTATTTTTACAAAAACGAATTTTAATAAAAGTTAACTAAAATCTTTTTTTTTTATATAGCGTTGCGCTTCCGGTTTTTAAGAGTTCCCCGGCAGCGGCGCCAAAAATAACTTGATGTCAAAGCTAAGGGGTATAAAATACTATTAAATTTTAGCAGGAAATACTATTAAATACGATACATTTTTACACAAGATATTTATTTATTTAGAGAATGGATATACTTAAACCTTGCTACAACACTTATAGGCAGTGTACCTAATCGTACAGTAGTGTAGTTTTTAGTAAGTCCGGTTCGTTCCACAGGGAATCTTTTTAAACAAAGCTTAACGCTATATTAGTTTACTTTTATAAAAATACAAATATATATATATATAAGTAATATTATTATTATAAAGGGGGGTTTTTACCGTTTAATGACCGGTTTGTCGATTTTAAAACTTTAGTCGCAGTTAAAACCAAATGTAAAATATTAAAAATAAATACAAGACTTAAATTAAAGCGTAAAGTAAATAACGATAATGAAATTGCGAATAATAAAAGTGCGATAAAATAAACTTGCGATAATTAAAAAGTACGAAAATTAAAAGTGCAATTAAATACAATAACAATAAATAAAAATGCGATAATTAGAAGTGCAATTAAATATAAAATAAAGGAAATTAAATATGAAATAAAAGAATTATGCTTATTTAAACTTCCGTAATCATGATGTTTGACATGTTGATTTTAGTTTTATGCCCATGGGTTAATTGTCCTTTGTCCTGGATTATTTAATATGTCCATACAGATTTGCCCATAATAGTCCATCAGTCATAATTATAAAGAGCGAAAGCCTTCGTCAAATTATTCTTATTCCCGAAGTCAAATATTCCAACTAATTGGGGATTCAAATTGTAACAAGGTTTTAATACTTTGTTTAATGAATACACCAGGTTATCGACTGCGTGTAAACCAAGGTTTTACTACTTTGTTAACAATTACACCAATTACCCTTGAATGTAATTCACCCCTGTTTCAACAAGTCTATTAACTATTAATCCAGTTCCGTATCCGGTAAAATGAATAATTATTGGTATTTATAGATATCCCGCCCACCGTACCCAGTCAAGCGTATGTGGTTATATATAAATACGTTGAATTATAAGTTTGTATATTAAATTAACAAGGTATTGTTTAGTTAATATAAAACCCATTAATAACCCATAGTCTAATTTCTACAAGTGTCGTTCTTTTGTCCAAACCCCAATTATGGTACAAAGCCCAATTACCCAATTTTAGTAATTAGCCCAACATCATGATTACTTCGGATTAAATAAGCATAATAATAACTTAGCTACGAGACATTAATGTAAAAAGGTTGAACATAACTTACAATGATTAAAAATAGCGTAGCGTTACACTGACAGAATTTCGACTTACACCCTTACAACATTCGCTAACATACCCTTATTATTAGAATTATAATTAAAATTAAAATTAAAATTAAAATATAAATATAAATATTTACGTAGTATTATGAGAGAAGAAGAAAAAGATGATGAAAAATGCTCAGAATTCGGTTGCTTTTATAGGGACTTTCAAAACTTGGGGCTCCGCGACTCGCGGCATTTTTGGCCTTCAAACTCCGCGAGTCGCGGAGATTGAAATTACAGCTCAGTCCAGTTTGGAGTCTTTCTTGCCGACGGTTTTTATTATTTATTATAATATATAAATAATTATAAGAATTATTTAAATATTATATTATATTTATGTGCATAGTTGACTTGTAATTTTTAGTCCGTTGCGTCGAGCGTTGAGAGTTGACTCTGGTCCTGGTTCCGGATTTTCGAACGTCCTTGCGTACAATTTAATATCTTGTACTTTGCGTTTTGAATCTTGTACTCTTGTAATTTCGAGACGTTTTTTATCAATAATTGGAACCTCTTTGATTGTCTTTTGTACTTTTGAGCTTTTTGGTCGTTTGCGTCTTCAATTCGTCGAATCTGTCTTTTGTCTTCACCTTTTATTATTTAAACGAATATTACTTGTAAATAGAACAATTGCAACTAAAAGCTTGTCTTTCTTGAGGAATAATGCTATGAAATATATGTTCGTTTTTAGCATTATCAATGTTCCCGTCGCAAAAGAATTTCCCGATGTATTTTTGAAAGAATTACCGGGATTACCCCCACATCGATCCGTTAAATTTCAAATAGATCTTGTACCAGGAGCTGCACCAATAGCTCGTGCTCCTTACAGACTCGCACCCAGCGAGATGAAAGAACTGCAAAGCCAATTACAAGAACTTTTAGAGCGTGGTTTCATTCGACCAAGCACATCACCGTGAGGAGCTCCTGTTTTGTTTGTCAAGAAGAAAGATGGTACATTCAGGTTGTGTATCGACTACCGAGAGTTGAACAAACTTACCATCAAGAACCGCTACCCACTACCGAGAATCGACGACTTATTTGATCAACTACAAGGCTCGTCTGTTTATTCAAAGATTGACTTACGTTTCGGGTATCATCAAATGCGGGTGAAAGAAGATGATATTCCAAAGACTGCTTTCAGAACACGTTACGGTCATTACGAGTTTATGGTCATGCTGTTTGGTTAAACTAATGCACCAGCTGTGTTCATGGACCTTATGAACCGAGTGTGTGGACCATACCTTGACAAGTTTGTCATTATTTTCATTGATGACATACTTATTTACTCAAAGAATGACCAAGAACACGGTGAACATTTGAGAAAGGTGTTAGAAGTATTGAGGAAGGAAGAATTATACGCTAAATTTTCAAAGTGTGCATTTTGGTTGGAAGAAGTTCAATTCCTCGGTCACATAGTGAACAAAGAAGGTATTAAGGTGGATCCGGCAAAGATAGAAATTGTTGAAAAGTGGGAAACCCCGAAAACTCCGAAACACATACGCCAGTTTTTAGGACTAGCTGGTTACTACAGAAGGTTCATCCAAGACTTTTCCAGAATAGCAAAACCCTTGACTGCATTAACGCATAAAGGGAAGAAATTTGAATGGAAGGATGAACAAGAGAAAGCGTTTCAGTTATTGAAGAAAAAGCTAACTACGGCACCTATATTGTCATTGCCTGAAGGGAATGATGATTTTGGATTTATTGTGACGCATCAAAGCAAGGTCTCGGTTGTGTATTAATGCAACGAACGAAGGTGATTGCTTATGCGTCTAGACAATTGAAGATTCACGAACAAAATTATACGACGCATGTTTTGGAATTAAGCGCGGTTATTTTTGCATTAAAGACTTGGAGGCACTACTTATATGGGGTCAAAAGTATTATATATACCGACCACAAAAGTCTTCAACACATATTTAATCAGAAACAACTGAATATGAGGCAGCGTAGGTGGATTGAATTGTTGAATGATTACGACTTTGAGATTCGTTACCACCCGGGGAAGGCAAATGTGGTAGCCGACGCCTTGAGCAGGAAGGACAGAGAACCCATTCGAGTAAAATCTATGAATATAATGATTCACAATAACCTTACTACTCAAATAAAGGAGGCGCAACAAGGAGTTTTAAAAGAGGGAAATTTAAAGGATGAAATACCCAAAGGATCGGAGAAGCATCTTAATATTCGAGAAGACGGAACCCAGTATAGGACTGAAAGGATTTGGGTACCAAAATTTGGAGATATGAGAGAAATGGTACTTAGAGAAGCTCATAAAACCAGATACTCAATACATCCTGGAACGGGGAAGATGTACAAGGATCTCAAGAAACATTTTTGGTGGCCGGGTATGAAAGCCGATGTTGCTAAATACGTAGAAAAATGTTTGACGTGTTCTAAGGTCAAAGCTGAGCATCAGAAACCATCAGGTCTACTTCAACAACCCGAAATCCCAGAATGGAAATGGGAAAACATTACCATGGATTTCATCACTAAATTGCCAAGGACTGCAAGTGGTTTTGATACTATTTGGGTAATAGTTGATCGCCTCACCAAATCAGCACACTTCCTGCCAATAAGAGAAGATGACAAGATGGAGAAGTTAGCACGACTGTATTTGAAGGAAGTCGTCTCCAGACATGGAATACCAATCTCTATTATCTCTGATAGGGATGGCAGATTTATTTCAAGATTCTGGCAGACATTACAGCAAGCATTAGGAACTCGTCTAGACATGAGTACTGCCTATCATCCACAAACTGATGGGTAGAGCGAAAGGACGATACAAACGCTTGAAGACATGCTACGAGCATGTGTTATTGATTTCAGAAACAGTTGGGATCGACACCTACCGTTAGCAGAATTTTCCTACAACAACAGTTATCATTCTAGTATTGAGATGGCGCCGTTTGAGGCACTTTATGGTAGAAAGTGCAGGTCTCCGATTTGTTGGAATGAAGTGGGGGATAGACAGATTACGATTCCGGAGATAATACAAGAAACTACCGAGAAAATCATCCAAATTCAACAAAGATTAAAAACCGCCCAGAGTCGACAAAAGAGCTACGCGGACAGTAAAAGAAAAGATATAGAGTTTGAAATTGGAGAAATGGTCATGCTTAAGGTTTCACCTTGGAAAGGCGTTGTTCGATTTGGTAAACGGGGGAAACTAAATCCAAGGTACATTGGACCATTCAAGATTATAGATCGTGTCGGACCAGTAGCTTACCAACTGGAGCTACCTCAACAACTCGCAGCTGTACATAACACTTTCTACGTCTCAAATTTGAAGAAATGTTTTGCTAAAGAAGATCTCACTATTCCGTTGGACGAAATCCAAATCAATGAAAAACTTCAATTCATTGAAGAACCCGTCGAAATAATGGATCGTGAGGTTAAGAGACTTAAACAAAACAAGATACCGATTGTTAAGGTTCGATGGAATGCTCGTAGAGGACCCGAGTTCACCTGGGAGCGTGAAGATCAGATGAAGAAGAAATACCCGCATCAATTTCTAGAAGATTCGTCAACACTTTCAACAGCTTAAAATTTCGGGACGAAATTTATTTAACGGGTAGGCACTGTAGTGACCCGAACTTTTCCATGTTTATATATATTAAATGAAATTGAAATTTTACATGATTAAGTGTTTCCAACATGTTAAGCAATCAAACTTATTAAGACTTGATTAATTGGAATAGGTTTCATATAGACAAATGACCACCCAAGTTGACCGGTGATTCACGAACGTTAAAACTTGTAAAAACTATACGATGACATATATATGGTTATATATATAGTTAACATGATTTTATTATAAGTATGTATCTCATTAGGTATTTTAACAATGAGTTATATACATAAAAATGAGACTATTAAAATAAGAAACTCGAAAACGATATATATAACGATTATCGTTATAACGTCTTACTAGGTACATATGAATCATATTAAGATATTGATACACTTGGTTAATTATGTTAAATGATAAGTAAATATATCATTAAGTGTATTAACAATGAACTACATATGTAAAAATAATACTACTAACTTAATGATTTTGAAACGAGACATATATGTAACGATTATCGTTGTAACGACATTTAATGTATATAGATCATAGTAAGAGATATTCGTACATCATAATATCATGATAATATAATAATTTAAAATCTCATTTGATATTATAAACATTGGGTTAACAACATTTAACAAGATCGTTAACCTAAAGGTTTCAAAACAACATTTACATGTAACGACTAACGATGACTTAACGACTCAGTTAAAATGTATATACATGTAGTGTTTTAATATGTATTCATACACTTTGTAAAGACTTCAAGACACTTATCAAAATACTTCTACTTAATAAAAATGCTTACAATTACATCCTCGTTCAGTTTCATCAACAAATCTACTCGTATGCACCCGTATTCGTACTCATACAATACACAGCTTTTAGATGTATGCACTATTGGTATATACACACCAATGATCAGCTCTTAGCAGCCCATGTGAGTCACCTAACACCTGTGGGAACCATCATTTGGCAACTAGCATGAAATATCTCATAAAATTACAAAAATATGAGTAATCATTCATGACTTATTAACATGAAAACTAAATTACATATCCTTTATATCTAATCCATACACCAACAACCAAAAACACCTACAAACACTTTCATTCTTCAATTTTCTTCATCTAATTGATCTCTCTCAAGTTCTATCTTCAAGTTCTAAATGTTCTTCATAAATTCCAAAAGTTCTAGTTTCATAAAATCAAGAATACTTCCAAGATTGCAAGTTTACTTCCAAGTTTTCTAAATCCATTCCAAGTAATCATCCAAGATCAAGAAACCTTTGTTACTTATAGTAGGTTATCTTTCTAATACAAGGTAATATTCATATTCAAACTTTAATTCAATTTCTATAACTATAACAATCTTATTTCGAGTGGAAATCTTACTTGAAATTGTTTTCGTGTCATGATTCTGCTTCAAGAACTTTCAAGCCATCCAAGGATCCTTTGAAGCTAGATCCATTTTCTCATTTCTAGTAGGTTTATCCAAGGAACTTGAGGTAGTAATTATGTTCATAACATCATACGATTCATACATAAAAAGTTGTCTTATTCAACGTTATAAACTTGTAATCACTAGAACATAGTTTTGTTAATTCTAAACTTGCTCGCAAATAAAGTTAATCCTTCTAACAAGACTTTTAAAATCAACTAAACACATGTTCTATATCTATATGATATGATAACTTAATTATTTAAAACCCCGAAACACGATAAACACCATAAAACTGGATATACGCCGTCGTAGTAAAACCGGGGGCTGTTTTGGTTAGGATAATTAAAAGCTAAGAAGAACTTTGATTTAAAAGCTATAATTCTGTAAAAATGATTTTTCTTATGAACATGAAACTATATCCAAAAATCATGGTTAAACTCAAAGTGAAAGTATGTTTTTCAAAATGGTCATCAAGATGTCGTTCTTTCAACGGAAATGACTACCTCTTTCAAAAATGACTTGTAACTTGTATTTCTGACTATAAACTTATACTTTTTATATTGGATTCAAAAAGTTAATTTCAATACGAAATCGTGGCCACTGGAATCACTCAGAACGGATTAGAAACGAAGAAATGGCGAGTAAAACAAGATTGATAAAAACTACTCATTTTACCTACGTGAAAGTTAGTAATAAATCTATTCCAACCATAACCTAATCAACTTATATTGTATATTATGTAATATTGAGATACCATAGACACGTATACAATGTTTCGACCTATCATGTCGACCCATCTATATATATATATTGCGGAACAACCATAGACACTCTATATGTGAATGTTGGAGTTAACTATACAGGGTTGAGGTTGATTCCAAAATATATATATATATATATATATATATATATATATATATATATATATAGTTTGAGTTGTGATCAATACTGAGATACGTATACACTGGGTCGTGGATTGATTCAAGATAATATTTATCGATTTATTTCTGTACATCTAACTGTGGACAACTAGTTGTAGGTTACTAACGAGGACAGCTGACTTAATAAACTTAAAACATCAAAATGTATTAAAAGTATTGTAAATATATTTTGAACATACTTTGA
This sequence comes from Rutidosis leptorrhynchoides, assembly GCF_046630445.1. Classification (NCBI taxonomy): domain Eukaryota; kingdom Viridiplantae; phylum Streptophyta; class Magnoliopsida; order Asterales; family Asteraceae; genus Rutidosis; species Rutidosis leptorrhynchoides. The sequence goes on along the minus strand of NC_092333.1, from coordinate 106,426,226 downwards.
TATATATATGTATATATTGTTATAGGTTCGTGAATCAACTAGTGGCCAAGTCTTACTTCCCGACGAAGTAAAAATCTGTGAAAGTGAGTTATAGTCCCACTTTTAAAATCTAATATTTTTGGGATGAGAATACATGCAGGTTTTATAAATGATTTACAAAATAGATACAAGTACGTGAAACTACATTCTATGGTTGAATTATCGAAATCGAATATGCCCCTTTTTATTAAGTCTGGTAATCTAAGAATTAGGGAACAGACACCCTAATTGACGTGAATCCTAAAGATAGATCTATTGGGCCTAACAAACCCCATCCAAAGTACCGGATGCTTTAGTACTTTGAAATTTATATCATATTCGAAGGGTGTCCCGGAATGATGGGGATATTCTTATATATGCATCTTGTTAATGTCGGTTACCAGGTGTTCACCATATGAATGATTTTTATCTCTATGTATGGGATGGGTATTGAAATATGAAATCTTGTGGTCTATTGTTACGATTTGATATATATAGGTTAAACCTATAACTCACCAACATTTTTGTTGACGTTTAAAGCATGTTTATTCTCAGGTGAATACTAAGAGCTTCCGCTGTTGCATACTAAAATAAGGACAAGATTTGGAGTCCATGTTTGTATGATATTGTGTAAAAACTGCATTCAAGAAACTGATTTCGATGTAACATATTTGTATTGTAAACCATTATGTATTGGTCGTGTGTAAACAGGATATTTTAGATTATCATTATTTGATAATCTACGTAAAGCTTTTTAAACCTTTATTTATGAAATAAAGGTTATGGTTTTTTTTTTAAAATGAATGCAGTCTTTGAAAAAACGTCTCATATAGAGGTCAAAACCTCGCAACGAAATCAATTAATATGGAACGTTTTTAATCAATAAGAACGGGACATTTCATGGATGAGCTCGCTTAGGGCTAATATTAAGTGTGATAGGAAAATGATTACCTTTCGTTCGACCGATGGAACCCGTGTTGTGCCCCGAGGGGAGCGGGGCGGGTATAATTTTTCGTTGATAACCATGATGAAAGCGAAAAAGTCGATGGCAAAGGGTTGTGAGTCATTTCTTGCATATGTGATTGATGCAAAGAAAGAAAAGAGAACAGTTACCGATATTCCGATAGTATCAGAATTTCCAGAAGTGTTCCCAGATGAGTTACCAGGCCTGCCGCCGGTAAGGGAAGTCGAATATAAGATTGAGTTGGTTCCTGGAACAACTCCTGTTGCAAAAGCTCCATACCGATTAGCACCGTCTGAAATCCGTGAAATGATGTCCCAGATTCAAGAGTTATTAGATCGTGGGTTTATCCGACCAAGTTCTTCGTCGTGGGGTGCTCCGGTATTGTTTGTTAAAAAGAAAGATGGGTCAATGCGTATGTGTATTGATTATCGTGAATTGAACAAAAGAACAGTGAAAAATAAGTATCCATTACCTCGAATAGACGATTTGTTCGATCAGTTACAGGGTGCTTCATTCTTTTCCAAGATAGATTTACGATCCGGATATCATCAGGTTCGTGTTGTTGAATCAGATATACCGAAAACTGCATTTAGAACAAGGTATGGTCATTATGAATTTCTTGTCGTGCTGTTTGGGTTGACGAATGCGCCAGCAGTCTTCATGGATTTAATGAATAGAGTGTGTCGTCCGTTTTTAGATAAGTTTGTGATTGTGTTCATAGAAGATATACTAGTGTATTCAAAGACAGAGAGTGAACATGCTGAACATCTGAGACAGGTTTTGAACTTGTTGAAACGTGAGCCACTATTTGCAAAATTTTCAAAATGTGAATTTTGGTTACGTGAAGTGCAGTTTTTAGGTCATGTGATTTGTGTCGAAGGTATAAAAGTTGATCCGATAAAGATAGAAGCGGTAATGAATTGGAATTCTCCGAAGACTCCGACTGAGATTAAGAGTTTCCTGGGATTGGCTGGTTATTATCGCAGGTTTATCAAAGATTTTTCTAAAATAGTGGGTCCGTTGACTAAGTTGACTCGTAAAGATGTAGCCTTTCGATGGACTGATGAACAGGAAAAGGCTTTTCAGATTTTGAAACAGCTACTGTGTCAGGAACCAGTGTTAGCTTTACCAGAAGGTTCAGATGACTTCGTGGTATACTGTGATGCGTCTTTTGCTGGGTTGGGTTGTGTATTAATGCAGAGAGATAAAGTAATCGCCTACTCCTCGTGACAGTTGAAAGTTCATGAGAAAAATTATCCAGTGCATGATCTTGAAATGGCTGTAGTAGTGTTTGCTTTGAAACTGTGGAGACACTATTTGTATGGAACCCATTGTGTTATTTGTACAGATCACAAGAGTTTGCAGTATATCTTCTCACAGAAAGAATTGAATATACATCAGAGACGATGGCAAGAGTTGATCAAAGATTATGATTGTGAAATTAAATACCATCCGGGTAAGGCAAATGTGGTTGCAGATGCGCTAAGTCGTAAAAGGTCAAGTGATAATGTGAAATTTCTTCGTTTGAATATAACTTCAGATTTGATTAACAGCTTAAGAATCGTTCAGGCCTGTGCTTTGGAGGACGAACATATTAAAACTAAACAAATGACCAAACGAAAAGTGGACTTAATTGATGACTCACGTGGACTAAAGACCTTAAACAATCGTGTTTGGGTGCCTAATCTTGGAGATTTGAGGGATTTAATCATGACAGAAGCTCACAAATCCAGATTGACAGTACATCTGGGTAGTAATAAGATGTATCATGACTTGAAAACAGTGTATTGGTGGCCGACAATGAAAATAGATATCGCTCGATATATTGAAAAGTGTCATATATGTGCTCAAGTAAAGGCAGAACATCAAAAACCTTATGGTTCGTTACGTCAGTTACAGATTCCAGAGTGGAAATGGGAACATATAACGATGGATTTTGTGACTAAATTACCTCGAACTCAGAAAAGACATGATATGATTTGGGTAATAGTGGATCGTCTAACTAAAAGTGCTCATTTTCTTGCTACTCGTGAAACAGCTTCATTGAGTGAGTTAGCCGAATTGTATGTGAAAGAGATAGTTAGTCGACATGGTGTGCCGTTATCGATCGTTTCAGACAGAGATTCCAGATTTGTGTCGAATTTTTGGAATAGTCTTCAACATAATTTGGGTACGCGTGTGAATTTAAGTACAGCTTATCATCCTCAGATAGATGGTTAGAGTGAAAGAACGATACAGACTTTGGAGGATATGTTAAGGGCTTGTGTGTTAGAATACGGTGGTTCATGGGATACACATTTACCGTTGGTCAAATTCGCGTATAATAATTCATATCATTCAAGTATAGGGATGCCGCTCTATGAAATGTTGTAAGGTCGTCGTTGCAGAACTCCGACTTGTTGGTTAGAAGCCGGGGAGAAACAGTTTGCAGGTCCCGAAATTGTTCAAATGACAGCCGAAAAAGTTGCAATCGCGCGAGAAAAGTTAAAAGCCGCTAGAGATAGATAGAAAATGTATGCTGATCCGCGTAGACATCCTGTAACCTTTAATGTGGGTGAACGAGTGTATCCAAAAGTTTTTCCGTGGAAAGGGGTTATCAGATTTGGTAAACGTGGTAAGTTAGCACCAAGATTTATTGGTCCGTTTTCGATCAGCGAAGTGTTGAATGATCAGACGGTGGTGTTAGATCTTCCACCAGAGTTAACCGGTATTCATAATACATTCAACGTATGTTATCTTCGTAAGTGTAAAGTCGACGATGAAACGCAACTTCTTCCTTTAGAAGATTTAAGGGTCGATTTGAATAAGAAATTGGTGGAAGAGCCCGTCCGTGTAGTTGACCGAAAGGTGACTAAGTTGAGAAATAAAGAGATATCGATGGTGTTGATCGAGTGGAAACATAGTTTGGGTTTTAATCTTACGTGGAAAACGGAAGAGTTGATGAGAAACAGCTACCCTCATTTGTTTGACCAAGACCATATTCCGAGGACGGAATCTCCTTAAGGGGGTTGTATTTGTAACAGACTGAAACCCGGGCTAGTTGTAAGTGGACTATTTTACCCTTAGGGTTTTATTATGTGTTTTATATGCTTTTATTTAAATTATGTGAATAGTGTTATTTTATTAATTGGTTAAGACCAGTTTGTGACAAGGGTTACAGAACGGGTTTGTTTATTTAATTTGGACTCCGTTAGGGCCGCCTAACGAAGTACGAAAGATATCTGATAACTGATAAATACCCGTGTGTTGTGCAGTGTGGTAATTAACCCAATTAAGTGACTAGTGTGCTGTATTTTCTTCCCATTTCTAGAAAATTCACCAAAAACACCGTACCTTCATCCCTCCCACCTAACCAAACCCTAATTCCCCATTGTTGATCTTGAGCTCGAATTGGTCTTGAAATCACGTTCTTTACACTCTACTGATTCTTTTAAGGTATGAATCATGAGCTTTCATGATCAATTTAGTGTTAAAATGGTGTTTTTAAGTGTATTTGTTCAAAAGCTTGATTTTGTGTCAAAACCCATGGATTTGATGTTGTTATGGTCAAAACTTTGTGGGTTTATAGTCTATAACATGTAGTAATTGAGTTGTGGTAAGTTTTGGTGTCGAAAACGAGCTCTAGATCGAGTTTTGGTGAATTTAGCTTGAAGTCCGTAGGTTGTGTTCAGAATCTACAGATGATGAACACAGTCGGCTGACTGTCAGTCGACAGTCGACCGACTGGCGAGTGAACCGACCGACTGAGTGTGACTTTCGGTCGATTGTGGATATACTAAATAAGTCGACCGATTGGGAAAGTTAGTCGACCGGTTGTGTCAAAAGTCGATCGATTGTCTACGTCAGTCGACCGATTGAGGAGACAGTCGACCGACTGTGTGTCCAGGGCAGAATGTTTTACCAAAGTGCCTTTTTCTAGCCGTTATGCTGCCCGTTTGTATTTTGGTCTTCAGGATGTAAATTTTGAAAATGCACAAGTGTTAAGTAGACCTTTTTGTGGCGCTTTTTGTGACTGATTTTCTGTACTGTGCTGTTTTGTGTTAATGGACAGAAACTAACTTGATTTGCCTTATGTTCAGGTGATAAGGATAAGGAAGCCGCTCAGTGATAGATTATCTGAGCTAGTTGCTGGTATTCGGTGAGTGGGTCTATCTACGGATAGACTTTAAGTAGCATATCATGCTACTGTGGTTGACTCTTTTACCATGCATAGTTTAGGAATTGCCATGATAGAATAATATCGTTTGCCTGATGTTGTATGTGAATTATGTGTATACTGTGTGAATGGCACCTGTAGAGACCCGTCCTAATCTATCCGGACGAAGTCCATATCGATTACAAACGATTCACTACAGTTGATTACATAGCGAGGTAATTGACCTCTATATGATAAATTTTACAAACATTGCATTCGTTTTTAAAAGACAAACTTTGTTACATCGACAGTTGACAGGCATGTAAAGCATTTCATAATATATCCAAATATAATTGACTTAATAATAATCTTGATGAACTCAACGACTCGAATGCAACATCTTTTGAAATATGTCATGAATGACTCCAAGTAATATCTCTAATATGAGCAAATGCACAGCGGAAGATTTCTTTCGTACCTGAGAATAAACATGCTTTAAAGTGTCAACCAAAAGGTTGGTGAGTTCATTAGTTTATTATAAAGAATCATTTCATAAGTTTAATAGACCACAAGATTTCATACTTTCATTTCTCATAATCATACGTCCCATGCATAGAGACAAAAATATCATTCATATGGATTGAACACCTGGTAACCGACATTCACAATATGCATATAAGAATATCCCCATCATTCCGGGATCCTCCTTCGGACATGATATAAATTTCGAAGTACTAAAGAATCCGGTACTTTGGATGGGGCTTGTTGGGCCCGATAGATCTATCTTTAGAGTTCGCGTCAATTAGGGTGTCTGTTCCCTAATTCTTAGATTACCAGACTTAATAAAAAGGGGCATATTCAGTTTTGATCATTCAACCATAGAACGTAATTTCGATTACTTGTGTCTATTTCGTAAAACAGTTATAAAAGTTGCGCATGTATTCTCAGCCTAAAAATATAAAGGGTAAAAAGGTAAATGAAACTCACAATACTGTATTTTGTAGTAAAAATACATATGACGACATTGAACAATGCAGGGTTGGCCTCGGATTCACGAACCTATATCAAGTATTAACACATTATAGTATAAATCAATTAAGTTTATATATTTGTTATGTATTAATTATTCTTATAATATATTATGATACTTATTTGATATTTAATTAATGTTATATCAATAATATTAGTTGAAACATAATTTTATGTAATATTAGTATATTTTATGTAATAATATATTTACATATATATCTTTTGTTTTGTAAAATTAATAATTGTAGAAATACCTAAGGATAATAATAATAATATTAATAATAATAATAATTTTTAAAAGTATAAAACTACCTTAGGAGTCAGTTTTAAAAAAATTGCACCAAGCCGGGCTCGAACCCGAGACCTCTCGTTCACTCATCAACACCCTTAACCATTCCTCCATTTCAGTTTTTCTGATTTATAATACAAACCCAAATACTTATCTATTACATGTTTCAACCCACTTCATCTTCTTCACCAAAATCTAAACAATCAAACAACTTCATTCTTAATAGTCAATCATCAAAATGGTTTTAGGACTTCTAAACAAACATGAAACAAAAAATAAAAATGTGTTCGTGATATAAAAAAAATGAGAAAAAAAACAAAAAAATCCTACAGCGCTCGTAGCCAAGAAAAAAAAATTTTGTTTTCAATTTTGAGTTCGTTTTGGACAATCTTTACAACATGAAACATGTTTCAAATCATTCCTAAAAACTATTGAAATCGTCAATTGAACTTAAAACATCAAAACAAGCTCTAATTTCTCCAAGAACAAAACAGTTGACTTTTGACAATTTAACTTTGACTCGCAAATTCGAATTCGTTATCAAGAATTAGAACTTGAGATTTTGCAGGAAGTTTAAGTAAATGATTCCTAACAACTCTACATTTTTAGTTTTTGAAATTTTTTTCGAATTCACGTTAGTGTATATCACTGTGAAGAACTCAAGAACTCAAAAATTGATTTTTAGATTAAGAGTGTTATAGGTTATGATTACAACATGAATTGTGTTGTAAATCATTCCTATAATCTTTATGGATCATCAAATTAACTGGAGATATCAAAACAAACTCGAATTTGATTCAAGAACACTTAGTTGACTTTGAAAACCAAAACTTTGACTCTCAAATTAGAAATTAATAGAAAGAATTGAGGATTGAAAACTTACAGATAGTTTAGATAGACGATTCCTAACATGACTGCATTATTACATTTTGAAAATCTGTTCTAAATCAAAATATGGTGAAAAAGATGAATGTACAGAGTGTCGAGCTTATTTTCTGGGTTTTCTTTGTTTTCAACTTAAATTGCAGTTTGTAACTTATATAGAGTGATTAGGTACATGATTTAACAGTTAAATTGATTTCCAATTGATTTGTGAAGTAGACTTGTAACAAACTGGAGACATGAAGTACGTAAATTATTTTTATGTGAAGAAAAAGAAAAAAATTTGATAGTTACTTCTAACATAATGGGATTCCCTATTTTTATTTTTAATATATTAATAGTAAATACCCTAATAATATTAATAATAATTCTAATAAAATAACTAAATAATATCATAAAAATGATAATAAATAAAAATAAGAATTCGTTTAAATCATAAATAAATTTTAATCTTAATTATCTTGTACATTATTTTACATTTTCAATTCAAATGATTATTTTGTATTTTATTAATACAACTTAATATGCACTCTTATATTTATACATGTATATATATTTACATATTTATTTACACATAATTGTTCGTGAATCGTAGGAAATAGTCACAGGTTAAATGAATCTATATAAATAGTTCAAACATTTCGAGACTCAACATTACAGGCTTTGCTTATTGTGTTGGAACATATAAAGATTAAGTTTTAATTTGGTCGGAAATTTCCGGGTCGTCACAGTACCTACCCGTTAAAGAAATTTCGTCCCGAAATTTGAGTGGAATGGTCATGGCTGACAATAAGTATGTTTTCATGACGTATCTGAGCTAGAAATTAGAGTTTTATCATCAGTGAGTAATATAGGTAAAAAAAATTTGATTACGCGAAGAGTATAATCGAAGCTATCGCAAGAGAGGGAACTGATGACGTAGTTATGATTGATTTCCGGAATTCATGGGATTTAAACAAAATCTTCGTAATAAGATTTAGTTCTTCGGCGATATAGGAAATCAGATCTTCTTTGATTAAATGCAATAATCTGTTTCGATTACTCTGTCGGATATTTTACTATAAATCCACTCCCTTCGTTTCCTTATTGTCACAGCTCACACCTTCCATTCTTTCTCCTCTGATTCATATTTTTAAACCATTCATTAATATGCTCCATCCAGTTCTGATCCTTGATATACTCTTAACTTTCATATCTGTCATTCTTCTCTTTCGTCTACCACCGGAGGATTATATTAACTTCTACTATTATCTTGGGGTTATAGTGTTTTTAATTTTCCCGTGCCTTTACGTGGCAATACGTATTGATATGCACGGTTTGTAATTTATGTGTTGTTGTCGAGCTTTATATTTTCTTTATATTCAAGAGTTCCATACTTTCATCTCCTCTTCCCGACTTCAAGTCAAGCGAATAATGGTCCGGAATTCGTAGATATGGATTTTGAAATGAACATAGTTAATGTTCTAGAAGGAAATCGTAATGGCACGATCTTGATTTTTTAAATTACTAGAATATCTGAAAAGATAGAACTATTAAGAATATATGTTCTTGATATACTTGGAGATTGGGTAGAATATAAGAGTCGTGTAACATGGCACATGATGATGTTATGATCTATGAATCATCACATTCCATTAGAAACTCAGCATGACTTATTGTAATATAATCACGTTGATCAAGTGTCATTATATTATACTAACTCATGCATCAGTTCCCAACATTACTTCAATAACATTCATATTTCAAGCTCGAAAGTTTACAGAATATAGAAACTAACAGTTTCTATATGATGTAACACTGATAGCACGAAGAGATTAATGATTTCAGATAAGAATTGTTATGAAAATATTCTCGGAAATATCAAAGATATTTATGATGATATTTTCAGAATTTCTGAGATCGAATGTTGATGAAGAAAATCCTTTCGCAAGGATTTAGAATAAATAAGGAGCAAGATATTCACTAAAGACTTCATCAGAAACAGAATCATCAGGGTTCTTTATGTACAAGTTTAGTCCTTGTGATTTGCTCAGAGTCTCCTTCATGGTTTGCTCAATTCGTTTTCAGTACCAAACTTCCTTTTTGAGCTTTTCCAACGTATCTTTTTTTTTTTTATCAAACTTTTGACTGTTAAAATCATCCATAGTTTTTGTTGCTTCATTCAACTTTTCAAAATTTAGAGCATTAATTCACAGACTGGGTGCTTTTCTGAATTTCAGAATGGAAGATCATAGTTCTAAGAGATAAATGTTATATGGATACATATAACTGTTGATGTGGAAACATTGCGAGACTCAAAATACAAATTTGCTGATTCCCGGTAATTGGTATGGCAGTTCTCGTTACAAGATGCGGATGAGTATATGATAGGGTTTCAATGAATAAATATAATGATTTGTCAGAGAGATTTAAGCCAAAAAAAACAACGAGGCTGCTGGTACGTCTTCTGGTAATATGGTGGAATATAAAAGAATTCTCCGTTATAAAAAGGGTAATTGTATATATCAGGATTATAGTAAGGCTACTTCGAATGAAAAGTCGAAGTTGACTTGCTGGAGCTGTGACAAAATTGGCTACTTTGAAAAGGGATCGCAAAGTTATTTTTGCTAATAAATGCCAAAGGATCTGATGCGGCTACGTGTTAGACTTTTACTCAGTTGCCGAGAGTTTCTCAGGTGCATAACTATATGCATAAACCTTTCCTTCCGTAGATGAAGTGCGGTTGATTCATCCTATCGATTGAGGTGTTTTCAAGAATCATGAAAGGTTTGAACGCAGATTGTAATCGTCAAGATACAGATGAGGTTTAAGATGAGATCAAGTGGCAAACTTGAAGATATGTTTAGTTTCATATGTTATAATCAATATTTTAATTCATTTTAATTATCCAATGTCGACAGTCCATATTTGATAGTCCACAATTAACAGTCCGATAATACATATATAGCTTAATATATAATATTCGAATTAATTAATACGTATCGAGACCCGTGTACATGTCTCAGACTCGATCACAACTCAAAGTATATATATTATTATAGAATCAACCTCAACCCTGTATAGAGAACTCGATCATTACTGCATATAGAGTGTCTATGGTGATTCCAAATAATATATATAGATGCATCGATATGATATGTCAAAACCTTGTATACGTGTCCCGATATTTAAAGTGCATAAAATAAATAACAGGAATTAAATAATGATAACTAAAGTGCGTAAAGTAAATAACATAAATTATTGCGGGAATGTAAATTGCGATAATTAAATTGCAATAAATAAAATGCGATAAATAGAATGTAATCAGTTAGCTAGGAACAGTTAGCTGGAACAGTTAGCATGGTTTCTTAACAAAATTACATATTCTTAATTAGTCTGTTTCTAATCAATTTTTATTGTGTCCATTATTTCTTCATTATGCCACTTGTTGGATTCTGGTAAGTAAAAATCCAAATATGAAATTGAATTTGAATGAAAATGGTTATTCTGTGGTGAACGGATTCGTATATCGATAGATGTAGGTAGGATGGTAATCGACCGTTGAATCAGATTCGAAGACTGTACAATGTAACTTATTAATGTGAAATCTTAAATATTTCTCGGGTATTACCTACCCGTTAAAATATTTTTACCATTAACAGTTTGTACGAAAGAATTTTTGATCACAATCTTTATGAAAATATATTTACATATATATTTTCTTCAGATGTAATTATGGATTTAATTAGTCAATGTGATATTAAACTCATCAGATTTACGATTAGAACTATGATACATAATCTCTAAAACATTAGAGTTTACATAATCGTCATGTCGAACGAAGATAAATGATGTAGAATGATTTGTGGAACGATAATTATACTCGAGGTACAGAATGAGATGTTGAGGCATGGATTGTTGAAACTTGGGTTGTTGGTGGTACTGGTGCCATTGGTGCTAAGGCTGGTGATGTTACTGGTGTTGGTGATACTGTTGATGATTGCAAATTGTATACCGTGCTCTCTAAAGTTAATACTCGAGTTCGGAGTTCTCTAACTTCTTCTACTAACCCGAGTTGTTTATCAATGTGAGGTAGAGGTCGGATATCTTCTCTAGTTCCATTAATGGTAGTTTCAAGACGAAAAATTCTTGCAAATAGGGTATAAACGGTATTGCGAACGGGTTCGCCGGTGAGCGGGTCAAGTACTCCAAGGTTAGGTGGTAGATTTGATTCATAATATGGAGTACCTTCTTCCTTTCTCCATAGGGTGAGTATGTCGAGAAACCATCCCCATTTTCTCCAGTAATCACGGTAGTTGATTGGTTGGTGTGCTCCTGTCACGCTGTCTTCGGAGTCAGAGGAACTTGGTCGATTCGTAGAGGCCATCTTAAACGATCTCAGGAAAGATTTTTGGTATGAAGAGTTTAGTGGCATCAATTGATAGTTAGATGGTATTCTCAATGCATAATTTGCATAGATATATATAGTACCAGGATCCCTTAAATTAAGGAGAAATTTACGAGAGATATCAGGCAAGGTCTACAGTAACAGATACACTAAGATATGAATTGTCAGATACGCTAAGATATGAATTTTGTCTATACACTATTCATGCAGTCAATGCAGTAAAATGTGTCTAGACTAAGAATAATGAGTAGGTAATTTCCTAAGGATGATAAGCAGATGTTTTCCGATAAAAATGATAAGCAAAACTTTTGACATGCAGACACGGTCGAAGTCCAGACTCACTAATGCATCCTAACGACTATCAGTTAGGCACGCTAATGCAAGACCTGGTTCGCTAAGACCACCGCTCTGATACCAACTGTAGAGACCCGTCCTAATCCATCTGGACGAAGTCCATATCAATTACAAATGATTCACAACAGTTGATTACATCGCGAGGTAATTAACCTCTATATGATAAATTTTACAAACATTGCATTCGTTTTTAAAAGACAAACTTTCGTTACATCGACAGTTGACAGGCATGTAAAGCATTTCATAATATATCCAAATATAATTGACTTAATAATAATCTTGATGAACTCAACGACTCGAATGCAACATCTTTTGAAATATGTCATGAATGACTCCAAGTAATATCTCTAATATGAGCAAATGCACAGCGGAAGATTTCTTTCGTACCTGAGAATAAACATGCTTTAAAGTGTCAACCAAAAGGTTGGTGAGTTCATTAGTTTATCATAAAGAATCATTTCATAATTTTAATAGACCACAAGATTTCATACTTCCATTTCTCATAATCATACGTCCCATGCATAGAGACAAAAATATCATTCATATGGATTGAACACCTGGTAACCGACATTCACAATATGCATATAAGAATATCCCCATCATTCTGGGATCCTCCTTCGGACATGATATAAATTTCGAAGTACTAAAGCATCCGGTACTTTGGATGGGGCTTGTTGGGCCCGATAGATCTATCTTTAGAGTTCGCGTCAATTAGGGTGTCTGTTCCCTAATTCTTAGATTACCAGACTTAATAAAAAGGGGCATATTCAGTTTCAATCATTCAACCATAGAACGTAATTTCGATTACTTGTGTCTATTTCGTAAAACAGTTATAAAAGTTGCGCATGTATTCTCAGCCCAAAAATATAAAGGGTAAAAAGGTAAATGAAACTCACAATACTGTATTTTGTAGTAAAAATACATATGACGACATTGAACAATGCAGGGTTGGCCTCGGATTCACGAACCTATATCAAGTATTAACACATTATAGTATAAATCAATTAAGTTTATATATTTGTTATGTATTAATTATTCTTATAATATATTATGATACTTATTTGATATTTAATTAATGTTATATCAATAATATTAGTTGAAACATAATTTTATGTAATATTAGTATATTTTATGTAATAATATATTTACATATATATCTTTTGTTTTGTAAAATTAATAATTGTAGAAATACCTAAGGATAATAATAATAATATTAATAATAATAATAATTTTTAAAAGTATAAAACTACCTTAGGAGTCAGTTTTAAAAAAATTGCACCAAGCCGGCTCGAACCCGAGACCTCTCGTTCACTCATCAACACCCTTAACCATTCCTCCATTTCAGTTTTTCTGATTTATAATACAAACCCAAATACTTATCTATTACATGTTTCAACCCACTTCATCTTCTTCACCAAAATCTAAACAATCAAACAACTTCATTCTTAATAGTCAATCATCAAAATGGTTTTAGGACTTCTAAACAAACATGAAACAAAAAATAAAAATGTGTTCGTGATATAAAAAAAATGAGAAAAAAAAACAAAAAAATCCTACAGCGCTCGTAGCCAAGAAAAAAAAAATTTGTTTTCAATTTTGAGTTCGTTTTGGACAATCTTTACAACATGAAACATGTTTCAAATCATTCCTAAAAACTATTGAAATCGTCAATTGAACTTAAAACATCAAAACAAGCTCTAATTTCTCCAAGAACAAAACAGTTGACTTTTGACAATTTAACTTTGACTCGCAAATTCGAATTCGTTATCAAGAATTGGAACTTGAGATTTTTCAGGAAGTTTAAGTAAATGATTCCTAACAACTCTACATTTTTAGTTTTTGAAATTTGTTTCGAATTCACGTTAGTGTATATCACTGTGAAGAACTCAAGAACTCAAAAATTGATTTTTAGATTAAGAGTGTTATAGGTTATGATTACAACATGAATTGTGTTGTAAATCATTCCTATAATCTTTATGGATCATCAAATTAACTGGAGCTATCAAAACAAACTCGAATTTGATTCAAGAACACTTAGTTGACTTTGAAAACCAAAACTTTGACTCTCAAATTAGAAATTAATAGAAAGAATTGAGGATTGAAAACTTACAGATAGTTTAGATAGACGATTCCTAACATGACTGCATTATTACATTTTGAAAATTTGTTCTAAATCAAAATATGGTGAAAAAGATGAATGTACAGAGTGTCGAGCTTATTTTTCGGGTTTTCTTTGTTTTCAACTCAAATTGCAGTTTGTAACTTAGATAGAGTGATTAGGTACATGATTTAACAGTTAAATTGATTTCCAATTGATTTGTGAAGTAGACTTGTAACAAACTGGAGACATGAAGTACGTAAATTATTTTCATATGAAGAAAAAGAAAAAAAATTGATAGTTACTTCTAACATAATGGGATTCCCTATTTTTATTTTTAATAAATATTAATAGTAAATACCCTAATAATATTAATAATAATTCTAATAAAATAACTAAATAATATCATAAAAATGATAATAAATAAAAATAAGAATTCGTTTAAATCATAAATAAATTTTAATCTTAATTATCTTGTACATTATTTTACATTTTCAATTCAAATGATTATTTTGTATTTTATTAATACAACTTAATATGCACTCTTATATTTATACATGTATATATATTTACATATTTATTTACACACAATTGTTCGTGAATCGTCGGAAATAGTCACAGGTTAAATGAATCTATATAAATAGTTCAAACATTTCGGGACTCAACATTACAGACTTTGCTTATTGTGTTGGAACATATAAAGATTAAGTTTTAATTTGGTCGGAAATTTCCGGGTTGTCACAGCACCAGTCGGGCCTAGGGAGACTCGGGACTCGACACCATGCCTAGGAGAGGTTAGAGTCCGTATGAGGTCAACCGTACCTAGGGAAGGTTGGGTCCATAGGCTACTGATTGTGGAGTATAGTGTGAACGATGCATCCCCTGCATCTGGATAACTATACTGTGAATTGAGTAGCCGGGACTATCGGTAGACTCAGGCACGATCAGCTGGGAGTCGTGTGCTCCTACAAGCCGCCGATCGTCGTATTGTCTTATTATATGCTAGTTGGTAGTTAGCAAGTGTGTTGTTAGTATATAGCTTGTGTGTGGCTTAAGCTATATCTGTTAGATAGACTCCATTCACTTAGCGGTGCGCTAATCCCCCACATATTCTCCCCTTGCAGGTTTAGGTACTGCTAGTCGGGATGGGTGCTGTTGCAGAAGACATGTTTGATAACCCAACTCTGATGTGGACTTTTGTATAAATAATGTTGTGTAATAACGTAACACCGTTGTGTAAACTTAAACGTAATTACACGGATTAATGTAATGACGTGACTTATATTGTGTTTGTTAATAAAGTCTTCCGCTGTGTGTTTAAAAAAAAATGGCCGGTGTTACATTATCAGTTATCTGATATCTTTCGTACAACATTTGGCAACCCAAACGAAGTCCAAATTAAATAAACAAACTTGTTCTGTGACCCTTGTCACAAACTGGTCCTAACCACATCATTAAATAATAATAAATATTAAATAAAAATAAAAGCATATAGTAACACATTACTAACTTAAGGGCAAAAATAGTAATCTTACAGCTAGGCCCAATTGAGGATGTTACAAATCTACCCCGTTAAGAAGATTCCGTCCTCGGAATCTGGTCAAGGTCAAACAACTGGGGATAGCGCGCCCTCATTAACTCTCGGTTTTTCACGTCAAGTTAGAACCTAAACTGTGCCGCCATTCCACTAACACCATTGGAATCTGTTTCTTTCTTAACTTTGTGACTTTCTTGTCCACTATTCTAACCGGTTCTTCCACTAATTTCTTAGTCAAATCAACTTTCAAATCCTTCAACGGAAGAATCTGACTTTCCTCATCCACTTTGAACTTTCTCAGATAGCACACGTTGAACGTGTTGTGTATTCCTGCTAACTCTGATGGAAGATCTAAAACAACAGTTTGATCATTCAAAATGTCTTTGATCAGAAATGGCCCAATAAACCTCGGTGCTAGTTTACCATGTTTACCATATCTGATCACCCCTTTCCATGGCGAAACTTTCAGATAAACACGATCACCTACATTAAATGTTACCGAACATCTGCGCGGATCAGCATACATCTTTTGTCGGTCTCTGGCTGCTTTCAATTTCTCACGTGCAATTTCGACCTTTTTTGCGGTTATCTGAACAATTTCAGGACCTGCATATCACCCGCTTCTAACCAACATGTAGGAGTTCTGCATTTTCGACCATACAACATTTCATACGGCGGTATCTTGATACTCGAATGATATGAATTGTTGTAAGAAAACTCTATCAATGGAAGATGCGAATCCCAAGAACCACCATATTCTAAGACACACTCTCAACATGTCTTCTAACATTTGAATCATCCGTTCACTCTGACCGTCTGTTTGCGGATGATAAGTTGTACTTAGATTCACACGTGTACCCAGATTCTGTTGTAAACTGTTCCAGAAGTTAGATACAAACCTAGTATCCCTGTCGGAAACTATTGACAACGGTATACCATGTCGACTAACGATCTCTTTCAAGTACAACTCTGCCAAATCACTCAATGAAGCGGTTTCACGAGTAGCTAAAAAGTGAGCAATCTTTGTTAAACGATCCACTATCACCCAGATCATGTCATGACCTTTCTGGGTTCGAGGTAACTTGGTGACAAAATTCATCGTTATATGATCCCATTTCCACTAAGGAATTTCTAACTGTCGTAGAGATCCATATGGTTTCTGATGTTCTGCTTTAACTTGCGCACAAATATTACATTTCTCAACGAAACCTGCAACATCTGTCTTCATTGCCGGCCACCAAACAATGTTTTCAAGTCTCTATACATCTTTGTACTACCTGGATGCATTGACAATCTAGATTTATGCGCTTCAGTAAGGATTAAATCCCTCAAATCTCCAAGCATAGGCACCCAAATTCGATTATTATAGGTCTTTAATCCTCTAGAATAATTGCATAGGTCAAATTTTCTTTTGGTCATTTGCTCAGTCTTTAGGTTTTCATCATTCAATGCTACTAACTGAATGGTTTTCAATCGATCGATTAAGTCGGAAACTATCTCAATTCTTGTAAATCTAACGTTTTCGACTATTTTCTTGCGACTCAGAGCATCTGCGACCACATTTGCTTTACCCGGATGGTACTTAATCTCACAATCATAGTCTTTAATCAGTTCTAAACATCGACATTGACGCATGTTTAATTCTTTCTGCGAAAAGATATATTGAAGACTCTTATGATCTGTATAGATTTCACAATGCGTACCATACAAATAGTGTCTCCAAAGCTTCAAAGCAAACACAACTGCAGTTAACTCTAAATCATGAGTAGGGTAGTTTCGTTCATGATTTTTCAACTGACGTGAAGCATATACTATGACTTTATTTCTTTGCATCAAAACACAACCCAGACCTGCACGTGACGCATCGCAGTAGACCACAAAATCTTCTGTTCCCTCTGGTAAAGCTAAAACCGGCGCTTGACATAACAACTGTTTGAGAGTTTGAAAAGCCTTTTTTTGTTCATCAGTCCATCGAAAGGCTACATCTTTTCTGGTTAACTTATTCAACGGACCTGCTATTTTAGAAAAATCTTTAATAAATCGGCGGTAATAACCTGCTAAACCCAGAAAACTCTTGATTTCTGTCAGCGTTTTCGGTGAGTTCCAATTCATTATGGCCTCTATCTTAGACTGATCTACTTTGATACCCTGTTCACATATCACATGACCCAGAAACTGTACTTCTCGCAACCAAAATTCACACTTGGAGAACTTAGCGTACAATTGTTCCTGTTTCAGAAGTTCTAACACCAACCTTAGATGCGTAGCATGATCTTTCTCGGTTTTTGAATATATTAAAATATCATCTATGAAAACAATTACAAACTTGTCGAGATACTGGTGACACACCCTGTTCATTAAATCCATAAACACTGCTGGCGCGTTTGTTAACCCAAATGGCATAACTAAAAATTCATAATGACCATATCTAGTTCTAAACGCTGTTTTCGGTATATTGTTCTCTGCAACTCGTACTTGATGATACCCTGAATGTAAATCAATCTTTGAAAAGTAGGAAGCACCCAGCAACTGATCTAATAAATCATCTATTCTTGGTAACGGATACTTATTTTTGATTGTTCTCTTATTTAAATCGCGGTAATCTATATACATTCTAAGAGACCCATCTTTCTTTTTCACAAACAAAACAGGAGCACCCCACGGTGAAGAACTTGGTCGAATAAACCCCTTATCTAACAATTCCTGAATCTGAGACATCATTTCTTGGATCTCTGACGGAGCTAATCTGTAAGGAGCTTTTGCAACTGATGTAGCACCTAGAACTAAATCAATTTTATACTCTACTTCACGTACTGGAGGTAACCCTGGTAAATCATCTGGAAACACTTTGGGAAATTCTGACACAATGGGAATATCGGTCACCTGTTTCTTCTCTTTCTTAACATCAATCATGTAGGCTAAGAATGAATCACACCCTTTCGTTATTGCCTTCTGAGCTTTCATTATGGAAACCATAGGGAAGTTAAATCCACTGCGCTCTTCCCTAGCTATCACTCGGGATCCGTCGGCCAAACGGAAAGAAATCATCTTCTTATCACACTTAATATTAGCCCTATTAGCTCTTAACCAATTCATGCCTATGACTACATCCAAGCTAGGTATAGGCATCAACAAACAGGTTAAAGGAAAGGAATGGCCGTCGATTTCGATGGTAATTCCAGACACAGATGATGTGCATGGAACCATTTTACCATCAGCTACTTCTATTCCCAAAGGCTCATCTAACATCCTAACAGGCAACTTCAACTTATCACAGAAGCCTAAGGACATAAAAGATCGATTCGCTCCAGAATCAAATAACACACGAGCTGGCAAGGAATTAACTAAGAACATACCGGTAATGACGTCATCGGTAGCGGTTGCAGCATCTACCATCATTTGAAACACCCTTGCCTCTGCTGTTGGAGGATTCTTTCTCTTCTGCCCGGCAGTAGAAGCAGAAGAACCCCAAGAAGTTACTGACCTCACCCCTGACCCTGCCCCAGAACCGGCTCTTGACGCAGATGGACAATTCACTTATCTATGTCCTTCTTGATGGCAACTCCAACAAACATTAGACTTAAAAGAACAAGTTGTTGATTCATGACCTAACACTCCACATTTCAAACACCTTCTGGTCATTGGAGAACACGGACCGACATGGGTCGACTTACAAACATTGCACCAATCGGACTGACTAGAACCCGATCCACTCATACCAGATTTACTTTTCTGTTTAAACCCGCCTGACCTTTTACCACGAAAACCAGATTGCTTACTCGACTGCTGAGTCGACTGTCCACCTGATTGACTTTCTGATTTTCCCCCAAAAGATCCACCCATTGAACTTTCTCTTTTCGCTGCCATTATATCACCTTCAGTAACCTTAGCCATCTCATGAGCTTGTGCCAAGGTTGTTGCAAATCTCGCAACTGTTCTGTACTCCGGCTTAATCACCCGCATGAAATGCTGAATTTTATCCTTTTCAGTCGGTACCCATTGTTGAACAAACCTTAACTTCGATGTGAAATCTCTGAAAACTTCATCAATAGTCATACTTTCTGTCATCTTCATACTCAGAACAATACTGCTCACGAACCTTAGCAGCAAATTGTTCCCAGGTAATCTGTCTGATCTGTTCTTTGGGTAAATATGCAGTAATAGAATCCCACCATTCCATTGCTTCACCCTTAAGAAGCCTACTAGCAAATAGCACCATGGATTCATGCTCACAAAAACACGCTTCTAATGCTCTCTCCACTTCCCTCAGCTAATTCAGGGTCATTGTAGGGTTTGTGTGACCGCTGTACTCAGGAGGTTTGCAGTCTAAAAACTGTTTATAGGTACACTTCTTTCTCGTCTCGGGAATTTGAAAAGGGTATATCATTTGATTTGGAAAAGTCTGGTTAAACGGAAATGGTATTTGATAGTTTTGATAGGTATTTTGTGGAAACTGCGATTGGGAACTGCCTCCGGCTTGAGTATAAAAATTAAGAGGAAAGGTTGTGTTCAACGCAGTGGTATTAGGGTTCCATTGCGCCCGTTCTTGTTCTAGTTCCTTAATTTTCTCCTGAGCTTCTAGTAACCGACTTTGAAGGTTAATAACTTCTTGTGAGGTTCCCTCTTCCGATGACACATGTCCATCTTCCTCAGGAGCTCTGAAGATACCAGTTTCAGGGACAGTGGGGCCAGTAGCGTTTGCTTCATTATCTGCCATTACTGCACTACCACAACACTCACATCAAAGTTTAGTATAAACTCTGTTAGTACTAACAACTAACACATAACCTGTCCTAATACTCACTTAACCCATCCCCAGCATGTTATGTTTGACATGACTTTACTAAGTTTGGGAACATGACATTTAAATCACAATGCACATGCTGCCAAACCAAGCTCTGATACCAACTTGTGACACCGCTAATTTTTTTTTTAAATACGTGGCGGAAGCATTTACTATTTTATTACAAAATAACATTAACTATGTTAATACAACCAGTGTCGCGTGTCATTACAAAATACAAGTTTACAAAAGATTATTATTCAAACAAGGCAAGACAACATCGGAGTTTCTTCATTGTCAAACATAACATCGCCATGCCCGTCTTCTCCCAAAAAGCATTATCTACAAAAGGTAATTACCTGTAAGGGAGGAGATGGAGGGGAATTAACACAAAGCTAAGTGAGTACGACTAACTACATGCCATAGCATACACAAGTGTTATACTAATCATGTCACATAGTCTAACATACAAACATCACCCAAGTGCCATCTACAGAGACTCTGGCAGCTCGGCCAAACCATTAACCACCAGCTGATCGGACTGGGGCTTACCAGAAGTTCCTCCACCACTGTATGTATATACATAATCCACACGCGACGGATGCATCATTCACATATATATACACCACGGCTGTCTAGGCTACCACAGAGGAACCCAACCCGCAGGTTGATCTCTCCTACCGAGGCTACCACACATCACGGGTAGCATAACGGCTAGAAATCAACACATGGTAAAATATTTCACTGCCAAAGACACTCGGTCGACTGTCAGAGACAGTCGGCCGACTGTCTACACTCACTCGGCCGAGTGTCTAGTCACTCGATCGATGGTCTCTCACAGACACACTCGGCCGTGGGTCTTACACACTCGGTCGATGGTCTAGTCGGTCGGTCGAGTGTCTTGAGACACTCGGCCGACTGTGTTCATCTTCAGAAGCTGAAGACAAAGTGACAGGTTTCACCCAAAATCTACCAATTCTTGCTCTAAATCTCGATTATGACCTCAAAACTGACCAAATCAAAGACACTAAACATGTAGAAACATAAACCCACAAGATTTGGACTCAAACAACATCAAATCTAACCACTTTGACCCAAAATACACACTTTATAAAAACTAACACAAAAACTCCATTTTCTTGAAGATTAAAGCATGAAAAGCTATAAATCTTACCTTGTTAGAATCAGTAAATCACAAGGAACACAAAGATGTAAATGATTCGAGCTCTAAAACAAGGATTAGAAATTAGGGTTTGATTGTAGGTGAAAGGTGTAGTGACCCGAACTTTTCCATGTTTATATATATTAATTGAGATTGATATTTACATGATTAAATGTTTCCAACATGTTAAGCAATCAAACTTGTTAAGACTTGATTAATTGAAATATGTTTCATATAGACAATTGACCACCCAAGTTGACCGGTGATTCACGAACGTTAAAACTTGTAAAAACTATATGATGACATATATATGGATATATATATAGTTAACATGATACTATGATAAGTAAATATATCATTAAGTATATTAATAATGAACTACATATGTAAAAGCAAGACTACTAACTTAATGATTTTTAAACGAGACATATATGTAACGATTATCGTTGTAAAGACATTTAATGTATATATATCATATTAAGAGATATTCATACATGATAATATCATGATAATATAATAATTTAAAATCTCATTTGATATTATAAACATTGGGTTAACAACATTTAACAAGATCGTTAACCTAAAGGTTTCAAAACAACACTTACATGTAACGACTAACGATGACTTAACGACTCAGTTAAAATGTATATACATGCAGTGTTTTAATATGTATTTATACACTTTTGAAAGACTTCAATACACTTATCAAAATACTTCTACTTAACAAAAATGCTTACAATTACATCCTCGTTCAGTTTCATCAACAATTCTACTCGTATGCACCCGTATTCGTACTCGTACAATACACAGCTTTTAGATGTATGTACTATTGGTATATACACTCCAATGATCAGCTCTTAGCAGCCCATGTGAGTCACCTAACACATGTGGGAACCATCATTTGGCAACTAGCATGAAATATCTCATAAAATTACAAAAATATGAGTAATCATTCATGACTTATTTACTTGAAAACAAAATTACATATCCTTTATATCTAATCCATACACCAACGACCAAAAAGACCTACAAACACTTTCATTCTTCAATTTTCTTCATCTAATTGATCTCTCTCAAGTTCTATCTTCAAGTTCTAAGTGTTCTTCATAAATTCCAAAAGTTCTAGTTTTATAAAATCAAGAATACTTTCAAGTTTGCTAGCTCACTTCCAATCTTGTAAGGTGATCATCCAACCTCAAGAAATCTTTGTTTCTTACAGTAGGTTATCATTCTAATACAAGGTAATAATCATATTCAAACTTTGGTTCAATTTCTATAACTATAACAATCTTATTTCAAGTGATGATCTTACTTGAACTTGTTTTCGTGTCATGATTCTGCTTCAAGAACTTCGAGCCATCCAAGGATCCATTGAAGCTAGATCCATTTTTCTCTTTTCCAGTAGGTTTATCCAAGGAACTTAAGGTAGTAATGATGTTCATAACATCATTCGATTCATACATATAAAGCTATCTTATACGAAGGTTTAAACTTGTAATCACTAGAACATAGTTTAGTTAATTCTAAACTTGTTCGCAAACAAAAGTTAATCCTTCTAACTTGACTTTTAAAATCAACTAAACACATGTTCTATATCTATATGATATGCTAACTTAATGATTTAAAACCTGAAAACACGAAAACACCGTAAAACCGGATTTACGCCGTCGTAGTAACACCGCAGGCTGTTTTGGGTTAGTTAATTAAAAACTATGATAAACTTTGATTTAAAAGTTGTTATTCTGAGAAAATGATTTTTATTATGAACATGAAAGTATATCCAAAAATTATGGTTAAACTCAAAGTGGAAGTATGTTTTCTAAAATGGTCATCTAGACGTCGTTCTTTCGACTGAAATGACTACCTTTACAAAAACGACTTGTAACTTATTTTTCCGACTATAAACCTATACTTTTTCTGTTTAGATTCATAAAATAAAGTTCAATATGAAACCATAGCAATTTGATTCACTCAAAACGGATTTAAAATGAAGAAGTTATGGGTAAAACAAGATTGGATAATTTTTCTCATTTTAGCTACGTGAAAATTGGTAACAAATCTATTCCAACCATAACTTAATCAACTTGTATTGTATATTATGTAATCTTGAGATACCATAGACACGTATACAATGTTTCGACCTATCATGTCGACACATCTATATATATTTCGGAACAGCCATAGACACTCTATATGTGAATGTTGGAGTTAGCTATACAGGGTTGAGGTTGATTCCAAAATATATATATAGTTTGAGTTGTGATCAATACTGAGATATGTATACACTGGGTCGTGGATTGATTCAAGATAATATTTATCGATTTATTTCTGTACATCTAACTGTGGACAACTAGTTGTAGGTTATTAACGAGGACAGCTGACTTAATAAACTTAAAACATCAAAATATATTAAAAGTGTTGTAAATATATTTTGAACATACTTTGATATACATGTATATATTGTTATAGGTTCGTGAATCAACCAGTGGCCAAGTCTTACTTCCCGACGAAGTAAAAATCTGTGAAAGTGAGTTATAGTCCCACTTTTAAAATCTAATATTTTTGGGATGAGAATACATGCAGGTTTTATAAATGATTTACAAAATAGACACAAGTACGTGAAACTACATTCTATGGTTGAATTATCGAAATCGAATATGCCCCTTTTTATTAAGTCTGGTAATCTAAGAATTAGGGAACAGACACCCTAATTGACGTGAATCCTAAAGATAGATCTATTGGGCCTAACAAACCCCATCCAAAGTACCGGATGTTTTAGTACTTCGAAATTTATATCATATCCGAAGGGTGTCCCGGAATGATGGGGATATTCTTATATATGCATCTTGTTAATGTCGGTTACCAGGTGTTCACCATATGAATGATTTTTATCTCTATGTATGGGATGTGTATTGAAATATGAAATCTTGTGGTCTATTATTATGATTTGATATATATAGGTTAAACCTATAACTCACCAACATTTTTGTTGACGTTTTAAGCATGTTTATTCTCAGGTGATTATTAAGAGCTTCCGCTGTCGCATACTTAAATAAGGACGAGATTTGGAGTCCATGCTTGTATGATATTGTGTAAAAACTGCATTCAAGAAACTTATTTTGTTGTAACATATTTGTATTGTAAACCATTATGTAATGGTCGTGTGTAAACAGGATATTTTAGATTATCATTATTTGATAATCTACGTAAAGCTTTTTAAAACCTTTATCTATGAAATAAAGGTTATGGTTTGTTTTAAAAATGAATGCAGTCTTTGAAAAATGTCTCATATAGAGGTCAAAATCTCGCAACGAAATCAATTAATATGGAACATTTTTAATCAATAAGAACGGGACATTTCAGTTGGTATCCGAGCGTTGGTCTTAGAGAACCAGAATTTTGCATTAGTGTGTCTTATCAAGTTTGTTAGGATGCATTAGTGAGTCTGGACTTCGACTGTGTTTACTTGAAAAATGATTGCTTAACAAATTTTGTTGGAAACTATATATTTTTAACATGTGAATATTATGTGATATATTAATCTCTTAACGCGTTTGATATTATGTGATAGATGTCTACCTCTAGAACAAGTCCCATTGACTCACCTAATAATAATGAAGAGTCAAATGTAAATTGGAATGATTCGTGGACTGATTCACAAGTTCCCGAAGAGGAACCGGAAGAAGAGTCGGAACCGGAAGAAGAATCGGAACCGGATGAAGAAATAGAACCGGTGGGGGAAATAATAAAACGGTTAAGTAAAAGAAAATCCTCAACCAACCGACCAAGGTTAATTATGGTCAATGGTGTTTCCGCCAAGGAAGCAAAATATTGGGAGGATTACCAATTCTCCGATGAATCGGATTCCGACGAGAATTCCGATGATGTTATAGAAATTACCCCAACTGAATTTAAAAAGGCAAAAGAAAATAATAAGGGAAAGGGCATAAAAATAGAGAAATCTAATTCCAACCCCGATGAACTTTATATGTATCGTCAACCCCCGAAGTCCTTAAGTTGTAACAATGACCCGGGAACCTCTAAACCACCAGGTTTTTCTAAACCAATGTGGATCACGACAGCTCGTATTAGGGGAACATCATATATCCCTAGAAACTTGGCAAAACGAACCAAAACCGAAGAAGAAGAAGAAACAAGCGAGTCGGAATAAGATAGTTGTATTCGTGTGGTGTAATATATGTAATATAGTGTGCTTATGCTTTATGATATATGTAAAAATTGCTTGTATTAATAAGTATTTTTTTTTATGAATCTAACTCTTGTCTATTTTACAGTATAAAAACACAAAATGGATAGACAACCCAATATTTTAAGAGACCTACCCGGAGACATGATTGATGAAATCTTGTCTAGAGTCGGTCAGAATTCTTCGGCACAACTATTTAAGGCGAGATCAGTTTGTAAGACATTCGAAGAACGTTCCAAGAATGCCTTGGTTTATAAAAGGCTTTCGTTCGAAAGATGGGGGATATCACATTGGGAAATCCATCAGTTACGATGTGTTTACTTTGACGCATATATTGCGGGGAACCCAAATGCTATTTTACGCAATGGGTTAAGAAATTATTTTGACTCAATATATCCGAATATTGGACTTCGTGATTTAGAAAAAGCGGCTAACATGCAACATAAAGAAGCATGTTATGCTTACGGATTAGTAATGTTCGCTTCTCACCAAAGTGAGAACAAGAACATCGGGCTACAACTATTAAACAAAACGTTCCCACAAGTGACGGAGTCGGTAATTGGGGTAAGAAATGAGGTTTTTAGATTGTTACCGGACTGTTGGACATTACGTAACCCTCGTCCCTTTGACGAAGTTACAACACGCTGTCTTATCAACGGCCATAACGGTTATGTTCCACAAGACCAAGGATGGGAAGTAATCCTAGTAAAACCAGAATGCATGACTTGTTTCTGGACGTATGAATTACGTGTCTTTATTGCCTTTGCTGAACGACTTGTGTACTAGCTAGAATTATCTTCACAACCATCTTGTATCAAATTTATTGTGTGCTATATTTCATGCTATATGTAAAATAAGCGGTATTGTAAGTTTGTAAAATATTGTGTAAAAGTTTGAACGCGAAATATTATTATAATCAGTTTTTCATATAGAATTGTAGTAGTTGAATTGTATATTAGCTACTAAGTATGAACTTAACGGGTAGGTACTACCCGAATTTAAACTTATAAGACGCTAATATGAAGAAAAAGCTTTTATAAATGAGTTCATATTATGCTACGAAATACTATTAACTACTCTTAATATTCTGTATGATTAACTTGTTCCATTTAACTATTTTGAAGGAAATGGCACCGACTACTCGACACACCGTGAATATGAATGAAGAGGAATTCCGTACTTTTCTAGCTTCAAACATAGCCGCAGTACAGGCTGCGCTACATACCAACAATAACCTTGGATCTAGCAGTACAGGAAATCGTGTAGGATGCACCTACAAAGAATTCACTGCCTGCAAACCTTTGGAATTTGATGGAACCGAAGGACCGATCGGATTGAAACGGTGGACCGAGAAGGTTGAATCGGTGTTTGCCATAAGTAAGTGTACTGAAGAGGACAAAGTGAAGTACGCTACGCATACCTTCACAGGTTCTACGTTAACATGGTGGAATACCTATCTAGAGCAAGTGGGACAAGACGATGCGTACGCACTACCGTGGTCAGCATTCAAGCACTTGATGAACGAGAAGTACCGTCCCAGAACCGAGGTCAATAAGCTCAAGACAGAACTTAGAGGGTTACGAACCCAAGGATTTGATATTACCACGTACGAAAGACGATTCACAGAATTGTGCCTATTGTGTCCGGGAGCATTCGAAGATGAGGAAGAGAAGATCGGCGCGTTTGTGAAAGGATTACCGGAAAGAATCCAAGAAGATATAAGTTCACACGAGCCCGCCTCCATACAACAGGCATGTAGAATGGCTCACAAACTAGTGAACCAGATTGAAGAAAGAATTAAAGAACAGACTGCTGAAGAGGCCAATGTGAAGCAAGTCAAAATAAAGTGGGAGGAAAACGGTGATAAGAATCACCAATACAACAACAACAGCAATTATAACAATAATCGCAACAACTATCCTAACAATCGCAACATCAATCGCAACTACAACAAACGGCCCAACAACAACAACAACAACAACAACAACAACAGCAACCACAACAATCATCTTAACAACAATAATAACCGCAACAACAACAACAATCAGAAGCAGCTATGCCAAAGGTGTGAAAAGTATCACTCGGGGTTCTGCACCAAATTTTGAAACAAGTGTAAAAGAAATGGTCATAGCGCGGCAAAGTGTGATGTTTACGGACCAGGGGTTAACAGAACGAAAGGAACAAATGGTGTCGGAACGAGTAATGGCGGAGCAAGTAGTGTCGGAGCAAGTTATGCCAATGTAGTTTGTTATAAATGTGGAAAACCGGGCCACATTATTAGAAATTGCCCGAACCAGGAGAACACGAATGGACAAGGCCGCGGAAGAGTTTTCAATATTAATGCGGCAGAGGCACAGGAAGACCCGGAGCTTGTTACGGGTACGTTTCTTATTGACAATAAATCTGCTTACGTTTTATTTGATTCGGGTGCGGATAGAAGCTATATGAGTAGAGATTTTTGTGCTAAATTAAGTTGTCCATTGACGCCTTTGGATAGTAAATTTTTACTCGAATTAGCAAATGGTAAATTAATTTCAGCAGATAATATATGTCGGAATCGAGAAATTAAACTGGTTAGCCAAACATTTAAGATTGATTTGATACCAGTAGAGTTAGGGAGTTTTGATGTGATAATCGGTATGGACTGGTTGAAAGAAGTGAAAGCAGAGATCGTTTGTTACAAAAATGCAATTCGCATTATACGAGAAAAAGGAAAACCCTTAATGGTGTACGGAGAAAAGGGCAACACGAAGCTACATCTTATTAGTAATTTGAAGGCATAAAAACTAATAAGAAAAGGTTGCTATGCTGTTCTAGCACACATCGAGAAAGTACAAACTGAAGAAAAGAGCATCAATGATGTTCCCATTGCAAAAGAATTTCCCGATGTATTTCCGAAAGAATTACCGGGATTACCCCCACATCGATCCGTTGAATTTTAAATAGATCTTGTACCAGGAGCTGCACCAATAGCTCGTGCTCCTTACAGACTTGCACCCAGCGAGATGAAAGAACTACAAAGCCAATTACAAGAACTTTTAGAGCGTGGTTTCATTCGACCAAGCACATCACCGTGGGGAGCTCCTGTTTTGTTTGTCAAGAAGAAAGATGGTACATTCAGGTTGTGTATCGACTACCGAGAGTTGAACAAACTTACCATCAAGAACCGCTACCCACTACCGAGAATCGATGACTTATTTGATCAACTACAAGGCTCGTCTGTTTATTCAAAGATTGACTTACGTTCCGGGTATCATCAAATGCGGGTGAAAGAAGATGATATTCCAAAGAATGCTTTCAGAACACGTTACGGTCATTACGAGTTTATGGTCATGCCGTTTGGTTTAACTAATGCACCAGCTGTGTTCATGGACCTTATGAACCGAGTGTGTGGACCATACCTTGACAAGTTTGTCATTGTTTTCATTGATGACATACTTATTTACTCAAAGAATGACCAAGAACACGGTGAACATTTGAGAAAGGTGTTAGAAGTATTGAGGAAGGAAGAATTATACGCTAAGTTTTCAAAGTGTGCATTTTGGTTGGAAGAAGTTCAATTCCTCGGTCACATAGTGAACAAAGAAGGTATTAAGGTGGATCCGGCAAAGATAGAAACTGTTGAAAAGTGGGAAACCCCGAAAACTCCGAAACACATACGCCAGTTTTTAGGACTAGCTGGTTACTACAGAAGTTTCATCCAAGACTTTTCCAGAATAGCAAAACCCTTGACTGCATTAACGCATAAAGGGAAGAAATTTGAATGGAATGATGAACAAGAGAAAGCGTTTCAGTTATTGAAGAAAAAGCTAACTACGGCACCTATATTGTCATTGCCTGAAGGGAATGATGATTTTGTGATTTATTGTGATGCATCAAAGCAAGGTCTCGGTTGTGTATTAATGCAACGAACGAAGGTGATTGCTTATGCGTCTAGACAATTGAAGATTCACGAACAAAATTATACGACGCATGATTTGGAATTAGGCGCGGTTGTTTTTGCATTAAAGACTTGGAGGCACTACTTATATGGGGTCAAAAGTATTATATATACCGACCACAAAAGTCTTCAACATATATTTAATCAGAAACAACTAAATATGAGGCAGCGTAGGTGGATTGAATTATTGAATGATTACGACTTTGAGATTCGTTACCACCCGGGGAAGGCAAATGTGGTAGCCGATGCCTTGAGCAGGAAGGACAGAGAACCCATTCGAGTAAAATCTATGAATATAATGATTCATAATAACATTACTACTCAAATAAAGGAGGCGCAACAAGGAGTTTTAAAAGAGGGAAATTTAAAGGATGAAATACCCAAAGGATCGGAGAAGCATCTTAATATTCGGGAAGACGGAACCCGGTATAGGGCTGAAAGGATTTGGGTACCAAAATTTGGAGATATGAGAGAAATGGTACTTAGAGAAGCTCATAAAACCAGATACTCAATACATCCTGGAACGGGGAAGATGTACAAGGATCTCAAGAAACATTTTTGGTGGTCGGGTATGAAAGCCGATGTTGCTAAATACGTAGGAGAATGTTTGACGTGTTCTAAGGTCAAAGCTGAGCATCAGAAACCATCAGGTCTACTTCAACAACCCGAAATCCCGGAATGGAAATGGGAAAACATTACCATGGATTTCATCACTAAATTGCCAAGGACTGCAAGTGGTTTTGATACTATTTGGGTAATAGTTGATCGTCTCACCAAATCAGCACACTTCCTACCAATAAGAGAAGATGACAAGATGGAGAAGTTAGCACGACTGTATTTGAAGGAAGTCGTCTCCAGACATGGAATACCAATCTCTATTATCTCTGATAGGGATGGCAGATTTATTTCAAGATTCTGGCAGACATTACAGCAAGCATTAGGAACTCGTCTAGACATGAGTACTGCCTATCATCCACAAACTGATGGGCAGAGTGAAAGGACGATACAAACGCTTGAAGACATGCTACGAGCATGTGTTATTGATTTCGGAAATAGTTGGGATCGACATCTACCGTTAGCAGAATTTTCCTACAACAACAGCTACCATTCAAGCATTGAGATGGCGCCGTTTGAAGCACTTTATGGTAGAAAGTGCAGCTCTCCAATTTGTTGGAGTGAAGTGGGGGATAGACAGATTACGGGTCCAGAGATTATACAAGAAACTACCGAGAAGATCATCCAAATTCAACAACGGTTGAAAACCGCCCAAAATCGACAAAAGAGCTACGCTGACATTAAAAGAAAAGATATAGAATTTGAAATTGGAGAGATGGTCATGATTAAAGTTGCACCTTGGAAAGGCGTTGTTCGATTTGGTAAACGAGGGAAATTAAATCCAAGGTATATTGGACCATTCAAGATTATTGATCGTGTCGGACCAGTAGCTTACCGACTAGAGTTACCTCAACAACTCGCGGCTGTACATAACACTTTCCACGTCTCGAATTTGAAGAAATGTTTTGCTAAAGAAGATCTCACTATTCCGTTAGATGAAATCCAAATCAACGAAAAACTTCAATTCATCGAAGAACCCGTCGAAATAATGGATCGTGAGGTTAAAAGACTTAAGCAAAACAAGATACCAATTGTTAAGGTTCGATGGAATGCTCGTAGAGGACCCGAGTTCACCTGGGAGCGTGAATATCAGATGAAGAAGAAATACCCGCATCTATTTCCAGAAGATTCGTCAACACCTTCAACAGCTTAAAATTTCGGGACGAAATTTATTTAACGGGTAGGTACTGTAGTGACCCGAACTTTTCCATGTTTATATATATTAATTGAGATTGATATTTACATGATTAAATGTTTCCAACATGTTAAGCAATCAAACTTGTTAAGACTTGATTAATTGAAATATGTTTCATATAGACAATTGACCACCCAAGTTGACCGGTGATTCACGAACGTTAAAACTTGTAAAAACTATATGATGACATATATATGGATATATATATAGTTAACATGATACTATGATAAGTAAATATATCATTAAGTATATTAACAATGAACTACATATGTAAAAGCAAGACTACTAACTTAATGATTTTTAAACGAGACATATATGTAACGATTATCGTTGTAAAGACATTTAATGTATATATATCATATTAAGAGATATTCATACATGATAATATCATGATAATATAATAATTTAAAATCTCATTTGATATTATAAACATTGGGTTAACAACATTTAACAAGATCGTTAACCTAAAGGTTTCAAAACAACACTTACATGTAACGACTAACGATGACTTAACGACTCAGTTAAAATGTATATACATGTAGTGTTTTAATATGTATTTATACACTTTTGAAAGACTTCAATACACTTATCAAAATACTTCTACTTAACAAAAATGCTTACAATTACATCCTCGTTCAGTTTCATCAACAATTCTACTCGTATGCACCCGTATTCGTACTCGTACAATACACAGCTTTTAGATGTATGTACTATTGGTATATACACTCCAATGATCAGCTCTTAGCAGCCCATGTGAGTCACCTAACACATGTGGGAACCATCATTTGGCAACTAGCATGAAATATCTCATAAAATTACAAAAATATGAGTAATCATTCATGACTTATTTACTTGAAAACAAAATTACATATCCTTTATATCTAATCCATACACCAACGACCAAAAACACCTACAAATACTTTCATTCTTCAATTTTCTTCATCTAATTGATCTCTCTCAAGTTCTATCTTCAAGTTCTAAGTGTTCTTCATAAATTCCAAAAGTTCTAGTTTTATAAAATCAAGAATACTTTCAAGTTTGCTAGCTCACTTCCAATCTTGTAAGGTGATCATCCAACCTCAAGAAATCTTTGTTTCTTACAGTAGGTTATCATTCTAATACAAGGTAATAATCATATTCAAACTTTGGTTCAATTTCTATAACTATAACAATCTTATTTCAAGTGATGATCTTACTTGAACTTGTTTTCGTGTCATGATTCTGCTTCAAGAACTTCGAGCCATCCAAGGATCCATTGAAGCTAGATCCATTTTTCTCTTTTCTAGTAGGTTTATCCAAGGAACTTAAGGTAGTAATGATGTTCATAACATCATTCGATTCATACATATAAAGCTATCTTATTCGAAGGTTTAAACTTGTAATCACTAGAACATAGTTTAGTTAATTCTAAACTTGTTCGCAAACAAAAGTTAATCCTTCTAACTTGACTTTTAAAATCAACTAAACACATGTTCTATATCTATATGATATGCTAACTTAATGATTTAAAACCTGGAAACACGAAAACACCGTAAAACCGGATTTACGCCGTCGTAGTAACACCGCGGGCTGTTTTGGGTTAGTTAATTAAAAACTATGATAAACTTTGATTTAAAAGTTGTTATTTTGAGAAAATGATTTTTATTATGAACATGAAACTATATCCAAAAATTATGGTTAAACTCAAAGTGGAAGTATGTTTTCTAAAATGGTCATCTAGACGTCGTTCTTTCGACTGAAATGACTACCTTTACAAAAACGACTTGTAACTTATTTTTCCGACCATAAACCTATACTTTTTCTGTTTAGATTCATAAAATATAGTTCAATATGAAACCATAGCAATTTGATTTACTCAAAACGGATTTAAAATGAAGAAGTTATGGGTAAAACAAGATTGGATAATTTTTCTCATTTTAGCTACGTGAAAATTGGTAACAAATCTATTCCAACCATAACTTAATCAACTTGTATTGTATATTATGTAATCTTGAGATACCATAGACACGTATACAATGTTTCGACCTATCATGTCGACACATCTATATATATTTCGGAACAACCATAGACACTTTATATGTGAATGTTGGAGTTAGCTATACAGGGTTGAGGTTGATTCCAAAATATATATAGTTTGAGTTGTGATCAATACTGAGATACGTATACACTGGGTCGTGGATTGATTCAAGATAATATTTATCGATTTATTTCTGTACATCTAACTGTGGACAACTAGTTGTAGGTTATTAACGAGGACAGCTGACTTAATAAACTTAAAACATCAAAATATATTAAAAGTGTTGTAAATATATTTTGAACATACTTTGATATACATGTATATATTGTTATAGGTTCGTGAATCAACCAGTGGCCAAGTCTTACTTCCCGACGAAGTAAAAATCTGTGAAAGTGAGTTATAGTCCCACTTTTAAAATCTAATATTTTTGGGATGAGAATACATGCAGGTTTTATAAATGATTTACAAAATAGACACAAGTACGTGAAACTACATTCTATGGTTGAATTATCGAAATCGAATATGCCCCTTTTTATTAAGTCTGGTAATCTAAGAATTAGGGAACAGACACCCTAATTGACGCGAATCCTAAAGATAGATCTATTGGGCCTAACAAACCCCATCCAAAGTACCGGATGTTTTAGTACTTCGAAATTTATATCATATCCGAAGGGTGTCCCGGAATGATGGGGATATTCTTATATATGCATCTTGTTAATGTCGGTTACCAGGTGTTCACCATATGAATGATTTTTATCTCTATGTATGGGATGTGTATTGAAATATGAAATCTTGTGGTCTATTATTATGATTTGATATATATAGGTTAAACCTATAACTCACCAACATTTTTGTTGACGTTTTAAGCATGTTTATTCTCAGGTGATTATTAAGAGCTTCCGCTGTCGCATACTTAAATAAGGACGAGATTTGGAGTCCATGCTTGTATGATATTGTGTAAAAACTGCATTCAAGAAACTTATTTTGTTGTAACATATTTGTATTGTAAACCATTATGTAATGGTCGTGTGTAAACAGGATATTTTAGATTATCATTATTTGATAATCTACGTAAAGCTTTTTAAAACCTTTATCTATGAAATAAAGGTTATGGTTTGTTTTAAAAATGAATGCAGTCTTTGAAAAATGTCTCATATAGAGGTCAAAACCTCGCAACGAAATCAATTAATATGGAACGTTTTTAATCAATAAGAACGGGACATTTCAAAAGGAAGGTACGGGAGTGTTTTGGGAAGGATCTGGAAAATTCAAGAGAGAGACTGCCTAAGTCATCTAAAGTGGGTTTAATTCCCACACTGTGTGACACACGGGTATTTATCAGTTATCTGATATCTTTCATACAACATTTGACAACCCAAACGAAGTCCAAATTAAATAAACAAACCTGTTCTGTGACCCTTGTCACAAACTGGTCCTAACCACATCATTAAATAATAATAAATATTAAATAAAAATAAAAGCATATAGTAACACATTACTAACTTAAGGGCAAAAATAGTAATCTTAAATATAGGCCCGATTGAGGATGTTACAGTGAATGAGTGTTTTGTTGATTAAATAAAAGAGAGATGGGAAGAAAGTAAAGAATGAAGATAAATTAGTTGATTAATCCATCTACAATCTGAATATATATAATTGAAATCTACTTCAAAAAAAAAAGTACTTTGTACCC
Organism: Rutidosis leptorrhynchoides; assembly: GCF_046630445.1. Lineage (NCBI taxonomy): Eukaryota > Viridiplantae > Streptophyta > Magnoliopsida > Asterales > Asteraceae > Rutidosis > Rutidosis leptorrhynchoides. Next base: position 106,390,921 of record NC_092333.1, on the reverse strand, counting down.
ATTAATAGCTGTATATATTTAGTCAACTACTTATTTGTAGAGGATATCTTGTATATTATATCTTGTATCAATTCCATAAATATGGCAAAGTTTGTTAGGGAGAACATACTAGAAGATATGGTATTCATGTATATATATCGATGGGAATGAATGAGAAAAGCACACAGTTTAATTCTTTCATGGTATCACCCTAAATACTAATCTCTCAATTTCTTCTTCATCATATTTTTTTTGTCGTCTTTCTCTTCATCACAAGCAATGTCTGAATATAAAATCCATCCTGCGTACACTGTTACAAACATCCGCAACTCTATTCCTATTATACTCGAAATGGATGGCCTCTACGAATCATGGTCTGAACTATTCATGATTCATTGTCGAGCCTTTATGGTTATCGATCACATAATCCCTCAACCTGACTCATCCTCCGAATCTTCTCAAACCACAACTGGTACCAATACCACCATCGTAAAACCTGAAAACTGGGATCGCTTAGATGCTACCGTCTTACAGTGGATCTACGGTACAATATCTAATGAACTCATGAGCACAATCATGAAGAAGAACTCGACTGCCCAGGCGGCATGGGATCGCCTGAAAAACATATTCCATAACAATCGCCACACCCGTCTTGTGGATCTCCAGCACGAATTCAATAACATCAAGATCGATGTCTTCCCTAACGCATCCGCCTATTGCCAAGAATTAAAACAAATTACGGACCAATTATCTAATGTTGGTCCAGAAATTGACGATGATCGTATAGTGTTGCAGATGGTTACTGGTTTGAATGAAGCGTATGACACTGTCGGTTCCCATCAGCCATATGGACAAGCTTCCAACCTTCTACAAGGCTTGATCTAAAATGATTCTATAAGAAACCCGCAAATCAAAGCAAGCAACCATTGCCGCCTCTGTCGCCGGAACAGCTCTTGTTTCCAACACACCACCGCCGCCTGCAAAACCCCATCCATCACCTACAAATAATCGAAGTGGAGGCCAAGCTAATCAAGGGAGGAGTTCCAATCGGGGTTTCATATCGAGGTCGAGGTGGTTACGGACGTGGCAGAGGAAGAAATTCTTCTGGATACCCAAACTCTTATTCAGGTTATAATAATCCGAATACCCACTATAACCAATGGGCTTGGCAATAAACTAATTGGGCTCCCTCTCCATGTCCATACCCAACAGTCCAGTGGACCAAGCAGCCTCCCCATAATAGCCAAGCTGGGCTATTAGGCCCACGTCCAGCAAATAATTCATATCCACCTTCGGTTTCGTCATCAAGCCCAACTGATATTGAATCTGCAATGTATAGTATGAGCTTGCATCCTCCAGAGGATAATAATTGGTATATGGACACGGGTGCCTCATCACACATGACAGGATCACAAGGTAATCTCTCGTATTTTTTTCATTCAAGCCATCCTAAATATATTTTAGTTGGTAATGGATCTCGTATTCCAATAAATGGGACCGGCCAAACCTACATTCCTACAAATAAAAAATCTTTACTCTTATCTAATGTCCTTTACGCACCCCAACTTATTAAAAATCTTATTTCTGTTAGACGACTAACGACTGATAACCATTTTTCTATTTCTTTTTACCCTTTTGGTTTTAATGTGAAGGATTTTCCGAAGGGGGCCACCATCCTACGGTGTAATAGCACCGGTGATCTTTACCCGCTCCACTATTCCATGTTGCATCAACTATCCGCACCTTCTACCTTTATTGCTTTATCACAAGATTTATGGCATCACCGTTTAGGACATCCGGGTGGTGATGTTTTAAAATCTCTTAGGAATAATCATTCGATTACATTAAATCGAATTCTAGTAATAAGATTTGTCAATCATGTATTTTTGGCAAACATATTAAACTACCCTTTTATACTTATTCTTCTATTACTTATTCCCCATTTGATATGGTGCATAGTGATTTGTGGACGTAACCTATTGTTGGTACTAGTGGCCATCGATATTACGTTCTATTTCTAGATAACCTTACCAATTTTTTATGGACATTCCCCATAGGACATAAGTCTCAAGTCTTCTCCATATTTAAAATGTTTCGTTCATACATACATACACAATTCGGTCATCATATTAAACAATTCCAATGCGACAATGGAACCGAATACAATAATGCATCATTCCATAAATTTTGCGAACAAAATGGTATGTTTTTTCGTTTTTCTTGTCCATACACCTCCTCACAAAATGGTAAAGCGGAATGTAAAATTCGAGCTATAAACAATGTCATACGAACCTTATTATCCCACTCACATGTTTCACATCGTTTTTGGCATCACGCTCTCGAAATGGCCACTTATCTTCTCAACATTCTCCCATCCAAACTTCTTAACAATGCTTCTCCTACACAAAAACTCTAATCGTCGGCCATCGTACGACCATCTTCAGGTTTTTGGTTTTCTTTGTTATCCTCTTTTTCCATCTACCAAAATAAATAAACTCGAATCTCGATCAACACCATGTGTCTTCCTAGGTTACCCCACAAACCATCGTGGCTATAAATGTTATGATCTCACCACTCAACAACTAATAATCTCAAGGCACTTCATTTTTGACGAATCCACATTCCCATTCTCTAAATTAAATTCGCAACAAACCACCTCTTACAAAGTCTTTACTGACGAGTTTAATCCTATTCTATATAATTCAATCCTCCCCACTCATGTGATTCCCACCACCACCACCACAGGCCCTCTGATGTTATGCGAGGTGTATATAAAATAGCTTTAAATTTCAGCAGGAAATACTATTAAATACGATACAATTTTACACAAGATATTTATTTATTTAGAGAATGGATATACTTAAACCTTGCTACAACACTTATAGGCAGTGTACCTAATCGTACAGTAGTGTAGTTTTTAGTAAGTCCGGTTCGTTCCACAGGGAAAATCTTTAAACAAAGCTTAACGCTATATTAGTTTACTTTTATAAAAATACAAATATATATATAAGTAATATTATTATTATAAAGGGGGGTTTTTACCGTTTAATGACCGGTTTGTCGATTTTAAAACTTTAGTCGCAGTTAAAACCAAATGTAAAATAATAAATAAATACAAGACTTAATTTAAATCGTAAAGTAAATAACGATAATGAAATTGCGAATAATAAAAGTGCGATAAAATAAACTTGCGATAATTAAAAAGTACGATAATTAAAAGTGCAATTAAATATAATAACAATAAATAAAAGTGCTATAATTAGAAGTGCAATTAAATATAAAATAAAGGAAATAAAATATGAAATAAAAGAATTATGCTTATTTAAACTTCCGTAATCATGATGTTTGACGTATTGATTTTAGTTTTATGCCCATGGGTTAATTGTCCTTTGTCCTGGATTATTTAATATGTCCATACGGATTTTTCCATAATAGTCCATCAGTCATAAATATAAAGAGCGAAAGCCTTCGTCAAATTATTCTTATTCCCGAAGTCAAATATTCCAACTAATTGGGGATTCGAATTGTAACAAGATTTTAATACTTTGTTTAATGAATACACCAGGTTATCGACTGCGTGTAAACCAAGGTTTTACTACTTTGTTAACAATTACACCAATTGCCCTTGAATGTAATTTACCCCTGTTTCAACAAGTCTATTAACTATTAATCCAGTTCCGTGTCCGATAAAATGAATAATTATTGGTATTTATAGATATCCCGCCCACCGTACCCAGTCAAGCGTATGTGGTTATATATAAATACGTCGAATTATAAGTTTGTATATTAAATTACCAAGGTATTGTTTAGTTAAAATAAAACCCATTAATAGCCCATAGTCTAATTTCCACAAGTGTCGTTCTTTTATCCAAACCCCAATTATGGTACAAAGCCCAATTACCCAATTTTAGTAATTAGCCCAACATCATGATTACTTCGTTTTAAATAAGCATAATAATAACTTAGCTACGAGACATTAAATTAAAAAGGTTGAACATAACTTACAATGATTAAAAATATTGTAGCGTTACACGGACAGAATTTTGACTTACACCCTTACAACATTCGCTAACATACCCTTATTATTAGAATTATAATTAAAATTAAAATTAAAATATAAATATAAATATATTTACGTATACATATATAGAGAGAGATTGAATTTGGATATTGAAAATGATCAGAATTCGGTTGGCTTTATAGGGAATTGAGTTCAGGGGTACTCCGCGACTCGCGGCAACTTTTGCCTTCAAACTCCGCGAGTCGCGGAGTTTGAAAATACAGCTCCCCCTCCTTTGGCTTCTTTCTTACCGATGATTTATAAATATATTATAATATATATATTAATTTTAAGAATTAATTATATATTATATTATATTTATGTGCATAGTTGACTCGTAATTTTTAGTCCATTGCGTCGAGCGTTGAGAGTTGACTCATGTCCCGGTTCCGGATTTTCGAACGTCCTTGCGTACAATTTAATATCTTGTACTTTGCGTTTTGAATCTTGTACTCTTGTAATTTCGAGACGTTTCTTATCAATAATTGGAACCTCTTTGATTGTATTTTGTACTTTTGAGCTTTTTGGTCGTTTGCCTCTTCAATTCGTCGAATCTGTCTTTTGTCTTCACCTTTTATTATTTAAACGAATATCACTTTTAAATAGAACAATTGCAACTAAAAGCTTGTCTTTCTTGAAGAATAATGCTATGAAATATATGTTCGTTTTTAGCATTATCAAATATTCCCACACTTGAGCGTTGCTTGTCCTCAAGCAATATAGTCTTGAAATACTAGAATCACTTCTTTATTCTTCACACTTTGTACATCAGTGATTTCTATACGGCGGTATAAACAATGGTAGTAACGATATGGTTTACAGTCCCACATGACTATAAAAATTTAGATCCATTAAGGAAATTGGATCTTTATGAAAACATTTGATCTTTTGAAAATTAAATCTAGCTTTTACCCTAGATAAGTTTTCCGAAATAACCCTTCACCGGTGTTTGCAAAATATTTTTGTGGGTTTGGTGGGTTTCAGATTTGAAAATTTTAGCTCAAAACTTATGGTTTTGTGTCACCCACTTGCTAACCTTGTATTAGGAAAGCAACACGTCCAGTTTACTTGTCCCGTATATTACCTTTCGGTAAACTACCGTCCGGTTGTAAAGGAAAGCGATGAACAAGAAACTGTTAAGGCAATGTCCCGTGACTTACTTTTGATTATGGTCTATAAACGTGTCGGATGCTATTACTATCCTTTGTAGGAGCAATAGTAAAGATCATCCTATGATTTTTCGGTCTGGCACAAGGTCCTGTCTCCGACCATGCTATGCAACCACCGTTCTTACAGTTGACACCCGATTTAGTTCAGGTGACCTAATGAATTCTAGGTGAATTCCTAGGATTTTACGTTCAATGGTAATGAACGCATTGAAAATGGGTTTTTAGAAAACAAATCGGTTTGTAATTTTGATCAAAATATTTTCTCGTTCAGGCTCGAGTTTAGATATCATTGAATTCCATGAGTTTGTAATTCTCAATCTTTAAGGTCAATCTCAAGGATTGAGTAATATCAGGCTTAAAAGCTGATTTTTGATCTTTTAAGGAGATTATCCTTTCTGGGGATCTGATTCATTAGTCTTATCCAGCTAATTTGCATGGTGCCCCCCATTTTACGAGATAAATCCTTCTCATGGTTAGGATAAATCTGACCACTTGGCGACCCTGTTTAATGCTGAGGTTCGTGGATTTCCTGCTGATTTTAGTGATGACTTTTCTAGGTTTTTCGTCAACCTACAGCTGGTCTGGACGACAACTTCCTGACCTAAATCAAGAAGCGCGTTTCTTTTTCGTAAGACTTTACTTCCTTTTAATGATGGAATTGATTCATCGTGTAGATCCATCTTTCTTACAGTAATTCAGGTAAAAAAAATTTAGTTTAGTCCAAAGCAAAAGTATTTTCAGTTATTTGTACAAAAATATGTGACATATGTTTTGAATAACTTGGAGAATTTTCCCACACTTGGCTTTTATTTTCCTTTTTATTGTCCTCTATTCCATTTTAAATGAATTTTAACATTTTGGTTTGTTTCTCAATTTATGTCCTTTTCGAGGTAACAATAATTTCGGTGTTAAAACCTAGTTTTATCGTTCATAAATATGTATAAACATGATTTTGAGTTCATTTAATTGAAAATTTTGAAAAATTTTACTAGAATTGGGTAGTAAGTATATAAGACTATGGCTGTTCTTTATTATCAGAGAGCACTAGATTCTAATACAACTACTACTTTACTAGTATTTCTAATGGTAACCAAGTGTATAAAGTAAAAATTTTAAAATCCGAAAGAATTTAACCCCTTCCCACACTTAAGATCTTGCAATGCCCTCATTTGCAAGAAATCAGTAACAATTTAAATTATTGAGGGTGATTTGTGTGAAAATGATTAAATTTTACCAAAGTTTCCAAACATATTTGTGTTTGTTTGCTGAATGATAAATGGTGCACATCATTTGTTCATTCCGTCTTGTTGTTATTTCACATATATTTTGCATCTTGTCGTCAAAATTAATTGCTTTTGCTGAACTTAATGCCAGTCTTTGAAAATGCGTTGTTTTACCCTGTTGTGTACATAAGATAAACTGCAAACATATATACATATTTTTGAAGTTTGGTATATTACCACACATTCAAAAATTATTAAAATCTAAGAATAAAAGTTAGAAAATTATAACAACTATTACAATATTAACATAAGTATTAAACGTATCAACATTACAAATTACAAAATAAATAAAACTAAGTAAACTAGGGATGATACTGATACCAATAGGGGTTCCATGCATAACCATAGGTGCTATAAAATGCTTCGGCTGGGTTATACGTAGGATACGGTGGTTGAATCTCTATAGACCAGGGAGGGAATATGGGCTTTGGAGTAGGAATATAGTTTCTACCTATATGTTGGCAATAAGCTATGATTTGGTTTTGAAGAACTTTCCAATCTTCAAATGCTCTTTGTCTAGCATTTTCGTACTCCTGTGAAGCTATAAACCTTTGCATTTCTTGCATTTCATTTCCCCCTCCTACATTACATTGTTGTTGGTTTCTCTCAACCTGTGGATGTCTACCATGGTATTGTACTGCGGCGTTATTTCGTCTCTTCAAAACTTTCGCACCATGGTATACATTTAAACCTATTGCATCGCGGGGTTCTGGTTCTTCGACTAATAATCCCCCCCGACTTATATCCACACCGAGATATTCAGCAATCAAAGTAATAAATATACCACCTCCTATTATGCTATGCAGTCTCATCCCCCTAACCATAGCTGATAAATAATAACCCACACAATAAGGTATACTTACAGCGCTTTGTGGGTCTCGAATACACATATGGTAAAACAAATCCTGTTCATTTACCTTTTCCTTGTTCTTACCTCTTTGTGTAATCGAATTAGCTAAAAACCTATGAATTACTCTTAATTCAGCTCTATCTATATCCAAATAAGAGTAATTTCCCCCTTTGAATCGGTGATGGCTTGTCATTTGACTCCATACACCATGTGTATCAAAATTTTCATCTATCTTTCTACCATTTAGTATCAACCCTCTACAATAGGCAGATGCTAACTCCTCAGGCGTATATATATGTAAAGCCTGAGCCATGTCTAGTAAAGACATGTGGCGCATCGAACCTCCTAACAAAAATCTAATAAAAGATCGATCGGTTAAACTAGCTACCCGATCATTTAATTCTATACTACACAACAATTCTTCACACCATACTTTATATACAGGTCTACGCATGGTGAATAAACGTACCCATTCGTTAAAAGTAGAATTACCATACCTCTGTGCAAGTAATTCCCTAATTGGCCCGGCCAATTCTACAGCTTCTAATGGTCCCCATTCTATGACCCTAGGTACCTCAACAACTTTAGAATGAAGAGTATGCAAACCCCTTTGGTATTTTGGATAATCTATCCAAAGTCTGTCAAATCTCAGGTTCGGGTGCAAATCTTCCAAGTGCATATCAGAAAATGTCATAACTGAATGAGGTATATCTTGTTTGTAGTAGTTATCCACCTCCTATTGTTCCGCATTCTCATTAGGAGCATTGCGAGCTTGGGATGAAGATTCACCCCTTTCAGTCTGCAAAACACATCAAACACAATTTTTGTGCATTCAAATATGCATTAGTGTCAGCAAAATCATCAATCAAAATAATTACAATGACATGATCAATTTATATTAAACTTAAGCTCATTTTCATATTTTCATCAAATCTACACTTTTTCAAATAAGCATATACGAAAATGTTCGCCAAGTTCATAAGCATTCAACTCAAATAACATGTCAAAATAATCATCACTAGCAATTAAACAAGTTTCAAATGGCATTATCTCTCAAAAATCAAGTTCATGAATTTTTAGACTTGAAAAAGTCCACTTTAATTCTCAAAATCATGTTTAGGCTCAAAGTTTGGATCATTTAACTACCTAAACATGTTACACTACTTAATTTAGCAACAATTCATGACAAAAATCGGCCATAACCTGTTTATATCAAAAAGCCCTAAATTGCTCAAGAACACAAACCCTAGATTACTCAAAATTTGAAGTTTAAGGCTTCTAATCATGTTAAATAGCATCAATCTAGGTTATACAAGCATAATACATAAACAATTTAAGCATAATTACACTAAAAAGCATCAAAATCAAATTGGGGAAAAAATTGCTCAAGAACACTAATTTTCGGATCAAATGGTGTTTAGGTGTAGAAATTTACCGTTTTTCTTGAGTAATTCCTTGATAGCATCCTTCTTAACATGATTTTAGTAAAAGATTTGATGATTAACGGTTAAAAATTGTGATTTTGGGAGGGTTTTTTTCGGGTTTATTTTCGCAGAATTTGTGGGTGGTAGTGTGGACTGATCTGTTCTGGCCCTTTTATTTTTTTCTGTATTTTTGGAACTCCGCGAGTCGCGGTGTTTTTCCCTTTCAAACTCCGCGAGTCGCGGAGTTTGTATTTATATATATATATATATATATATATATATATATATATATATATATATATATATATATATATATATATATATATATATATATCTTATACTAATTAAAACAATTAAGTAATTAATTTTAAAATTTTGTTTCCCTTGTTATTTAGGACGAGGTCGTTTCGGATCGATGTCCTAGTCCGTCCTTCGACAAAATTTTAAAATTTGTCTTTTTGTAGCGATTGTTTTTAAAAACTAAGATTTTTGGGTTTTTTTTTTTTTTTTTTGGCATACTTTAATTCAATAAGATTAAAAATAATGATAATAAAAGTTCTAGTCCCTCCCTTGGGTAAAGCAATTTCGGTTCAAAAACCTAGTCTTCAACTTACGACGAATTTTAAAAATCATATTTTTAACTTAATGAGATAAAGTAAATTTTTGTTTTTAAATTCACACAACTTAAATATAAAATTCAAAATTAATATTAAAAATTCACATCAACTTAAAATTTGAAATGCATAAAAATAAAATTCATATTTTAAAAATTAAAAATTCACACCAAACTTAATTTAAAAATTCATATTATAAATTCACACCAAACTTATATTAATTTTTCAAATATTTACAATTTTAAATATATTGATTTTATAAAGTTTACAATATTAATTTAAGATTTATATATTAATTTTAAAAACATGGTAAAAATAAAATTAAAAATCTTTTTGGCTTTTTATCCCACTTTAATCAATCAAATATTATCAAAAATATGCGCCCCTCTTTTCGGTAAAGTAATTTCGGTTCCAAGACCTAATTTAACTCATGACGAATTTTTGAAATATTTTGGGTTGATTGATTAAAGATATTTATACCTTAAGAATAAACGTTAAATTTCGCAGTGATGTAATAAATTTTTGAATGATATCAATAATTTCGGTCGCCAAACCTAATTTTATTCAATACCAATTTAATACTTTATAGCGAACAAATTAGCGTTTATTATCAAAAGGTTAAAATAAAAATAAAAAAATAAAAACTGTACAAACTTACCTGTGAGATAGTATTCTTAGTTATATGATCTATCTCATTCATAAGATAGTCGGTTTAATTGGTTTTCCATAGCTACATAGGCGTAACCTCGAGCATTCAGTGTTTTTTCTTCTAAACATATGAACGGTCCGTCTCTGCATAAAGTAACAAATTCGGTATTTGAATAGGTTTGATTATTTGAACATTTACCTCCATGTGACCATTTTCCGCATTTGTGACATCTTTCAAGGTGTCGTGCTCTTCTTTTCGCTGCGGATTTTGATTTTCCTTTACCAAATTGTAACTTATTATTTTCGCATCTGGATTCTTTTCTTACTCCGTCCAATCTTTCTCTGATTACTGATACTATTTCACTTGGAAGTGTGTCATTATTACGTTTAGTGATCAAAGCGTGTAGCATTAGACCATGGTTTAGTTCACAGGCAGTCTTCATTTTGTAAAAACCTAAAAAAAATAAAAATTCAGAATGAGGGGAGAAGACTAGTTCTTTAGGGTCTGCTAGGGAAAGACCATTCGGGTTCCATTTTCGAGAACTACACGAAAACAGACAATCTAACTCTAACAGAAATACATAAACCCCCTATACTTAGTTGAAATTGTGATTAACATTATTTTCAATTGAATCTTCAACAACTTGTATATCTTTGACTTTTTCTTCAATCCATTTGTTGATTTCCTCCGTAACTTTCACAAATTCAACTAACATTGCCTTTTCTTTTGACGATAAATTGGATATTAATCGGTTATATAACTTAAAGTTTCCTTTAATCTTAGCATCATGAATCCGTTTATAAAGTTTCTTTGTTGAACTGTTAAAAATGGGTTCATCTAATTTCGTATCATCAATGGCATTCTTTGTGATTGGATCATCATTAAGTGTTTCTTCATCTTCCCCACACTTATGCGTTTTTATTGGTCTAACAGTTTTGGTTTGTGGAGATCTAAACTTTCGGTTCACAAAGGTTATCGATGTATCACCATCCCTAAGTGTCATTCTACCTTCTCTTACATCAATGAATGCCTTGGTGGTTGCTAAAAATGGGCGACCTAGAATTAGAGGAATATCAAGGTTTTCCTCCATATTAATCACTATGAAGTTTGCAACAAAGGTCAAACTTCCCACGTTAACAAGTAAATTATTTGCTATTCCAACCGGGTGTTTAATGGTTTTGTCAAATGATTGAACACCTATTTTGGTTGGTTTTAATTTACCCATGCCTAATCTTTTGTATAAGGAAAGAGGCATAATATTTGCACTTGCTTCTAAATCTGCGAGTCCATTATATACAGCACCATCATTAAGTAAGCAAGAAATGATAAATTCACCCGGGTCTCCTGCTTTAGTAAGTCGAGTTGGTTTGTAAACCTTTTTCGGGTGTTCTTTCCTTGGTTCTTTCATTTCTATTTGAATTTCTTGTTCACATTTTTCTTCGTTTCTTGGAATGGGAGGTTTGTATAGGAATTCTTCTTCATCACTCAAATTTGAATCCTCCCTATATTCCAATTTTGATTTTTCATATGTTGTTGATAACATATTTATGTTTTCATTTTGAAGGTTTTCTTGGGTGGTGAAATTATGATTAACTTCATTGTCAACTTCCATCGGACCATGTATGTAATGTTTAACTCTGTGACCATTAACTTTAAATTCAATCCCATTTGAATTTATTAATTCTATCGTTCTGTATGGGAAAACTCTTTTGACTATGAATGGTCCAGACCATCTTGATTTCAATTTTCCAGGAAATAGCTTGAATCTTGAATTGAAAAGAAGAACTCTGTCTCCTTCTTTAAATTCTTTTGAACTTCTGATTCTTTTATCATGCCATTTCTTCGTTCTTTCTTTATAGATTAACGAATTTTCGTATGCTTCATGTCTTAATTCTTCTAATTCGTTTAGTTGACTTAATCGTAGACGTCCGGCTTCATGTAAATCAAGATTACATGTCTTCAAAGCCCAAAATGCTTTGTGTTCAATTTCTACTGGAAGATGACATGCTTTTCCATAAACAAGTCTAAAAGGTGTGGTTCCAATTGGAGTTTTGTAGGCTGTTCTAAAAGCCCAGAGTGCATCCTCCAATTTAATGGACCATTCCTTCGGATTTGATCCTACGGTTTTCTCTAGAATACGTTTTAAAGCTCGGTTGGTATTTTCAACTTGTCCACTTGTTTGTGGATGATATGCGGTGGAGATTTTATGAGTTACTCCATATCTTTTAAGAACTTTCTCAAGTTGATTATTACAGAAATGAGTACCCCGATCACTTATTAAAGCTTTCGGTGTTCCAAACCTTACAAAAAGACGTTTTAAAAAGTTGACTACAACTCGTGCATCGTTAGTTGGGTGAGCTTGTGCTTCCGCCCATTTAGATACATAATCAATAGCTACGAGTATATATAGATTATTATGAGATTTTAGAAATGGACCCATAAAGTCAATACCCCAAATGTCAAATACTTCACATACTTGGATGACATTTTGTGGCATTTCATCACGTTGACTTATTTTCCAGCCCTTTGACAAGCATCACAGGATTTGCAAAGAAGGTGTGCGTCTTTGTAAATTGTAGGCCAATAGAATCCAGCTTCATAAACTTTTCTTGCTGTTAATTGAGTCCCATAATGCCCTCCTGTTGGTCCTGTGTGATAATGGTTTAAAATTTTACTAGCTTCATCTCCGAATACACATCGGCGTATTATTCCATCTGGACAACTTTTAAACAGATGTGGATCTTCCCAAAAATAGTGTTTTATATCACTGAAGAATTTCTTTCGTTTTTGGTACGATAATCCTTTTTCAAGGAATCCACATACTAAGTAATTTGCATAGTCTGCAAACCATGGAATTTCTTTATAATCTATCTTCAATAGATATTCATCAGGAAAGTTGTCTTGTATGGCCGATTCATTTAGAACTTCTAACTCAGGATTTTCAAGACGAGAAAGATGATCAGCGGCGAGATTTTCTGCTCCCTTTTTATCTCGGATTTCAATATCAAACTCTTGTAAGAGTAAGATCCAACTGATTAATCTTGGTTTAGCATCTTGTTTCGAAAATAGGTATCTAAGAGCAGAATGGTCGGTATAGACCACCGTTTTTGCTAGAACGAGATATGATCGAAATTTGTCAAAAGCAAAGACAATAGCAAGGAGTTCTTTTTCAGTAGTTGTATAGTTCATTTGTGCTCCTTGTAACATCTTACTAGCATAATATATAGGTTGAAATCATTTTTCAATCCTTTGTCCTAAAACGGCTCCCATTGCAAAATCACTTGCATCGCACATTAGTTCAAATGGTAGATTCCAATTTGGTGTTATCATGATCGGCGCATTAGTGAGTTTCTCTTTAAGAATATTAAAAGATTTGATACATTCATCTGAAAAGATGAATGGATCATCCTTTTCTAGGAGTTTATTCATAGGAGTGGCAATTTTAGAAAAATCTTTTATGAAACGTCGGTAAAAACCGGCATGCCCTAGAAAACTCCTAACTCCTCTAACATTGGTGGGATGTGGAAGTTTAGCAATTACATCTACTTTAGCTCTATCCACTTCAATTCCTTCTTTTGAAATTTTATGTCTAAGAACGATGCCTTCTTTAACCATGAAATGGCATTTCTCCCAATTAAGTACTAGATTTGATTGTTCGCATCTAATAAGCATTCGTTCCAGATTAACTAGACATGATTCAAATGTATCACCGAAGACTGAAAATTCATCCATGAAAACTTCCATGCATTCTTCTATCATGTCGTGAAAAATTGCCATCATACACCTTTGAAAGGTTGCAGGGGCGTTGCAAAGTCCAAATGGCATGCGTTTGTAAGCAAAAGTACCATAAGGGCACGTGAATGTGGTTTTCTCTTGATCTTCGGGTGCTATTGGAATTTGAAAATATCTGGAAAATCCATCTAGAAAACAATAGTAACTATTTCCGGCTAATCTTTCCAACATTTGATCAATAAAAGGTAAGGGAAAGTGATCTTTTCTGGTGGCGTCATTTAATTTTCTATAATCAATACACACACGCCATCCTGTTACAGTCCTAGTAGGAATAAGCTCATTTTTCTCATTTGTAATGACAGTCATGCCACCCTTCTTAGGCACGCATTGAACTGGGCTTACCCATGGACTATCAGAGATTGGATATATCAAACCTGCATCTAGCAGTTTAATAATCTCTTTCTTAACTACATCTTGCATATTAGGATTTAGTCTTCGTTGGCGTTGCACATACGTTTTATGACCTTCTTCCATAAGGATTTTATGTGTGCAATACGAAGGACTTATTCCTTTAATATCATGAATCTTCCATGCAATGGCTGGTTTATGAGCTTTCAACACAGAAATGAGTTGTGATTTCTCATTTTCAGTAAGAGAAGACGATATTATTACAGGTAATTCAGATTCACCATGTAAATAAGCGTATTCCAAATGGTTTGGAAGTGGCTTTAACTCTAATTTCGGAGGTTCTTCTATCGATGATTTGTATCGATATCTTTCTTCTTCTTTTAGCATTTGAATTTCTTCTGTTGTTGGTTCATATCCATTAGCTATAAGTGTAGCTAACATTTCAGCTTCATCAATTGGTTCATTACCTTCTCCTAAAGAACATTCTCCTGTTCCTTGTAATTCTGGAAATTCTTCTAATAATTCTGCATGTGCATCTATAGTTTGAATATAATAACATGTATCATCTGCAGATTGTGGTTGTTGCATTGCTCTATCAACTGAAAAGGTAACACTCTCGTCCTCTATACTTAGGGTCAATTTCTTACCGAACACGTCTATCATTGCTTTAGCCGTATTTAAGAATGGTCTTCCTAATATGAGAGGAACTTGAGAATCTTCTTCCATGTCCAGAACAACAAAATCTACTGGAAATACTAAAGTACCAACTTTAACTAGCATGTTCTCCATTATCCCTCTAGGATATTTTATTGATCTATCGGCTAGTTGTATGCTTATTCTGGTTGGTTTCAATTCTCCAAGGTCTAGTTTAGTGTATAGTGAATACGGCATTAGATTTATACTAGCACCTAAGTCTGCCAATGCTTCTATTGAACTAAGACTACCCAGAAAACATGGAATTGTGAAACTTCCTGGATCAGATAGTTTTTCTGGTATCTTATTCAACAGCACTGCTGAACAATTAGCATTCATAGTAACAGCCGAGAGTTCTTCCATTTTCTTTCTATTTGAGATTAGATCTTTCAAGAATTTAGCATATCTAGGCATTCCTGAAATCATATCAATGAAAGGAAGATTTACATTTATCTGTTTAAACATATCCAAGAATTTGGATTGCTCGGCTTCAAGTTTCTCTTTCTTCATTTTACTCGGGTAAGGAAGTGGTTGTTGGTATGGTTTAACATAAGGTTTAGCCTTAACTGTGTTATCTTCATTAACCTTTTCAACTACCAGTTCTTTTTCCTTATCTTGATTAGGTTGTGGTTCTTGTGGAGTAGGAATAGCTTCATCAGAAGTTACAGGTATTTCAGGTGGTTTAAGTGTTGTACCACTTTTTGTGGTAATGGCTTTAGCTGTTTCATTCCGGGGGTTAGCATTTGTATCACTAGGTAGACTTCCCGGTTTTCTTTCACCTATTAACCTTGCTAGGTTACTTACTTCTTGTTCCAAGTTTTGAATAGAAGCTTGTTGATTTCTAAATGCTTGAGCATTTTGTTCATTGGTTTGTTTTTGAGATGTGAAAAACTGCGTTTGAGTTTCAACTAGCTTCGTCATCATATCTTCTAAATTCGGCTTTTTATCATCGGTTTGTTGTGGTGGTTTGTTTTGAAAATTAGGTCTTTGCTGATTGTAATTATTATTGGATACTTGTTGATTGCTAGGACCTTGTTGGTTGTTGTATGGATTATTTTTGTTATAGTTCTGATTTTGATTGTAAATAGGTCTTGGAGGTTGATAATTATTCTGATAATTATTTCCAGGCCTTTGGTTTATGTATGAAATATTCTCTCTTTGTTCCATTGTTAATTCAATACTGAGACAATCTTTTGTCAAATGTGGTCCTCCACACTGCTCACAACTAATTCAGATTGAGTGAATATCTTTAGTCATCTTTTCCATTCATCTCTCAACAGCATCTATCTTTGCGGAAATGGAATCTAAGTCATGGCTAGAATCGGCTCTAGCTGCTTTAGATGATCTAACGATATCTTTTTCTTGGTGCCACTCATTTGAGTGGGATGCAGTGTTATCAATAATTTTGTAAGCATCAGTTTTGGTTTTCTTCATAATAGAACCACCAGCTGCTATATCTATGTCTTTCCTTGTAGTGATGTCGCATCCTTGGTAGAATATTTGTACTATTTGACAGGTGTCTAAACCATGTTGCGGACATCCTCTTAATAACTTTCCAAATCTTGTCCACGCCTCATATAGAGTTTCATTCGGCTTCTGTGTGAATGTAACAATTTCTCCTTGAAGTCTTACGGCTTTAGATGCAGGAAAGAATTGTTTAAGAAATTTTTCAACTAAAACGTCCCATGTATCAATCGCCCCTTCAGGTAACGATTCCAACCAATCTTTGGCTTCTCCCTTTAAAGTCCAGGGAAATAACATGAGATATATCTGTTCATCCTCCACTTCTCGGATTTTAAATAGTGTGCAGATCCTATTAAAGGTACGTAGATGTTCATTTGGATCTTCCTTCGGCGCACCACTAAATTGGCATTGATTAGTCACCATGTGTAGAATTTGTCCTTTGATTTCATAATCTGGCGCATTAATGTCTGGATGAGTAATTGTGTGACCTTGGCCAGTGCGTTTAGCTCTCATTCGGTCTTCCATACTTAATGGTTCTAGATTCTCCATAATTGAATTTGTTGAATCGGAATCACTAGAGGATTCTGATTTAATGGTTCGTTTCTCAACAATCTCTGTTTGAATGATTGGTGGTTCCGGAGGAAAGTTTAGTGGTTCAGGATCTATGAATCGTCCCTGAATATTCTCCGGATTCTCAATTGTGAGGTCTGGTTCAAAAAATGGATTATCGGAAATTTGAACTGGAGTACTTGGTCGACTGGATGACGATTCTAAAGAAAAATCAACGGCGGTAATATTTGCTAAATGTCTTGATCTAGTTACAGGTGGTGAACGTACAAAAGGTGGTAAACGTCTTGCTCGGTGCATTCACTGAATATCCTATTAGTTTTTTTTTTTTTTTTTAAAAGAAAGAAAAATTATAATAAGTTATCTAATTAATAGACTTTTCTGATTTTGCCCACGTTTCGAATAGCCAAAAGATGCAGCAGAAGGGCAGGATTCGTTTGGTCTCAATATAATTGAGGACTGTTTGGCTCCAATAACCCGGTCCACGTACAAATCCAACTATTACTACGAACCAGAAAATTTTGATGTCTATCAATTTAACCACTTAAAATAAATTTTCGTAATTTTAAGAAATTTAGATAAGAAGTAGAATAAAAATCTAAGTCCTAAAAACTAGAATGACGAGAAATAAGAAAGAAAAAGAGCGTGTCGGAAAAAGATCGAAAAATAAAAATAAGAAAGAAAAAGAGTGACTTATAGAACTTAAAAACACTAGACTAACCCAACCTTATTACTACCACTAACTTAAAATTATAATCGCAAATTGAGATTACTAATTGGAATGATAATTGATACATAGGTAAAAGTCGTCTAAAAATATTAAAGCTTACAGGAAAAATTAAATCCCAAATGGAAATAACTTAAAAAGAAACTAAAACTTAAAAAGGCGTCGCAAAATTCTAAAGTACCTAAATCTTAGTCTAAAGAAAAACACTTAAGGAATTCTACGGCAAAGCCTAAATATCTAGAAGTAAAAATAACTATGGCAAAAACTAAGTTTAAAACTAAATATGAGCTAAAAATACAAATATTACGCTAAAACGATTAAAAAGGGACAAAATATAAAAATATACAAAAAGTTGTAAAAAGTTACAAATTTTTATAAAAATATTATTTTTATATTAATTATTTATTAAAACTTATTAATTTTATATTTTATTAAACTAATTTAACTAAATATATAAATTAAATAAAAAGAAACTTAAAATAAAACTAATTATAATAATAATAAGTAATTAGGGTTAATAATAATAATAATTAATAATTACTCCGTAATTAATGCTGTTTAGGGTTCCTGTGTGGCGTGTCAGATTGTCTCCGCGAGTTGCGGTATTAGAAGCTGTAAACTCCACGAGTCGCGGGGTTCCAAAATTCAAATGACAGGTTGTTTAAAATTCGACGTGTTTTTTTTTTTTATATTTTCTGTTTTCTGTTTTAAAATCTAAAATATTTATATAATAAAAACTTATATTTAAAAACTAAAATAAAAATAAAGAAACTTTATAAAACTTAAATATTTAATAAAATCTTAAAAATATATAAATTTTTGTTTTTCTTTTTATATTTTCGAATAATTAAAAACGTATTTTTACAAAAGTGAATTTTAATAAAAGTAAACTAAAAATAAAAATCTTTTTTTTTTATGTAGCGTTGCGCTTCCGGCTTTTAAGCTAGATTGTTCCCCGGCAGCGGCGCCAAAAATAACTTGATGTTATGCGAGGTGTATATAAAATAGCTTTAAATTTCAGCAGGAAATACTATTAAATACGATACAATTTTACACAAGATATTTATTTATTTAGAGAATGGATATACTTAAACCTTGCTACAACACTTATAGGCAGTGTACCTAATCGTACAGTAGTGTAGTTTTTAGTAAGTCCGGTTCGTTCCACAGGGAAAATCTTTAAACAAAGCTTAACGCTATATTAGTTTACTTTTATAAAAATACAAATATATATATAAGTAATATTATTATTATAAAGGGGGGTTTTTACCGTTTAATGACTGGTTTGTCGATTTTAAAACTTTAGTCGCAATTAAAACCAAATGTAAAATAATAAATAAATACAAGACTTAATTTAAAGCGTAAAGTAAATAACGATAATGAAATTGCGAATAATAAAAGTGCGATAAAATAAACTTGCGATAATTAAAAAGTACGATAATTAAAAGTGCAATTAAATATAATAACAATAAATAAAAGTGCTATAATTAGAAGTGCAATTAAATATAAAATAAAGGAAATAAAATATGAAATAAAAGAATTATGCTTATTTAAACTTCCGTAATCATGATGTTTGACGTGTTGATTTTAGTTTTATGCCCATGGGTTAATTGTCCTTTGTCCTGGATTATTTAATATGTCCATACGGATTTGTCCATAATAGTCCATCAGTCATAAATATAAAGAGCGAAAGCCTTCGTCAAATTATTCTTATTCCCGAAGTCAAATATTCCAACTAATTGGGGATTCGAATTGTAACAAGGTTTTAATACTTTGTTTAATGAATACACCAGGTTATCGACTGCGTGTAAACCAAGGTTTTACTACTTTGTAAACAATTACACCAATTACCCTTGAATGTAATTTACCCCTGTTTCAACAAGTCTATTAACTATTAATCCAGTTCCGTGTCCGGTAAAATGAATAATTATTGGTATTTATAGATATCCCGCCCACCGTACCCAGTCAAGCGTATGTGGTTATATATAAATACGTCGAATTATAAGTTTGTATATTAAATTAACAAGGTATTGTTTAGTTAAAATAAAACCCATTAATAGCCCATAGTCTAATTTCCACAAGTGTCGTTCTTTTATCCAAACCCCAATTATGGTACAAAGCCCAATTACCCAATTTTAGTAATTAGCCCAACATCATGATTACTTCGTTTTAAATAAGCATAATAATAACTTAGCTACGAGACATTAAATTAAAAAGGTTGAACATAACTTACAATGATTAAAAATAGCGTAGCGTTACACGGACAGAATTTCGACTTACACCCTTACAACATTCGCTAACATACCCTTATTATTAGAATTATAATTAAAATTAAAATTAAAATATAAATATAAATATATTTACGTATACATATATAGAGAGAGATTGAATTTGGATATTGAAAATGATCAGAATTCGGTTGGCTTTATAGGGAATTGAGTTCAGGGGTACTCCGCGACTCGCGGCAACTTTTGCCTTCAAACTCCGCGAGTCGCGGAGTTTGAAAATACAGCTCCCCCTCCTTTGGCTTCTTTCTTACCGATGATTTATAAATATATTATAATATATATATTAATTTTAAGAATTAATTATATATTATATTATATTTATGTGCATAGTTGACTCGTAATTTTTAGTCCATTGCGTCGAGCGTTGAGAGTTGACTCATGTCCCGGTTCCGGATTTTCGAACGTCCTTGCGTACAATTTAATATCTTGTACTTTGCGTTTTGAATCTTGTACTCTTGTAATTTAGAGACGTTTCTTATCAATAATTGGAACCTCTTTGATTGTATTTTGTACTTTTGAGCTTTTTGGTCGTTTGCGTCTTCAATTCGTCGAATCTGTCTTTTGTCTTCACCTTTTATTATTTAAACGAATATCACTTTTAAATAGAACAATTGCAACTAAAAGCTTGTCTTTCTTGAGGAATAATGCTATGAAATATATGTTCGTTTTTAGCATTATCACCCTCTCGGCCCAACTAATCAAAACAGTCCACCACCTTCATCACATATTAATAGCCCATCTAACTCTTCTCAATCGCAGCCTACTTCATCTCCTCAAAGTCCATTAAATAATTCCGCAAGCCCAACACATTCTGAAACATCTTCGACTGATTCTAGCCCCACTCAATCTCCATCTCCATCTCCTTCCGTCCCTACCCGAACCATACATACACGTAGCATGTCAGGTATTGTAAAACCCAAAACTCCCTTTAATCTCTCTGCTACTACATCTATCTCACATCTTCCTTCCAACCCAAAAGCAGCCCTCGCTGATCCCAATTGGAAACAGGCTATGACCAACGAATATAAGGCTCTTATGGAAAATAATACTTGGGTACTTGTTCCTCGTTTAACTAACATGCAGGTTATACGATCTCTGTGGATTTTCGAACATAAAACGAAATCGGATGGCTCCTTTGAAAGGTACAAAGCTCGATTAGTTAGAGATGGGCGCTCTCAAACTCCTGGTATTGATTGTCACGAAACCTTTATTCCGGTTGTTAAACCGGCTACTATTAGAATGGTCCTCAACATTGTGGTTTCAAAGTCTTGGCAAATTCTCCAATTAGATGTGTAAAACGCTTTCTTGCATGGAAATCTCAAGGAAACAGTTTACTTGTACCAACCGTTCGGATTTCGGGACTCTAGGTTTCCAGATCATGTATGTCTTCTTAAGCGTTCACTTTATGGGTTCAAACAAACACCACATGCTTGGTACCAACGATTTGCGGAATACGCCAAAACTATTGGTTTCGTTAACAGTAAATGTGACCATTCTCTTTTTATATATCATCATGGCAATGACACCGCTTATCTTTTATTGTACGTTGATGACATCATTCTTACTACTTCTAATGAGAACCTACGGTTACGACTAATGTCTCTGTTATCTAGTGAATTTGCTATGGAAGAACCTCGGCCCTCTCCATTCTTTCTTGGAAATCTCGGTTACACGAACATCAACAGGCTTGTTTATGAACCAAACGGCATACGCTCAATCCATTATCAACCGTGCAGGTCTTACGGATTGCAATCTTGTTTCCACTCCTGTTGACACTAATCGCAAGTTAAGTTCGAAACAAGGAAGACCCTATGCTGATCCCACCAAATATAGAAGCTTAGCTGGTGCATTGCAATATTTAATGTTTACTAGACCGGATATATCATACGCCGTACAACAAGTTTGTCTACACATGCATGATCCAAAAGACACCCACATGAACGCCTTAAAACGCATTATTCGTTATCTCTAAGGCACGTTGCATCTGGGGCTGCATCTAACCCGGTCCTCTACCAACACTCTTGTTGCTTACACAGACGCAGATTGGGGTGGATGTCCCGACACTAGGCGCTCAACTTCGGGTTATTGTGTCTACTTTGGTGACAACTTAATTTCTTGGTCTTCTAAACGTCAAACTAATCTATATCTCTCAAGTGCAGAAGCCGGATACCGAGGTGTGGCTAATGTCGTAGCTGAGTCATGCTGGCTACGTAATCTCCTCCTAGAGTTACATTGTCCAATTCAGAAAGCTACACTTGTTTTTTGCGATAATATAAGTGCCATCTATCTTTCGGGTAATCCTGTTCACCACCAGCGTACGAAACATATTGAGATGGATATTCATTTTGTTCGAGAAAAAGTTGCAAAAGGGCAGGTTCGTATTCTACACGTTCCAACTCGTTATCAAATCGCATATATTTTTACCAAGGGGCTCCCAACGTTACTCTTTAATGAATTTCGATCCAGTCTCTGCGTATCTTTACCGAAGACTTCGACTGCGGGGAGTAATAGCTGTGTATATTTAGTCAACTACTTATTTGTAGAGGATATCTTGTATATTATATCTTGTATGAATTCCATAAATATGACAAAGTTTGTCAGGGAGAACATACTAGAAGATATGGTATTCATGTATATATATCGATGGGAATGAATGAGAAAAGCACACAGTTTATTTCTTTCACCCATTTCAGTATATTCAAGGTAGTTTGTGTGTTTTTATATCATTATTCTATTTGGGTGCAATCATAATCGGTTTTTGCTAGCTTTTTGATATTGTGTTTTTGCTAAAAAAAAGTTTGAGAGAAGGGTTTGAAGGAAATTAGGTTACTTGATCAATGTGTTTTTATGTGGAAAGTATGTGAAGATGGAGATAGAGTGTGTTTTATGATGTTTGACGTTTTATACATAAAATTGGGTGTCAATTTATTAGTTTCTTGATAGAGGTTTCTGTAATTGTGTAACAGAAAAGGGGTTTAAAAGATCAAAGTTATCAGTTTGATTTGATCAGTGCTTGTGAAATTTTAACTTTTTTTGATTTGTGATTTCTTAAAAATGAAAACTTGCAAGTCAAAGAACCGGTTTCTTAAAAAGTTTGTGTATTTGATTGAAAAAATGGATGAAAACAACAAACAGAACAAGAATGAAGTACCACCAGCTGAGGAACTATTAAAAAAGATCCAAATTTTAGAAGAAAGTCATGCTCATCTCAAACAAGAAATTTCAAATCTTAATATGTCCGATGACCAGCAAAATTCTGACCGGCAACGGTCAAATTCGGTGTCTCCTCGCCGCCCTAGCCGGAGAACCATGGGTGGTGGTGGTGGGGTGTTTGAGGGCGGTGCTGTGGCGGTGTTTAAAATGGGTTCAACTTCTTTTCGTCATTCTTCGCCACTGAGGAGAGAAACGCGCAGTGTTGATGTTAGTTACAGCAATGATAACAACCTTGCCACGTGTAATGAAGTTGGACCATCAGCTGTTAAGCTAACGGAAACGCAGTACTTGAATATATTGCAATCAATGGGTCAATCTGTGCATATATACGATCACACTGGTCACATAATATACTGGTGAGTTAAGCATTTTAATTGAATTTCTTCTTTGGTTTTAATAAACTTTGGTGATTATAAATTTATTTATAATGTTCAAACACCCTCTTAGGATTTGATTTGTGTCAATTTTTATTCTTGAATTGTGAGGGTTATTCAAGAAAATATAAAGCTTGAACCTTTGATGTATTTAAGTCCTGAATTTATGTAGGAACCGTATGGCTGAAAATCTTTATGGTTATTCAAGAAAACATAAAGGTTGAATCTTTATGGCTGAACTTTGGTGCTTATTATGTGGATTTTATAATTTGGCAACTTTTGTTTGAGGAGCAAGGATTGTCGTCTTGTCGATAACGAGTTAAGTAATTCTTAAGTACATAGAGTATTTAACTCGCGAACTCTATGATTTCGCTTTAAAAAAATTACATAGCCCTTATAAACAGGACTATGTAGTTCAGTATATATGATGATATTGCTGTAATCATATTAGGATTTGAGTTTATACAGATAAATATCAATATTTAACTCTGTTTAATGAAAAACAAACAGAGTTAAATAATTAATATTTATCTTATTAAACTCAACTCCTCATATAAGTGTTCTTAGCTTGGTGGTGAATAACTCTGTTTATCAATTACAAAAGGCTTATTTAAACACCCCCCAAGGATTTAATTTATTTCAATTTTTATTCTTCAATCAAGGGTTATTCAAGAATATATAAAGGTTGAACCTTTGATGTACTTAAGTCCTGAATTTATTATGTAGGAACCGTATGGCTGAAAATCTCTATGGTTATACTGCTGCTGAAGCTCTTGGTAGAATACCGAATGAGCTTCTAATAGAACCTCACAATTTACCGTTGGCTGACGCAATTTTGCAAAGAACGTTAAAGGGAGAAAGTTGGTTCGGGCAGACACCGATCACGAACAAAAGAGGCGAGAGATTTGAAATTATAGCCACAAATACTCCTTTTCGTGATGAAAACGGGACGTTAGTTGGGGTTATATGCGTATCGAGTGATACACGCCCATATCGAGAGATGAAACCCGTTGGAAATATTAGTGCACCAAGAAGGATTGCTTCAGCTAAATTCGGACTTGATCCTCAACAACCGCTACAAACTGCAATTGCTTCAAAGATATCGAATTTGCTGAGTATTTGAAAGTAGTTTTCTTTTGTTAGTCGAGAATTGAATGGGTAATAAAGGACCCACTTTTGAATACTCGGGTCTCGTGAAAAATATTATGCTTTGTTCGAAATAGTTTTGATTTTTTACACCCTCAAATTATGGTCAAAGACTTGTTTATGCTAATAAGATCTTCTACCTATCACTGTTATAAAAACCCCAATTACTCCCAATTAATATCCTTGATTAGTCCTTTTAAGAACAGACCGATTCGACTTTCCATATTCCGTCTAATTAATTGTACAACGTCGGTTAATGGGTCAAAATCGGATTTGTTGGCCAAAGTCGGTCAAAGTCAAAATTGGTTTGACATTTCAAGATGAATTTAAACTTTAATTTTAGAGTTTTTGAACAAATGAACGATTATGTTTTTAGACGATTATGTTAAACTTTTTTGTTTTTCTTTTATATTTACACGTATTTATTTTGAAATTTATTATTTAAATGTATAAAAAGTCCAATCCGATTAATCCTCTATTAATCTCCGAATTACCAATTACTCCATCGAAAGTCCCTACCGGTTACCCCCAGTAGCGAGTTTTGCAACCTTGCTACTATATCTGCTCATTGACCGATTACTGCTAAAAATCCCAGATATTATATATGTAATAAAGGATTTTGATAGTTGAAAACATGAAACAGGCTACAAAAGTTAGCAACAAGGTTAAATCAAAAATGAAAACCGGAGAGAATTTCACGGATAATGAAGTTGGGAGCGGAGAGACTCATTATTCAGAAAATGACGTAAAAGCCCCTGATCATAAAGATGATGGATATTCAAGTGGGGCCAGCACCCCAAGGGGCGATATCCCTCAATCACCGTTTACCGTAAAACTATCAACAGATTCTGGTGATGAGAATGAAAACAAGCCCGGGATCCACAAAATTTTATCTTCAAAAGCAGAAGCATGGATGGGTAAAAAGGGAATTACGTGGCCATGGAAAGGAAAGGAAAGAGAAGGCGGTTCGTCAGATTCAAAAACGGGTCGATTTGGGTTTAATTGGTCACATAATGATCAAGAACATGAGACGGGTCAACAAACGAGTTCGGTCAAAGTAGAAAGTCAACCGTGGGAAACGAGTAATAGGAATGAAGCTTCGGGGCCTTGGTCTTCTTCGTTTAATGTTGATAGTACAAGTAGTGCGAGTAGTTGTAGTAGCACAAATAGTAGTACCATTAATAAAGCAGATATTGATACCGATAGCTTGGATTGTGAAATCTTGTGGGAAGATTTAGTGATTGGAGAACAGACTGGGCATGGTACTTTGTGTTTATCGAATCGTATTATTTGACATATGATGATAGTTAATCGTCTTTCCTATTTTGCACGTTTTTGATGTTTTACTTCTGCATGTATTTTGATAGGTTCGTGTGGGACGGTATACCATGCACTTTGGTATGGATCGGTATGTTCTCCATCTTTCCCTTTTGCAAATCAGTTGTTACTTTATTCCTTTTGTTTACCAACTTTTATTAAACAATTAGCGAAAGTTAATGATGTTGATTTTGATCCGTACTTTTCTTCAGTTGAGTTAATATTGAACCCGTCAAGGGTATTTTAGACATTTGAGCACTTGTGTTAAACCATATGCTTTTTAAAGGGTTGTAACTTGCATTAATTACTGGAATCTTGTGGGCTCAAATCAATATTCAGTAATTCAGTAATTAATATTGTAATAAGAACAATTGCCAAATATGCAATGTTGTAAAAGTCTACCGAGTCAGCCGACACGTCAGTTTGGGGACTAGCCTTGTCGCGACTTGCCCAAAAATGCCTATAAGTCGGTCAACGCTAAAAAGTCGGGTTGAGTTGGGCCAAATCGGGTATGAGTCGGTCAAAGTCAGTCAAAGTCGAAGTTTCAAAAATTATATATTTTTTAAAATTAGATTTTGTACCATATGTCTATGTTTGATATATTTATGTGTAATATATATTTGTTTAATTTATTTATTACTAAAAGTCAACGTTGGTCAACGCCCAACTGACTTTTACAACCTTGCAAATATGTAGATAGAAAGTTTACTCTCTTAATGGAAAAAGTTTTAAGTTTATGAAGGCATTAAGTAACCTAATGCATGTTTATGTATTGTAGGATGTTGCGGTCAAGGTTTTCTCAAGGCAAGACTATACAGATGATGTAATATTATCGTTTAAACAAGAGGTAATGCACGGGGCAATTGTGTTTAAAAGCTTTAGTTGTACGAGACTAAAAGTTGCATTTTTCATGAAAATTGTTTAAATTTCATCTAATCGGTTAATTGTGAATTTGAAGGTGTCACTCATGAAAAAGCTTCGGCATCCAAACATTCTACTGTTCATGGGTGCTGTAACCTCACCTCAACGTTTATGCATTGTCACCGAGTTCCTTCCCCGGTTCGTCCTTAATTATCTTTACACGTATGCACGTTTTACGTTTAGGGGCGGGTCAAAACAACTAGGTTTTGCTACACGGCTGAGTCAGCCTGAAATCCGTTTTTCCAATAATTATTTTTGCACTCTGATATGGGTTAAAAAAAAAAAAAAAAAAAAAAAAAAAAAAAAAAAAAAAAAAAACTGTAACTTTAAGAGGTTTTAAGCATTAATATGAGCAACTTTTGACCCTTTTAAACCGTTACCGTTATAAATTTTAAATTTTAACTTTACCCTGCAACCTAAACAATTCATTCATAAGTAAATGGGTCTACATTGCCATCTCCAAGTCCACCCAAATTTTATGTGCACTCGGATACTAAACATACTCCTGAAAAACCTGGATTGTGCGCACACAGTCACACACATACATTCAATAGCTAAGTGGATTTTTATATTATAACATGCAGTGGCAGTTTGTTCCGGTTACTTCAAAGAAATACAACTAAATTAGATTGGAGACATCGCATTCATATGGCCATGGATATAGTGAGTACAAATTTCCTTTCATTATTATCATTTTGTGGGTCCCATTTGTATGCTATGAAATGTAGTATAAATTCTTATACTCGTTGATCTTATAGGCACGAGGCATGAATTATCTTCATCATTGTCACCCACCTATCATTCATCGGGATTTAAAGTCATCAAATCTTCTTGTTGATAAAAATTGGAACGTGAAGGTTTGTTTTATTCTCTCTGCTAACTTACGTTGTATTCATTTTGATAATATTATATAATTTTCTCATACATTTTCGCAATAAAATAGGTTGGGGACTTTGGCCTTTCACGTATAAAGCATGAAACGTACCTTACAACAAAGACGGGGAAAGGAACGGTAATTACTGTTATAACCTTTTAGCTTTACTTTTACACATGTATTATATATAATATTATACTAATATGTGGTGATGATTAATAAAATATTTTTTTTTATCTGTTGACATGTTACATGTTTTTTATGTTTAGCCTCAATGGATGGCTCCTGAAGTTCTTCGAAATGAACAGGCAGATGAAAAGTAAGCTCTTGATAACGTTCGTATTATTTTGGTAACATCTAAATGTGTATGAATTTTCCATTTTGATAATATTATTTTCCATTTTGATAATATTCGTTTAAAATTTGTAGGTCAGATATATATAGCTTTGGCGTGGTATTATGGGAACTTACTACCGAGAAAATCCCCTGGGATAGTCTCAACTCAATGCAGGTAAAGTCTTTCTTCCAAAGTTTGACTTTTAAGGTCAAAGTCAAAGTTCTCTGTAACCATGTTTTTTGAGTATATAGTAGAAATGAGAAACAAAGTGAAATGTCTGTTTGTAGTTGGTAAGAATTTTGTCGGTGCTATCGGATCAAATAATTTTTGTGTGTATATAATGTCAATGTAGTTGAAATTTTGTTGGGAGTTTTAGGTTGATGCATGTTCTTTGTTCGATCCAGTGAACATTCAATTCGTATAAACACTTTCACAATATTGTCTGGTTACAAAACCGGCATGAGATTACTCAGATTTCTCCATGAATGTCCTACTTTTAATGCATTGGCTCTATTTTTGAGTCAACAGCAAGTAAGTGTCGATTTATTGGTGTCTTGACTGCCGTTTAGAGCCTAAATTAAATTCCAGGCAGGATTTAAAACCCATGAAAATTTGATTCCGCCATTTTCATGGCGTCTCAATTATTTTTATTTTTTTTGCTATTTAAAAAAAAATTCCTACTTATTGGCCGGAGGTCCACTCGGAAGCAATCTCTTTATCTTTATCCGTCGAATAGAGAGAGGGATGACTTTCTCTACTTTTGAGAGTGTTTTCACTCTGAGTGGAGAAATGACTTGTTTATATTCTCGGATAGGGGAAGGATTGTCTACATCTCACCTCCCCCATACACCCACTCATGTGGTATTGGGTTTTGTTGTTGTTGTTGTTGTTGTTGAAAGTTTGTTGTTTGACCTCAAAAGTCAATATCTTTTTTTGTGTATTATACAGGTAATTGGAGCTGTAGGGTTCATGAATCAACGACTAGATATTCCTAAAGACTTGGATCCACAATGGGCTTCTCTTATCGAAAGTTGTTTCTGCAGGTTCAACTTTTATCTCTTACCAATTAAATTTTATAAGTAACGCCTCTTTTAGCGACTCTTTCTTTTTTTTCGTGTTTACATCTTTAAGAAAATTGAAAACTCGACAGAAAACGGTGTTTGAATTTTTTTTTTTCCCACATTTTTGGTTTTGATAAAAAAAAAAGTTTTGCATCATCTTGTAAACACGGGTAAACGGATAAATTTTTCTCTATTCAGGCTACCCGTTTTCCGTTTACACTTGATTTTACATTGTTGACTATTCAATGTTACATTTGTATCCTAGTCTTGCTAAAAAAAAAATTATTTTGGACTCAGTGAACCACAATCGCGACCAACGTTCCAAGAAATACTAGAAAAACTTAAAGATTTGCAGAAGACATTCACAGTTCAACTTCAAGCAACACGGAGCGCAACTGCCGCTACCACCACCACTGCTGCCGGAGAAAACGATAGTCAAAAGGAATCCTAAAACAAGACAAACAGAAATCACTTTGACCCTTTTTATCTTGCAAATGTTTCTTTCACGTGTGTATTGTTGACCCAACGTCTCAAGTCGAGTTGGTTGTTGTTGTTAAAAGATCACGGTTGTCAAGAAAAACGGTATGATTAACCGGACACTACATATGTACCATTGTTTTGTGATCCATAAGGAACACTTTGCGATTGTTTTGTATAGAGTATGTGAACAACTTTTTAGTAGAATTGTATAAAGAACTTTATGCACATTTGGAGTTTTAGGGTGATACGTGTTCTTTGTTCGATCCGGTGAACGTTTAATTCATATAGACATTTTCACAATATTGTCCCGTTACAAAACTGGCGTGAGATTACTCAGATTTTTCCATGAATGTTCTAATTTTAATGCGATTGCAAGTTTTCAACACATCTAGTGTCGAGTAAATTAGAATGTATACAATCACATTATATGTGTGACAAATATACAATATGCTATTCTTGTGTTGTGTTTGATTGTCTCACTCAACCCTGTATTTTGAACTATTCAACATTTAACGTTTTATGACATAATTACGTGCTGAATCATTCAAAGTTTAAATACTCATTTAGCTATTCAACATCTTTATTTTTTTAATCAGCATTATGGGATTACCCAGGAGGACAACCATCTCCCACAGTTGCATAACTCGCTCCAACTGCTGCTCAGGAGAAAATTCGGCCCAATCCGAGGGCATGGGGGTAAAAAAAAACTCCTTCCCCTACTGCCCCCGCAACGCGATGTGCGAAAGGCACCCTTAGGTGGAACTCAAAGGTAAATGGGCAAACTTGTGTCCAATGATGCACCACACGGGAGTCAAACTTCAGGCCTCTCGTTAAGAGAGGCAGACCACTACCACATGAGCTACAACACAAGGTTTAAAATCGTATTAGTTATTCATGTGAAAATCATTTGTAGGGATGGCGCCCGCGAGTAATGGGCACGGGTTCTATATACCCGCGACCCGCCCATCGGATTTCTTTTTTGCACGTTGAGACCCGTTACCCGCCCACGGGTAAAAACTTTTCGCCCATGCCCGTGACCCGCGGATACCCGTGACCCGCGGTAAACCCGCGGGTAATAATAATATACAACTATTTATTAGAAAATCCCAATACTTTTATTAATTATAAAACTATATGTACAAACTATATGTGTAATGACGTGAAAACTAAGTTTTTTCTTGTATATAATATTACATTTTTAATCATTATTCAAATACTAGTAAAATAGCTTTTACATTTAATAATTGTAAGTATTAATTCATGGGTAAATTTAGAAAAGTCTCATGTATTCACGGGTCGGTTTTACCCGCAACGGGTAGCATATACCCGCGACCCGCCCGCGGGTATAGATTTTTACCCGTACCCGTGCCCGCGGGTAAGATTTAATGATTTTACCCGCCCATAACGGATCGGGTACCCGCGGGTCACGGGTTTTTTCTCGCCCATTGCCATCCCTAATTCATTTGCAATGGTTACTATAAAAGTTGTTCTCATTCAAAACCAAAACCTTTCGATCTTTTATATTTTGAATTATTTAACGCTTAATAATTATCTTTTATCTAAATCATAACTTCACATGTCTTGCACATAACTGAATTGAACATATTTTCTAGCGGTTGTTAGTGTCGAGAACCAACCACATAACTAGTGTAAAACACGGTGGTGACCAACCAAGTTAAAAAGAAGTTTAAAGAAACCTGTGCATTATTATACAAACCACATGTATCAATCACGTAGTTCTCTTCATTTAATTTAAAAACATGGTATTTAAATACTACTATATTTTATTAGTTCACTATATTTTATTAGTGTATTTGGTGATTGTGAAGATCCGTCCTAATCCATCCGGACGAAGTCCATATCGATTATAAATGATTCACAACAGTTGATTACATCGCGAGGTACTTGACCTCTATATGGTACATTTTACAAACATTGCATTCGTTTTTGAAAAGACAATCTTTCATTACATCGAAAGTTGACAACATGCATACCATTTCATAATATATCTAACTATAATTGACTTAACAATAATCTTGATGAACTCAACGACTCGAATGCAACGTCTTTTGAAATATGTCATGAATGACTCCAAATAATATCTCTAAGATGAACAAATGCACAGCGGAAGATTTCTTTCGTACCTGAGGATAAACATGCTTTAAAGTGTCAACCAAAAGGTTGGTGAGTTCATTAGTTTAACATAAATAATCATTTCATAATTTTAATAGACCACAAGATTTCATATTTCCATTTCTCATAAACATACGTCCCATGCATAGAGACAAAAATAATCATTCATATGGATTGAACACCTGGTAACCGACATTCACAATATGCATATAAGAATATCCCCATCATTCCGGGATCCTCCTTCGGACATGATATAAATTTCGAAGTACTAAAGCATCTGGTACTTTGGATGGGGCTTGTTGGGCCCGATAGATCTATCTTTAGGATTCGCGTCAATTAGGGTGTCTGTTCCCTAATTCTTAGATTACCAGACTATAAAGGGGCATATTCGGTTTAATAATCCAGCCATAGAATGTAGTTTTACTCACTTGTGTCTATTTCGTAAAACATTTATAAAAGCAGCGCATGTATTCTCAGTCCCAAAAATATATATTGCAAAAGCATTTAAAAGGGGAGCAAATGAAACTCACACATATAAATATTGTAAAACAGTTAATAAAGCATTTGCATGTATTCTCAGCCCAAAAATGTAAAGAGTAAAAAGGGCAAATGAAACTCACCTAATGTATTTTGTAGTAAAAATACATAGAACGACATTGAACAAGTATAGGGTTGGCCTTGGATTCACGAACCTATATCATTTGTATATTCATTAATACATATAATCGAAATCGAACAAATATTTATATTATTGTTAGTGATAATTTTTATATTATTAATTTATATATTTTATTATATATTTATTTTTATATACATAATCTTTTGTTTACAGAATAATAGTTATAGTAATGCTAGAGTAATATTAATAATAAAAATGATAAAAATGATAATACTTAATAAATTTAATTAAGATAATAAATGTTATGATTTCATTAGTGATAAAAGTAATGATATTAATACTAATAATATACTTATATTAATAGTAATGGTTCTAATATTTATAAAGTGATAATAATAATGTTAATAAAAATAATGATATTAACTAATGATAATAATACTAAATTGTATCATAATTATAATAAATGTGATAAGAATAGTTATAGTAATTTTACTAATTCCATTAAATCATATTTTGATTAAAATTCTAGTCATTTTCATAATAATAATACTTATATCAAAATTTCTATATTTAATTTTAATAATATTATGAAAACCTTTAACTTCATAGTCATGATAATTATAATCTTTGTAGTTATTAACTATGGCTTCTCATAACCTTAATTTGTATAAAAAATTATAATTTACGTGTATTCATATAATTATAACAATTTTCTATAATTTTTAATATAACAACTTTTATTATATATTTGTTTTATTAACCTGATTACTAACCCTGAAATCATATTAATAACACTAACAATAATAACATAATGATAATAATAATAATAATAATAACATTCATAATCATAACAATAATAATAATTAATAATGATACTAATATTAGTTAGTAATAATAATAATAATAATAATAATAATAATAATAATAATAATAATAATAATAATAATAATAATAATAATAATAATAATAATAATAATAATAATAATTAAAAGAGTTATACCCTTAAAGAAAAGCTCAAAAAGAATGTCACCGCCTGGACTCGAACCCTCGACCTCTCGCACACCCAACACGCACCTTAACCGCTGGACCATTCGTTTCATTCTGATTTAAAGCCCCATTGTTATTTATTTAACCCGATTATTATTTTTTGTTCTATCTTCTTCCTTTCTTCAATAATCAATCGACCCAAAAATCATTCCAATCGTTTTTTTTTCCACGCTTAAAATTAATTAAATATTTGGTATTAGAATCTAACATATATACAGAACCATTATAAGATGAATTAAATTAGTAAAAAAAATAAATAAGAAAAATACGTTGTACAGTTTTTGAAGAACACACATAAACTCATTTATTGATTTTGAAATATAGATGTTTTTAGCTAATGATTATAACATGAAAGTGATTCCATTTCACCTTTAAAAACTTTCTGGAAATTCAATTTAACTTAAAACATCAAGGTAAAGTCGAATTTGATGATGAACAATCACTTTGCCTTTTTGACAAGTAGTTTTGACCCGTAAATTCGTTTTCAATTCAATGAATTGAGGATTGAAACTTTCCAGATATATTGAGTAGAAGGTTTTAAACAACACTGTATTAATAACTTTTGAAATTGATTGCATAATCGAATTTTTGGAAAATCAAGTCAAAAACAGAACATAACCTGTGTTCTTTAAATCTTCTGTTTTAATTCGAATAACAAGGAGCTGCTAATAGTGTTTGAGTTTTATATTTGGTAACGTGATGTCATTGGGTACCAATTACAACTGGTGTTGATCGATTTGTAGTATAAACAAATTCGACAGGAATTTAATAAAAATAAATATAAAAAAAATATAAAAAGGAGATTGGGACGTGCAACTAATTCTTGGTTGTATTAGACTTATTGAGTTCTACTGCTAACAATTTTGAGACAAAGACAACATTTCAGATCGTGATTTATACAGAATCTAACTTTATATCCGATATTTGTATTAATAAATAAATAAGCATATTAATTATTAATAATACTAATAATTATAATAATAATAATTATATAAATAATAATAATAATAATTAATATTTATTCTAACAACACTGATAATTTACATTATCTCTATAATAATATTTATAATTTTATTAATCATTTTAAGATAATGGAAGGAAAATAATGAGAAATGATAATCTTATTAATAACTAAAATCATGATTTTTACTACTAGTTAAAATAATAATGATATTAATAACAATAACAATATCAATAACAATAGTAATATTATAACAAATTAGGTGTATCAATTTCATATTTATGTATTATATATAATAGTATTAATAATAATGATATTAATATTAACATTATTGATATAAATAATGAAAAAAAATAATATTAGTATAACACTATATTTTTAACTTGAAACCTAAATTTAATATACTAATATTACGTATTATTAATTATTTATATTTAATACTTATATATATATTGAATAAATACACATATTGAATGTTTAATACTTATACGCTTTATATATTATAATATACATACAATCAATAATTACGTATCAATCATATATACATGTATATATATGTATATTTCAACTACTACATATTTAATTTTGTTTTAATTATCAAATTTAAGTTTTCTTTCATAATACTTAATCACATAATAATTTTATTTATCTATTTATAATATAATTATTTACATATATAGTTATTTATATATAAACATTTCTATTTACGATTTAAGGTTCGTGAATCGTCGGAAATGGTCAAAGGGTAATTTGAATATATGAACATAGTCTCCAAAATTTTCGAGACTCAACATTACAGACTTTGCTTATCATATCGAAATCATATAAAGATTAAGTTTAAATTTGGTCAAAAATCTCCGGGTCATCACAGTACCTACCCGTTAAAGAAATTTCGTCCCGAAATTTGAGTGAGGTGGTAATGGTTAACAATAAAATGTTTTCATGACGAATATGAGTTGATAAATAGAGTTTTATTATTATTGAGTAACATGGATGAAATGATTC
Organism: Rutidosis leptorrhynchoides; assembly: GCF_046630445.1. Taxonomy (NCBI): domain Eukaryota; kingdom Viridiplantae; phylum Streptophyta; class Magnoliopsida; order Asterales; family Asteraceae; genus Rutidosis; species Rutidosis leptorrhynchoides. The sequence goes on along the minus strand of NC_092333.1, from coordinate 106,355,526 downwards.
GATTAATCGAAACGTATAAATGAAGTTATCACAAAAGATCGAGATGAAGAAATGGAGATTTTCCATAATTTTTGACGTAGTCGCGATTGAATTTCCGGAATTCAAGGGATTTAAGTAAATCTTCGAAATCTGAGAGATTTGATTCTTCGGCGAATAAGGAAATTAAGATCTCTCTAATTAAATACAGTGATCTGCTTCGATTACTCTGTCTGATATTTCTATTATAAATTAAACTCTTTTGTTCCATTATTCTCACCATTCCTATACTTTCCTTCTTGTTTCATACATCCAAAAGATTCTGAAAATGTTTAATCCAGTTCTGATCCTTGTCCTCATCCTTACTATCGCAACAATCATTCTCCTTTTCCAACTTCCACCAGAGGAATCTGCTTTCTTCTACTTCGCCCTTGGGATTATAATGTTTTTAATTTTTCCCGTGTATTTATGTTGCGATAAACATTGATATACACGGTTTGTAATTTATGTGTTGTTATCGGGCTTTATATTCTCCCTTAAATTTCAAAGCTCTATGCTTTTGTTTTCTCTTCCTGACTTCAAGTCAAGCGAATAATGGTCCAGAATTTGTAGATATAGAGGTTCGAATGATTATAATGTTCTAAGCAGAAAGGAACGTGATAGCACGATTTGATTTTCAAATTTATCAACATCACGAAAGATAGAACCATCAAGAATACATTTTCTTGATTTGTTCAGGAGTTGAGTAGAATGAAAGAGTTATGTAACATGGCACATGATGACGTTATGATCTGTGAATCATCACGTCCCATTAGAAACTCAGCATGACTTAATGTAATATAATTACGTTGATCAAGTGTCATTATATTATACTAACTCATGCATCAGTTCCCAACATTACTTCATTAACATTCATATTTTAAGCTCGAAAGTTTAGAGAATATAGAAACTAACAGTTTCTATATGATGCAACACTGATAGCACTAAGAGATTAATGATTTCAGATAAGAATGGTTATGAAAATATCTTCAGAAATATGGAGGATATTTATAATGAAAGATACGATGATATCTTGGAATATCTAAAATCAGAGGATGATAAAAACTATTGTCTGCAAGGGTTTAGAGTAAGGAGCAAGATATTCACTAAAGACTTTAGCAGACTTTGAATCATTTGGATTCTTTGAAGTCAAACTTATCCTTTGTGATTTGTCCACGGCTTTCTTCATAGTTTCGCATAATCTGCTTTTCGGTACTAAATTTTCTATTGAATGTTTCCAATATAATGATACACAGGAAGCACGAAGAGGTATATAATTTCGGACGAGAATATTTATGAAAATATCCTCAGAAATATCGAAGATATTGATGATGATATTTTGGAATTTCTAAGTTCGATGGTTGATGAGGAAGATTTTTCCGCAAGATTTTAACATGAGTACGGAGCAAAATATTCGTTGAAGGTTTCATTGGATCCATAATTATCTGGATTCTTTGAATATATGGTATGGTCCTTGTATTTGTCCTTGGTCTCCTTCGTGGTTAGCTCAATCCGTTTTCCAATTCCAACCTTTCTGAGCTTTTCCAACATACTATTTTTTATCATCAAACTTCCGATGATTAAGGGGGTTTACAGTTGTCTATGGTTTCTGCTGCTTCATTCAGCTTTTTCAACATTCAGAGTATTGATTTGTGACTGAGTGCTTTTCAGAATTTCAGAATGAGAGATCATAATTCTAAGCGATAAATGTCATACATATAACTGTTGATGTAGATATGCTGTGAGTTTTCAAAGTACTGATTGCTGATTCCCGGTAATTGGTATGGCAGTTCTCGTTACAAGATGTGGATAAGTATATGATAGGGTTTCAATGAATAAATATAATGATTTGTCAGAGAGATTTAAGCCAAGAAGCAATGAGGTTCCTAGTACGTCTGCTGGTAATATGGTGGAATATAAAAGAATTCTCCGGTATCAAAAGGGTAATCGTATATATCAGGATTTATAGTAAGGTTACTTCAGATAAAAAGTCGAAGTTGAATTGCTGAAGCTGTGACAAAATTGGCTAATTTGGAAAAGAATTGCAAAGTTATTTTCGGTGATAACAACGCCAAAAGAGCTAGCACAGATACGTGTTAAACGTTTATACAGGTTCCGAGAATTTTTCAGGTGCCTAACTATATGCGTAAATCTTTTCTTCCGTAGATGGAGTGCGGTTGATTCATCCTCCCGATTGAGGTGTTTTCAAGAATCATGAAAGGTTTGAACGCTGATTGTAATCGTCAAGATACAAATGAAGTTTAAGATGAAATCAAGTGGCAAACTTGAAGAATTGTTTAGTTTCATATGTTATAGTCAATATTTTAATTCATTTTAATTGTCCAATGTTGGTAGTCCACAGTTGATAGTCCACAGTTAGCAATTCAATAATTCATACATAGTTTAATATATAATATTCGAATTAATTAATACGTATCGTGTCCCGTGTACATGTCTCAGACTCGATCACAACTCAAAGTATATATATTATTATAGAATCAACCTCAACCCTGTATAGAGAACTCGATCATTACTGCATATAGAGTGTCTATGGTTATTCTAAATAATATATATATATGCGTCGATATGATATGTCAAAACCTTGTATACGTGTCCCGATATTTAAAGTGCGTAAAATAAATACAGAAATTAAATGACAATAAATAAAATTGCGAGAATGTAAATTGCGATAATTAAATTGCGATAAATAAAATGTAATCAGTTAGCTAGGAACAATTAGCTAGGAACAGTTAGCGTGGATTCTTAACACAATTTCTCTTAATTAATTAGTCTGTTTCTAACAAATTTTATTTTGTCATATGTTTTCTTCATTATGCCACTTGTTGGATTCTGATAAGTCAAAATCCAAATATGAAATTGAATAGAAATAATTATTCTGCGGTGAACGGGTTCGTATATCTGTTGATGTAGGTAGGATAGTAAATGACCGTTGAATCAGATTCGAAGAGTGTACAGTGTAATTTATTAATGTGAAATCTAAATATTCCTCGGGTATTACCTACCCGTTAATATATTTTCACTATTAACAGTTTGTACAAAAGAATTTTTAATTACAATCTTTATGAAAACATACTTACATATATATTTTCTTCAGATGTAATTATAGATTTAATGAGTTAATATAGTATTAATCTCATTTGATTTACCTTTAAAACTAAGATACATAATCTATAAAACATTAGAGATTACATAATCGCCATGTCGAACGAAGATAAAATAGATAGAACGATACATAGAACGATGATTATGCTCGTAGTACAGAATGTGATATTGAGGCAAGGATTGTTGATGATACAGGTGCTGTTACTGATGGTACTGTTGGTGTCGGTGATGTTGCTGAAGCTGGTAAGTTTTGCACCATGTTCTCCAAATTGATTACTCGAGCGCGAAGCTCGTTGACTTCTTCGATTACTCCGGGATGATTGTCGGTCGGAACGAGCGGATGAATAAGGTTTAGAATCTGAGTTATGATATAGTCGTGGCGAGATATTCGAAAAATGAGGGTGAAGATGGTGTTACGAACAGGTTCGCCGGTAAGTGCTTCAGGTTCTTCGCCAAAAGGTGAATTCGGTTAGTGGAAGGGATCGCCTTCTGCGCTTTTCCATTAATTAAGTCGACTACGAACCCATCAGATAAATTGATAATGGCTGATTGGTTGATTCATGCAGATGACGCTGTTTTCGGAGCTTAGGTGAACATCTATGTCGGAATAGCTGTCGGAATAACTATCGGAATAGCTATTGGAATCTGAGGGACTCGAACGGGTTGCAGGATTCATCTCGTACGATCAGATGAAGGATTTTCGATAAGAAATAGATTATAGGATGTAGATTAGTACCCTGAAATACATAATTTACATATGCATATATAATACTAAAATCCCATAAGTTACGGAGGAATCTACGGAAGCTGTCAGGCAAAGGTAACAATAACAGATACGCTAAGATATGAATTTATCTATACATTGTCTATGCAATAGAGGTAGTAAGACGTGTTTAGACTTTAAGGATGATAAGCAAATAATTTTCGACACTAATGATAAGCAAAACTTTTGACATGCAGACACGGTCGAAGTCCAGACTCACTAATGCATCCTAACGACTTATCAGTTATACACACTAATGCAGACCTGGTTCGCTAAGACCACCGCTCTGATACCAACTGTGAAGACCCGTCCTAATCCATCCGGACGAAGTCCATATCGATTATAAATGATTCACAACAGTTGATTACATCGCGAGGTACTTGACCTCTATATGGTACATTTTACAAACATTGCATTCGTTTTTGAAAAGACAATCTTTCATTACATCGAAAGTTGACAACATGCATACCATTTCATAATATATCTAACTATAATTGACTTAACAATAATCTTGATGAACTCAACGACTCGAATGCAACGTCTTTTGAAATATGTCATGAATGACTCCAAATAATATCTCTAAGATGAGCAAATGCACAGCGAAAGATTTCTTTCGTACCTGAGGATAAACATGCTTTAAAGTGTCAACCAAAAGGTTGGTGAGTTCATTAGTTTAACATAAATAATCATTTCATAATTTTAATAGACCACAATATTTCATATTTCCATTTCTCATAAACATACGTCCCATGCATAGAGACAAAAATAATCATTCATATGGATTGAACACCTGGTAACCGACATTCACAATATGCATATAAGAATATCCCCATCATTCCGGGATCCTCCTTCGGACATGATATAAATTTCGAAGTACTAAAGCATCCGGTACTTTGGATGGGGCTTGTTGGGCCCGATAGATCTATCTTTAGGATTCGCGTCAATTAGGGTGTCTGTTCCCTAATTCTTAGATTACCAGACTATAAAGGGGCATATTCGGTTTAATAATCCAGCCATAGAATGTAGTTTTACTCACTTGTGTCTATTTCGTAAAACATTTATAAAAGCAGCGCATGTATTCTCAGTCTCAAAAATATATATTGCAAAAGCATTTAAAAAAGGGAGCAAATGAAACTCACACATATAAATATTGTAAAACAGTTAATAAAGCATTTGCATGTATTCTCAGCCCAAAAATGTAAAGAGTAAAAAGGGCAAATGAAACTCACCTAATGTATTTTGTAGTAAAAATACATAGAACAACATTGAACAAGTATAGGGTTGGCCTTGGATTCACGAACCTATATCATTTGTATATTCATTAATACATATAATCGAAATCGAACAAATATTTATATTATTGTTAGTGATAATTTTTATATTATTAATTTATATATTTTATTATATATTTATTTTTATATACATAATCTTTTGTTTACAGAATAATAGTTATAGTAATACTAGAGTAATATTAATAATAAAAATGATAAAAATTATAATACTTAATAAATTTAATTAAGATAATAAATGTTATGATTTCATTAGTGATAAAAGTAATGATATTAATACTAATAATATACTTATATTAATAGTAATGGTTCTAATATTTATAAAGTGATAATAATAATGTTAATAAAAATAATGATATTAACTAATGATAATAATACTAAATTGTATCATAATTATAATAAATGTGATACGAATAGTTATAGTAATTTTACTAATTCCATTAAATCATATTTTGATTAAAATTCTAGTCATTTTCATAATAATAATATTTATATCAAAATTTCTATATTTAATTTTAATAATATTATGAAAACCTTTAACTTCATAGTCATGATAATTATAATCTTTGTAGTTATTAACTATGGCTTCTCATAACCTTAATTTGTATAAAAAATTATAATTTACGTGTATTCATATAATTATAACAATTTTTTATAATTTTTAATATAACAACTTTTATTATATACTAGTTTTATTAACCTGATTACTAACCCTGAAATCATATTAATAACACTAACAATAATAACATAATGATAATAATAATAATAACATTCATAATCATAAAAATAATAATAATTAATAATGATACTAATATTAGTTAGTAGTAGTAATAATAATAATAATAATAATAATAATAATAATAATAATAATAATAATAATAATAATAATAATAATAATTAAAAGAGTTATACCCTTAAAGGAAAGCTCAAAAAGAATGTCACCGCCTGGACTCGAACCCACGATCTCTCGCACACCCAACACGCACCTTAACCGCTGGACCATTCGTTTCATTCTGATTTAAAGCCCCATTGTTATTTATTTAACCCGATTATTATTTTCTGTTCTATCTTCTTCCTTTCTTCAATAATCAATCGACCCAAAAATTATTCCAATCATTTTTTTTTCACGCTTAAAATTAATTAAATATTTGGTATTAGAATCTAACATATATACAGAACCATTATAAGATGAATTAAATTAGTAAAAAAAATAAATAAGAAAAATACGCTGTACAGTTTTTGAAGAACACACATAAACTCATTTATTGATTTTGAAATATAGATGTTTTTAGCTAATGATTATAACATGAAAGTGATTCCATTTCACCTTTAAAAACTTTCTGGAAATTCAATTTAACTTAAAACATCAAGGTAAAGTCGAATTTGATGATGAACAATCACTTTGACTTTTGGGCAAGTAGCTTTGACCCGTAAATTCGTTTTCAATTCAATGAATTGAGGATTGAAACTTTCCAGATATATTGAGTAGAAGGTTTTAAACAACACTGTATTAATAATTTTTGAAATTGATTGCATAATCGAATTTTTGGAAAATCAAGTCAAAAACAGAACATAACCTGTGTTCTTTAAATCTTCTGTTTTAATTCGAATAACAAGGAGCTGCTAATAGTGTTTGATTTTGATATTTGATAACGTGATGTCATTGGGTACCAATTACAACTAGTGTTGATCGATTTGTAGTATAAACAAATTCGACAGGAATTTAATAAAAAAAATATAAAAAAAATATAAAAAGGAGATTGGGACGTGCAACTAATTCTTGGTTGTATTAGACTTATTGAGTTCTACTGCTAACAATTTTGAGACAAAGACAACATTTTTAGATCGTGATTTATACATAATCTAACTTTATATCCGATATTAGTATTAATAAATAAATAAGCATATTAATTATTAATAATACTAATAATTATAATAATAATAATTAATATTTATTCTAACAACACTGATAATTTACATTATCTCTATAATAATATTTATAATTTTATTAATCATTTTAGGAAGGAAAATAATGAGAAATGATAATCTTATTAATAACTAAAATCATGATTTTTACTACTAATTAAAATAATAATGATATTAATAACAATAACAATATCAATAACAATAGTAATATTATAACAAATTAGGTGTATCAATTTCATATTTATGTATTATATATAATAGTATTAATAATAATGATATTAATATTAACATTATTGATATAAATAATGAAAAAAATAATAATATTAGTATAACACTATATTTTTAACTTGAAACCTAAATTTAATATACTAATATTACGTATTATTAATTATTTATATTTAATACTTATATATATATTGAATAAATACACATATTGAATGTTTAATACTTATACGCTTTATATATTATAATATACATACAATCAATAATTACGTATCAATCATGTATACATGTATATATATGTATATTTCAACTACTACATATTTAATTTTGTTTTAATTATCAAATTTAAGTTTTCTTTCATAATACTTAATCACATAATAATTTTATTTATCTATTTATAATATAATTATTTACATATATAGTTATTTATATATAAGCATTTCTATTTACGATTTAAGGTTCGTGAATCGTCGGAAATGGTCAAAGGGTAATTTGAATATATGAACATAGTCTCCAAAATTTTCGAGACTCAACATTACAGACTTTGCTTATCGTATCGAAATTATATAAAAATTAAGTTTAAATTTGGTCGAAAATCTCCGGGTCATCACAGTGATCGTTGTCCATCTTCTCATTTTGTACATTTTAAGACAACATATTATCAGTGAATAGTGTATTGATCGTTATCACTGAAATCGTGATGGAATTATTTACATTTTTTTTTCACTACATTTACCACATAACTATAACTATTATACCTTATAAAAAACTCTTATCACACTCCATCATATCATCACCATTATAAAGAGTAAAGAGGATGAGGAGAAAGGTGTTTGAAAAATATATATTCTAATAAAACTATTTTACCCTTTTGTACATGTTAAGGGTTATAAACGATTTATATTAGCTTAAAAGGGACTGAGGATGTGCGAGTTGCAAACCACGAGGATGTTTACGTAGTTTTTAAAATGAAAGGGTAAATAGTGTTACGTTACTTCTTTTTGGAGGGTAATTTGGTAATATAAAAACCATACTGCGTTAGTCTTCACCAGTAAACGCCATCCCGGGCGACGGACAGAATACCAAAACACTACTCCGCCTGACTGAAATTATAATTAGGGTTCTAAGAAACCCCTAATTGATGTTCATTAATGGCTTCGATTCGAAACTTGTTTTACACATCTATACTTATAATTATTGTAATTTTAGTTAAAATTTCAGAATCAGCCTCTTCTCCCAAAGCTTACAAAAGAGATCCAGGTCACCTTCAATGGCATCACAGTGCTTTTCAGGAAGTTAAGGAAACTGTTCGATCCGATGTCCGTATTATGCTCCATTCTCGCGCAGAGGTATAATGATAATTTTAATTTGAAAATTATCATCTTAGATCACTGAATTTCTGTTTTATTACTGGAGTTTGTGTCAGATATTCTTATAAGTTGATTACTGGTTGATCTTGAATTATATGATCCACATTTTCTAATATGAATTTCATGTTTTTGTTGCTTAATTTAGTTAGTCTATCTTTAGTTAGTTGTAATTCTAATAAGTATAAGTATAGGATATTGTTGATTTCATCAAAATGATGTGAAGCTTATTTTCAAATAACTGGGATAAAAGTGCATGGTTCTATCACCATAATAACTGGGATGTCTTATGAGGATTACAAAGAGTATCTTTTATGTAACTAGTCATTATGGAGTTAAGTGGGCTTAACTTTGGTCTCAAAGTTATTTCAGTTTGAAATTTTGAAGCCATTATATGAGGGTATTTTGGACACTCAGCTGGTACTCAACCACGTCTATTGAATTGTGTGCTAAGTCATATGTCTTCATTCTTGTGGGAAGCAGCGAGTGCTGTTTCCTTTTTACAGATTGCAGTTGTTTTATATGGAATTTGATTTGGTTAGGCTGGATTCGGGTTAGATGGCTGTCACTAAGTTAGAATTTAGAATCTACTTTAATTAATAATGTAACCTGAATGCAGGTTCCCTTCCAAGTCCCACTTGAAATAAATGTCGTTTTGGTCGGTTTCAGCGGAGATGGAGGTTATAGATACACATTGGATTCACAAAAACTTGAAGAGTTTCTTCGAGTGGGCTTTCCATCTCACAGACCGTCATGTCTGGAGACTGGCGAACCCCTTGACATTGAGCATCACATGGTGTTCAACGCATTTCCAGTAAGTTATTTTTAAACATGCTTGGTTCATCTTACAAATTACGTATTTATGTAATTTAGAAACATTCCTTTTTGAGTATTTGATAACTTTTTATTACAGGCAGCTCAGCCAGAACTGATAGCACTTGAGAAGGCTTTGAAAGCAGCTATGGTTCCTGCTGGTACCGCCAGAGAGGTAATTGCAACTGTTTATTTCTTAGGAATATGACAAGTGAAATCTGTTGTTTTAGGTTGATATAAAAAATAAAATTAGTAATAATATGTGGATTATATAGGCTGATTTTGGAAGGGAAGTTCCGGCATTCGATGTAGACGCATCAGTAGTGGAGCAAGAATTTCAGAAGCTTTATTCTTACTTGTTTGATTATGAGAATATGGGATATAATGCTGAGGAAGCGGACAGACCTATGCCGACAGCAATATTTATTGTGAATTTTGATAAAGTATGTATTAACATCACCTTTTCTTTTATTATCAGAATATATATTTATTTATATATTTCTGACTAATGTTTCTTGCTTGGTTATTATACTCAGGTTAGAATGGATCCTAGAAATAAGGATATTGATCTTGATAGTTTGATGTATGCAAAACCGAATCAGTTAACTGAAGAAGATATTAAACAACAAGAGGGAGGCTACATTTATCGTTATCATTATAATGGAGGTGGTGTATCTCAAGTATGGTTTGGCTTGGGCAGGTACATTTACTATATTGACAAGAAACTGTGGCTTTTTATTGGAGTGTTCATTCAAATCTAATTGATATCTCATTTGTGTCTAATTTCAAATGGTGCCAGGTTTGTTGTAATTGACATTTCAGCAGGCCCGTGTACATACGGAAAAATCGAAACTGAAGAAGGAAGTGTTAGTTCAAAGACCCTTCCCCGCTTGCGGAATGCGATGTTTCCTAAAAGCTCGATTACTGCTAATGAACATTCTACCACGCATGACAACTTTGTTGGTCAACTTGCTGCTTTGATAGGCATTACAGTTCAGCATGTTATTGCTCCAGATGTCAGGTTTGTTGCCGTAAAATTTGTGTCAGTAAGATTTATAAGTTTGTAACAAGCTGTTTAATTATTTCTTCAAGATATAAATATGCTTCTTTTCGTTTTTTCATTATCTTTTTTATTTTTTATCCATCTTTTGCGGATTCAGGTTTGAAACTGTGGATCTTGCAACAAGGTTGCTTGTACCAATTATTGTGCTACAAAATCATAACCGTTATAATATCATGGAGAAAGGCCAGAATTACAGTATAGATATTGGAGCCATTGAATCCGAGGTGCAATTAAGCTTCTATTTCCTTTTTGTCTTCCAATGTTTTTGGCTGGTCATATCGTGATTGATATTAATTAGTACCTGTTTTCTGATTTTTTTCAGGTTAAGAAGATGGTACACAAAGGAGAAGACGTAGTGATTGTTGGTGGTTCGCATTCGTTACATCTCCATGAGAAATTGGCGATCGCTGTATCAAAAGCTACACGTGGTCATTCACTCCAAGAAACAAAAAAAGATGGACGCTTTCATGTGCATACAAAAACATATCTTGATGGTGCCATCCTTAAAGAGGTACCAAATTACACCGATGAAAGTATCTTTATTTATCTTTGTACTTTAAATACTTTTCTCTACAATACAATTTCGTTTACCAAGAAATTCTTACGATAGGAAATGGAACGATCTGCTGATGTATTAGCAGCTGGTTTACTTGAGGTCTCTGAGCCATCGCTTTCCGATAAATATTTTATCCGACAGGTTGGTCTAAGTCTATGCGTACATACTATCGCTTGTTAAAATAACATGTGCTTACTGAAAATCTTTAAGTTTGTCTTTCTTTTGTATATATTAGAGGTGACAATATTGATCTGTTTATGTGTAACTGGGTTGATTTAGGCTATGTTCTATCTTTAATCGGTCAAACGAGTAAAGTTAAAGAAAGATTAGCTAAAAGGAGACATATTGAAAGTTTCCAAAAGATTTTTTTTATTTATTTTCATAAATGTTTTCACACAGATTTTATTTGTTTGTATGTTTTACACTAATATTTTTTAAAATTACTGGTTTTTGGGGAAAATAAGTGTTTTAGTTCAATCCCTCTGCCTTGTTTTCCCATAGCCATCTTTGCCCATTTTCCACCTCTACTTTTTTGGCCTGATCTTTTTTTTTTTTTTTTTTTTTTTTTTTTTTGTATCTGATGCCAAACTTGTACACTGAGAGTAATATTATTTTCCACAGCACTGGATGGATGAGACAGATGGTATTAGCGATTCAATATTAAAGCATAAACCTATTTGGGCTCCTAACCCTAAATCTCGAAGGAAGAAAACGAAGACAGTGCAAAAGAAACAAGGGGACCTGCATCGTACTTACGGAACGAGAGTTGTTCCTGTGTGAGTAATCATATCACATCTTAAATCTTTTTTTGCTAAACAAATATAAATATTAAATAAGATTGTATGCCTCCTTTGCAGTTTTGTTCTATCATTAGCTGATGTGGATCCACACCTTATGATGGATGATGAAAGCCTTCTGTGGACAAGTAACGATGTCGTTATCGTATTGCAACATCAAAGTGACAAAATACCTCTAAGGTTGACAATTGTCAACTTAAGTCATGTTTTGTTTTTTTACATAATTTGAAGTTCACTTTTTTTTTTTTTTTTTTTTTGCTGTTCAGTTACGTCTCGGAAACGGAGAGAAGGCACGTTGTTCCATCTCAAGCTCAACGTCATATAGTGGCTGGATTAGCTTCAGTTGTGGGTGGATTAAGCGCACCATATGAAAAAGTTTCTCACATTCATGAAAGACCTGTTGTCAATTGGCTTTTGGCAGCCGGTTGTCATCCTTTTGGACCTTTTTCTAATGCTTCCCAAGTTAGTCAACTGCTTCAGGATGTTGCACTGGTAACAACGCCTTTCACCATACTCGTTATTGGTTCATTTATATATCAACCTGTCAATTTAGGCTGTGTTTTATGTTAAAAGTCTTTTCTCTTTTTGTCAATTTGTCAAAGATTTGCTCATTACGTACTTAGATTTTTCCGGCTGATTGTAATTTTCACTGATCCAACAGAGAAATTCAATATATGCTCGTGTAGATTCTGCTCTTCATAGGATTCGAGAGATGTCAGAGGTAAACATTGTATTTCTTGTTATGTCTTTTTCATTTACATTTTCAGTTGGTGTGCTTACTATCTTTTATTTCTTATATAGTCTGTACAAGCTTTTGCTGGAGAGTATTTAAGAACCCCTTTAGGTGAACCAGTAAAAGGCAAGAAGAATAAGACAACCACTGAACTATGGTTAGAAAAGTTCTACAAAAAGGAAACAAACTTGCCTGAGCCATTCCCCCATGAACTAGTCGAGCAGCTCGAAAAGTATTTGGACGTAAGTTTTGCCCTAATTTATGTTATGTAAATATGCCTAAAAGTTATGTAAATCATCAAATTTGAGAACTGTACACAGATGTCTCTCTTGAGAATCAATGTGATATTTCCAAAAGTAAAAGGTGAAACTTGTCTTATTAGTTTAATTTTAAGCTGAAGGAGCATTGTCTTTTGTTAAATAAATACCAGGGTCTTGAAGAACAGCTTGTGGATTTATCTTCTCTACTATACGATCATCGCCTACAGGATGCGAATGTGAACAGCAGCGAAATCCTTCAAACCTCCATTTTCACCCAACAGTAAGTTCATGCAAAAATTTCTTTCTGGTAAGATAATAATATTATGGTCTGTGAAAGTGATTAAGATATATTGGGTTGTATGTTAATGATGAAGGTATGTGGAGCATGTACTGGAGAATGAGAAAGAGAAGATGAGATGCTGTGAGATTAAGTACAAGTCCCCAAAGCAGGCATCATCACAAAGTCTGATGTATGCTGGGATTCTGATTGCAGGTCTTTTTGTTTATTTTGTTGTTATTTTCTTTTCATCTCCCGTTAGGTAAATCTATAAACTACATTGCACTTGACGCAAGTTTTCATCAATTTGTAAAAGGCCCTGGTTATAGTATTATTAGTATTAGTATAAACTTTCATTAGACGGTAAAAATTACTTGTTTTAGTATCAGGCTTAAGCAAAAATAGCACCAGCTTGGGCCACTAAATTTTTTTTTTTTTAACATTATAAATATAATATAATATTGTCCTACTTGGCTACTTGTATGGGATCTTCTAATCTGTCTGGCAAATCGTCATTTTTTGTAAAATATATTCTACAAATACTTGATGTCTATAGACATAGATCAATGGTGGTTGCAACTTCACAATAGCATGGTTGTAAATACCCCAACTTTGGGGGTAAAATGGTAATTTTCCTTTTTTAATTATTTTTTTACCTTCTTTGAAACTTTTTTTTTTTCAACCTTTTTTCCACCTCGCAGCGAGCGCGGGTATATATTACTCGTTTATAACATATGACGTTTCTGTTCATGCATCGGTCTATTCTATAATTCCTGAGCACCAATGTTGAGTAGTAAGATTTAACAATTAACACTCAACTAGTAGGAAACTATTACAGAGAACACACTATTGAATACAGTTGTGGTGTGTCAACCATAGTTGCATTATTCATTATTCATTATTCACTACTTCAGCAAAGTACTTCAACGGTAACATGCTTTTTCTCTCAACCTCGTGGTTGTGCCCCACCTGAGTTTCTAAATTTTTTTCCCACCACCATAAACCACTGCTTACCACCATTGTGCCGCCACACATTTTCCTCATTTATTACTACATCTACTTCTCGATCCGTCTCAATTTATATTTCTCATCATCGCTTTTATGGAATTCTATAAATCCATCACCAATAAATACCCTAAATTCTCATCTTCCCCAAACCCATCTATATTCGAAAATCACTCTTCACCTTCAACTTCTCAACTTCCCAAATTCCGTCTCCATTAACCTTTGGGGACTTTATTCGCCCTTCTAATTTACCTTTGGGATCGGACGATGAACCCCACCCGATTACTCAAAATCCAGAAAACCAATTCTCTTGCAGCAGGCTGTTTTGGTCAGGCTGCAGGTGGTTGCCGACAGGCTGCTGAAGACACTGATTCTGCTCAAAAGACGTTCATAGGGGCGGCTAGTCAAAATGACGACTCGCCATATGGTTGAATCTACATTTGCAAAAGAAGGTACACGATCACTGAAATTAAGTTTTGGGCCGGGAGAAGATACTCCTTCGTTACTTTTAGTGGCGGTTACAGCCAAGAATGTTGTAAAAAGTTAAATAGCTAAAAAAATTTTGGAAGACCCATCTTCGTTAGATGGCCGAAGATTTCTATGGGAGGTGCATCGAGTCTGACTTGGTTTTCTTCAAACCCAAAATTAAGGTGCAAAGTTAGGCGAAACGGTTTAATTCTAAAGCAGATTTTGTTGGCCGTTATATTGATTGACTTGGTCCCGATAGTGGATGCAAAAGTCTCTTCTTGTTCGATTCCATGCAAGGCCAATGTTGCACATATTTGTAAGTACGGGCTCTATGGGTGTATTTGCATTTGCGAGGATACCTAGAGCTACAACCATATCAACTCAGGGTCGTCGAATTTTGTGATGATTCCCCTTTTTCAAGCTCGTCACATACGTATCATCGTTACGTGTGGATAGAAATATCGGGGATCCTGGTCACGTTTGCATCTAAAGGAAGTGCAATTGTACTTGCCGAATTGTTTGGTTACTATTGTTATAGCTTCATCAACTTTAGGTAATGTTGGTTTCCTTTTCGCTTTCATTAATTGGTAAAACTAAAACATATCCACGATGTTGTTGAAGTTGATTTTGAGGATGATGAATCGTTTTGTTAGAGATGTGAGGCTTGGGTGTACGAGTTGTCGAATTTCATTGTTGCGAATCGGGTTGTCAACAACGTTTATGACAAAGATTTAATGGCGACAACATTGAATCTGATCATGTTGTCAACCAAGGGGATGACATGGCTGCTGACAACGTTTCTGTTTATTCTGATCCTGCTGTCAAAAATCTTGGTTGTGGCTTAATTGTTTGGATACTTAACAAGCTGAGGATATTGCTCCTATTAGCGCGCTTGTTGCTACGCAGAAGACGATGGTATATTCATATTAATCTCCTTTTAAATCCGTCTCCATTAATCCTAGTGACTTGGGCCCCTGTTTAAACGTGGATAAATGCTTGGATAGGCCTGTGGGTAATGTGCCATATTGCGGTTTTGGGGTTGTTGGGCCTGTGGCAGTCCAATCGATCTGGACGTGGCAGATCCAGTCGGTGACGTTCTGGGGAGTCGAGTCTAAACATGGACGAGGGTTGTGCTCCTGTTGGTATTAATGGGCCATGTTCTGGGCCGGGGCTGGGCCCGACTAATGTCGCCCGCTCTAATGGTTGTTCAGAACCAAATGATGATGATGTTACTTTTGCGGTAAGCTTGGTAAGATTAAAGAGAAAAAAAGAAAAAGAAGGAAGAATCTAGGCTATCCAAAATGAAGATACGAAAGAAGATAAGTCTATACCGATTTTGTTTCGACCTAGCAGAAGAAAATATTGCAATTGCAAGGTTCCGTCGTGCGAAGGATGTTGTAAATCGTAGTATGTTTTGAACATGAACATTTTGAAAATTCAACTTGGCGAAGTAAATATGAAATCGAGAAAAAAGGCGAATGAAGCTTCCACTTCGGGTTCTTTTAAGCTTAAAGATCACATAGATGACTTAGATTTCGGGGAAGCAATTTAGAAGATGTTTACGGGTAAGAAGTCAAGAAAGATGGTTCAATTGATGCGGTTCTTGCTTTGACGAATAATGGTTTTTTCAAAAGATTGGCGTATCAATGTCGAATCCCACCTTCATCGAGCACATTATGGAGACGGCTCCTCAAATGTTTTTCTCGTTCAAGATCGAAATTGTTCCGGAAAAGATATTCGATTCAAGATCGAAATCGTTCCGGAAAAGATATTCGACTGGAGATCATTGATAATAAATTTATCAAGGTTGACCCTTAGTTTTGATTTTTGACCCTTTGTTCTTGTTTGTAATTTTTGTTTACTTTGGCCCAACAAGTTCCAATTTATGTACGGTTTTGTATAGATGAGTCTCGGTTGAATAATTTGTTTTGTAATGCCTAGGTACGAGCTTTATCGGGTTTCTCTTTTGTATTCTTCATTGGATATATATTCTTTTCAAAAACGTTTTACGTTAATTATATAAGTATTCGTTATTTTTGAAAAAAAGGAAAGGAAAAAAAAAAAAAAAAGCAAATCCTCTTAATAAATATCAATTGTTGATGCTACAAGTCACAAAGTTAACAATTCTAGCGTTTATATGTAAAGCCACATGAAGCATCTCCACTTCAACAAATACAATAACAGAACCCAGTACCACATGAGTGGTGTATGAGAAGGTGAGATGTAGACAATCCTTCCTTTATTCGAAGATAAAAACAAGTTATTTCTCTACTCAGAGTGAAACACTCTCAAAAGTAGAAAAAGTCATCCCTCTTTATTTGAAGGATAAAGAGATTGCTTTCGAGTGGACATCCGGCCAATAAATAGGAATTTAAAAAAAAAAAATTAAAATAAAATTGAGACGCCATAAAAAGTAAAATCAAATTTCAATAAGTTTTAAATTCTGCATGGAATTCAATTTAGGCTCTAAACAGCAGTCAAGACGCCAATAAATCGACACTTGCTGTTAACTAAAAAATTAGTAAAATAAAATTGAAACGCCAATGAAGCATCTCTGTTGTTTTTTTTTTTTTTTTTGCGAAAAAACGAGAACTCATATAGAAACGAGGACGTATTCCAAAAGTAAACGCAATCAACAGAGAGTACAAATGACTGTGGGGAAACGGGAAGACTCGCACCTAAAAAGCAACCAACTAAACAAAAAAAACATCTATAAGCGAGCCTCCGTAACATCCCAAATTTTTTACGAACATATAACCAAACAAAAAACTGGAAATATACGAAAATACAAGGAACGAAACCAACCGAAGAAAACACGACGAACTATAACAATCAACCTCGACGACCCGCCTTTTTCAATTTTCCATTTACCGTCTCTTTCAAGGAGTTTTTCCCGGACCGATTCTCAATCTTGTAAGATAACACGTTAGCGAACCCATGACCCTGTGCACTCTCCCCAGCCAACCGTGTCATCATATCGTCGAATGCCGCGAAAGCCTCCACGGACATGTTTCCTCTCCCAATTGCCGATGAGCAACCATCTCTTCCATCTTGAGGGCCCATAAACAAGTTCTGAATTGCGTCCCCGTAATCCAAGTCGTCGATGTTATCTTTAAGTTTAATAAGCACCCGATGTGAAAGCCTCGATCGCCTTCTTTTTTAACATCGGGTTAACCTCGCTAAGTAAACATCTTGAAACATCTTTATTCAAAACATACCACGCTTTACAAAAACCGTCACACGACGGAACCTCACAATCACAATACCGTCTTCCACTACGACGTATCAAAATTGTAGTGACCCGAACTTTTCCATGTTTATATATATATTAAATGAAATTGTTATTTACATGATTAAGTGTTTCCAACATGTTAAGCAATCAAACTTGTTAAGACTTGATTAATTGAAATAGGTTTCATATAGACAATTGACCACCCAAATTGACCGGTGATTCACGAACGTTAAAACTTGTAAAAACTATATGATGACATATATATGGATATATATATAGTTAACATGATATTATGATAAGTAAACATATCATTAAGTATATTAACAATGAACTACATATGTAAAAACAAGACTACTAACTTAATGATTTTGAAACGAGACATATATGTAACGATTATCGTTGTAACGACATTTAATGTATATATATATAATATTAAGAGATATTCATACATCATAATATTATGATAATATAATAATTTAAAATCTCATTTGATATTATAAACATTGGGTTAACAACATTTAACAAGATCGTTAACCTAAAAGTTTCAAAACAACACTTACATGTAACGACTAACGATGACTTAACGACTTAGTTAAAATGTATATACATGTAGTGTTTTAATATGTATTCATACACTTTTGAAAGACTTCAAGACACTTATTAAAATACTTCTACTTAACAAAAATGCTTACAATTACATCCTCGTTCAGTTTCATCAACAATTCTACTCGTATGCACCCGTATTCGTACTCGTACAATACACAGCTTTTAGATGTATGTACTATTGGTATATACACTCCAATGATCAGCTCTTAGCAGCCCATGTGAGTCACCTAACACATGTGGGAACCATCATTTGGCAACTAGTATGAAATATCTCATAAAATTACAAAAATATGAGTAATCATTCGTGACTTATTTACATGAAAAAAAAATTACATATCCTTTATATCTAATACATACACCAACGACCAAAAACACCTACAAACACTTTCATTCTTCAATTTTATTCATCTAATTGATCTCTCTCAAGTTCTATCTTCAAGTTCTAAGTGTTCTTCATAAATTCTACAAGTTCTAGTTTCATAAAATCAAGAATACTTCCAAGTTTGCTAGCTTACTTCCAATTTTGTAGAGTGATCATCCAACCTCAAGAAATCTTTCTTATTTACAGTAAGATATCTTTCTAATACAAGGTAATACTCATATTCAAACTTTTATTCAATTTCTATAACTATAACAATCTTATTTCGAGTGGAAATCTTACTTGAACTTGTTTTCGTGTCATGATTCTACTTCAAGAACTTTCAAGCCATCCAAGATCCTTTGAAGCTAGATCCATTTGTCTCTTTTCCAGTAGGTTTATCCACAAAACTTGAGGTAGTAATGATGTTCATAACATCATTCGATTCATACATATAAAGCTATCTTATTCGAAGGTTTAAACTTTGAAATCACTAGAACATAGTTTAGTTAATTCTAAACTTGTTCGCAAACAAAAGTTAATCCTTCTAACTTGACTTTTAAAATCAACTAAACACATGTTCTATATCTATATGATATGCTAACTTAATGATTTAAAACCTGGAAATACGAAAAATACCGTAAAACTGGACATACGCCGTCGTAGTAACACCGCGGGCTGTTTTGGGTTTGATAATTAAAAACTATGATAAACTTTGATTTGAAAGTTGTTCTTCTGGGAAAATGATTTTTCTTATGAACATGAAACTATATCCAAAAATCATGGTTAAACTCAAAGTGGAAGTATTTTTTTTTTCAAAATGGTCATCAAGACGTCGTTCTTTCGACTGAAATGACTACCTCTTAAAAAAACGACTTGTAACTTATATTTCTGACTATAAACCTATACTTTTTCTGTTTAGATTCATAAAATAGAGTTCAATATGAAACCATAGCAATTTGATTCACTCAAAACGAATTTAAAATGAAGAAGTTATGAGTAAAACAAGATTGGATATTTTTTTATTTTTGTAGCTACGGGAAATATTAACAATTCTATACAAATCATATCCTAGCTAACTTATATTGTATTATACATGTATTCTAATATATTATGTAATCTTGGGATACCATAGACACGTATGCAAATGTTTTGACATATCATATCGACCCATGTATATATATTATTTGGAACAACCATAGACACTCTATATGCAGTAATGTTGGAGTTAGCTATACAGGGTTGAGGTTGATTCCAAAAATATATATACTTTGAGTTGTGATCTAGCCTGAGACGTGTATACACTGGGTCGTGGATTGATTCAAGATAATATATATCGATTTATTTCTGTACATCTAACTGTGGACAACTAGTTGTAGGTTACTAACGAGGACAGCTGACTTAATAAACTTAAAACATCAAAATGTATTAAAAGTGTTGTAAATATATTTTGAACATACTTTGATCTATATGTACATATTTGTTATAGGTTCGTGAATCGACCAGTGGCCAAGTCTTACTTCCCGACGAAGTAAAAATCTGTGAACGTGAGTTATAGTCCCACTTTTAAAATCTAATATTTTGGGATGAGAATACATGCAGTTTTATAAATGTTTTACGAAATAGACACAAGTAATTGAAACTACATTATATGGGTGAATGATCGAAGCCGAACATGCCCCTTTTGCTTGGTAGCCTAAGAATTAGTAAACCGATCTACTAATTGACGTGAATCCTAAAGATAGATCAATTGGGCCTAACGAACCCCATCCAAAGTACCGGATGCTTTAGTACTTCGAATTCGTTTTTATCATGTCCGAAGGATTTTCCGGAATGATAGGGGATATTCTTATATGCATCTTGTTAATGTCGGTTACCAGGTGTTCACCATATGAATGAATTTTATCTCTATGTATGGGATGTATATTGAAATATGAAATCTTGTGGTCTATTATTATGATTTGATAATATATAGGTTAAACCTATAACTCACCAACATTTTTGTTGACGTTTTAAGCATGTTTATTCTCAGGTGATTATTAAGAGCTTCCGCTGTTGCATACTAAAATAAGGACAAGATTTGGAGTCCATGCTTGTATGATATTATGTAAAAACTGCATTCAAGAAACTTATTTTTGATGTAATATATTCTTATTGTAAACCATTATGTAATGGTCGTGTGTAAACGGTATATTTTAGATTATCATTATTTGATAATCTACCTAATGCTTTTTAAACCTTTATCGATAAAATAAAGGTTATGGTTGTTTTAAAAATGAATGCAATCTTTGAAAAACGTCTCATATAGAGGTCAAAACCTCGCGACGAAATCAATTAATATGGAACGTTTATAATCAATATGAACGGGACATTTCAGTTGGTATCTGAGCGTTGGTCTTAGAGAACCAGAAAATTTGCATTAGTGTGTCTTATCGAGTTTGTTAGGATGCATTAGTGAGTCTGGACTTCGACCGTATTTTCTTTAAAAATGATTGCTTAACATTTTTGTTGGAAACTATATATTATTAACATATAAATATTATGTGATATATTAATCTCTTAACATATTTGATATTGTGTGATAGATGTTTACCTCTAGCACAAATCCCATTGACTCACCTAATAATAACGAAGAGTCGAATATATATTGGCAAGATTCACAAGTTCCCGAAGAACCGGAAGAAGAGGAAACGGAACCGGACGAAGAGGAACCGGAAGAAGAGGAACCAGAAGAAGAGGAACCGGAAGAAGAAGAGGTTTCGGAGGGGGGGAATAGTAGGAATCACAGAAAACCGGTCAAATAAAAGAAAATCCTCAACCAATGGACCAAAGTTAATAATGGTCAATGGTGTTTCCGCTAAGGAAGCAAAATATTGGGAAAATTACCAATTTTTCGATGAATCGGATCCTGATGAGGATTCTGATGATGTTATAGAAATTACCCCGACCCAATTTAATGAGGCAAAAGAAAATAATAAGGGAAAAGGCATCAAAATAGAGAAATCTGATTCCGACCCCGATGAACTTTATATGTACCGTCAACACCCGTATTTTCAATATTGTGACAATAACCCAGAAACCTCTAAACCACCAGGTTTTTCTAAACTAATGTGGAAAACGATGACTCGTATTAGAGGAACATCATATATCCCTAGAAGATTAGGAAAAAAGAACCAAGTCCGAAGAAGAAGAAACCAGTGATTCAGATTAAAGGGGTGTGAGCATGTTGTGTAATAAATGTATTGTAGTGTGCTTGTACTTTTATGTTCTATGTAAAAATTGCTTGTATTGTTTGTTATTACGAATCTAATCCTTGTCTATTTTACAGTATAAAAACAAAATGGACGTTAAGGGTAGATATCCGAATATTTTAGAAGATCTACCAGAGGATATGATTGAGGAAATCTTGTCTAGAGTCGGTCAGAATTCATCAGCACATTTAGTTATGGCGAAATTAACTTGTCAAACATTTGAAAGACTTTCCGAAAATGCCTTAGTTTATAAAAGGCTTTCCTTTGATAGGTGGGGTATATCACATTGGGGAGACCGTAAGTTACGCCGTGTTTTCTTTAAAGCATTAAATGCGGGGAACCCAAATGCAATTTTACGCTACGGGTTAAGAACCTATTTTGACTCAACATATCCCAACATAGGATTTCGTGAATTAGAAAGAGCTTCTAACATGCAACATAAAGAAGCATGTTATGCTTACGGTTTAGTGATGTTCGCTTCTTACCAAAGTGAGAAAAAGAATATCGAATTGCAACTTTTAAATAAAACCTTCCCACAAGTGACGGATTCAGTAGTTGGGGTGAGAAACAAGGTTTTTAGATTATTACGGGGCTGTTGGACATTACGAAACCCTCGTCCTTTTGATGACGTTACAACATGCTGCCTAACCAATGGTCATAACGGTTATTTTCCACAAGACCAAGGATGGGAAGTCGTCTTATTAAAACCAGAATGCATGACTTGTTTCTGGACTTATGAATTACGTGTCTTTATTTTCTTTGCTGAACAACTTGCGTATTAACTAGATTTATCTTCAAAACTGTCCTGTATCATAGTGTACTATATTTCATGTTATATGTAATATAGCGAAGTTGTAAGTTTGAAGAATATTTGTATGTGATATATTATTATAATCAGTTTTTCATATGGAATTGTAGTAGTTGAATTGTATATTAGCTAATAAGTATGAACTTAACGGGTAGGTAGTACCCGAATTTAAACTTATAAAACGCTAATATAAAGAAAAAGCTTTTATAAATGAGTTCATATTATGCTACGAAATACTATTGACTACTCTTAATATTCTATATGATTAACTCGATTCAGTTGTCTATTTTGAAGGAAATGGCACCGACTACTCGACACACCATGAATATGAACGAAGAGGAATTTCGTACCTTTCTTGCTGCAAACATAGCCGTAGTACAGGCTGCGCTACATATCAACAATAACGCTGAATCTAGCAATGCAGCTAACGGCGCAAGAAATTGTGTAGGATGCACCTACAAAGAATTCACTGCCTGCAAACCTTTGGAATTTGATGGAACCAAAGGACCAATTGGATTGAAACGGTGGACCGAGAAAGTCGAATCGGTGTTTGCCATAAGTAAGTGTACTGAAGAGGACAAAGTTGTAGCGACCCGACCAAATCGTCATTGACGGCGCCGACTACTTAGGTCCCGTTGCGTAGTCATAGTCCCTATATGAGACTCGTTTGACCAAAATTATGTCGCATTCATTTGAAACGTACAAGACTTGCAAAGTTTAGTTTACAAACAATTCAACAACAAGTTTAAGATTACAAAAATTGTAAAGTATAAATGAAATAACTTGCGACATAATATGAGTTGAAAATCACAGTTGCTATAAATAGCGTAAGTATGTATGCTTTAAGGTTTAATCCAAAAGTGCTATCACTAGCGTATGCATGTATGCTTGACCTCAAGCAAGAAATCAAAGTGCGCGGAAGCATGTATCAAGTAGCCGAGTATGAACCTGAGAAACATATAGAAAGCTGTCAACGAAAAACGTTGGTGAAATCATAGATGTATTTGTAAACGTTGTTTTTGAACCACAAGGTTTAGTATTCCCATAGTTGATTATCAAAATCGTTTGCATTCCAAAAGTATTGTTCGCGAGCACCCAATTATCAAGACTTAACGTTTCCTTCCATAGAACCCCATCACAATAGTGTTAGAACATACACTGTTTCTCGAAAATATATTTCATCCGTAGACGGTAGCGAACCGTCCGTAATGAGGGTTTGTCAAACCCGTATGGCCACACAATATAAGTTCTCGCTTACACCCTGCAAGTGTAACTAATGATAATCGAATTGAGGATTTTTGTTCTAACTCGCTGTGGAACGTTTGTTTTCCTTGTACTTGTGTTCAAAGTATAAAAGTAAGTAGTACAAAATGTAACAAAGTATATGTTTCTCAGCCCACAATTTAAAAGTATAAAAAGTTGTTGAAAAGGTGGGACTATGATCTCACCTCGAGTGCACGAGTATAAAAGTATTTCACAAAGTAAACGTGTGCATGATAGTTGTTTAACCTTGACCTAAACAAATAAGTTGTATCAATTAACCGGTTACAACACAAGGTCGGGTGAAATGTGTTCAATTAGTCCTATGGCTCGTTACGACTCGAAAAGTATAGCATGTAAATCACGTTGTCAAGTTTCATGCAAGAATCAAGTATAAAAGAAAGACTAGAACGATTGCATAAGTGTTTAGTTAAGTTTGACTAAAAGTCAAACTTGGTCAAAGTCAACGAAAAAGTCAACACGTTCGGGTTCGGTCCCGAACTATTTTTCTGAGGTTTTTATTCATGTATAAGCATGTTAGAACAAGTCTCATGTGAATCGGGGGTGCGTAGCATAGCAAACATTATTCGAAAATTGACAAAATTGGACAGCCCACTTTGGCGCGCCGCGCGGGTGTATGGCGCGCCGCGCCATTACCTGTGCAGAGAAATTCTGGCAGTTTTCACACTCAAGCACGAATCCAACTTCAAATACCCATAAATCCTAAACCGTAAACATCCAAAACAAGTATCTTATATCGTTGGAAAGGTATTTTGACAAGGAATACAACTAACCACTTTTCATCAAGCAAAAACATCATTTACAATAACCGAAAACTCGTCAATTGATCAAGAAAGGTTTATTTTCAAAGTTTCAAGTTCGTAAAACGTATTTTATGATTCGGGAATCCAATTTACACATACGATATGCCGTTTCGAAGGTAATTAAGCATACATTGCATCTAAACACTTACTAACAACATTAACAAGCATTCAACGCATCAAAAGTTCATTTCAAAGTCTATCAAACCCTAGTCAACATCACAAAATCCTTAATCGGGTTTTTGAAGTTTTCTTAATCAACCTACACATCAAAATGTAGCTAATGATACTAGTAACACAATTAAAACATGAACTTTAACAATTAAACAACTTTTAATCATCCAAAATCAAAGATTAAGCTAACCCACTTCAAAAGTTCAAACTAGTTACTCAAATCAACAATCGAGCAAACAAAACATATATTCATGCTAGACACGAGCCATAGACACTAACTAACACAATTTCAAGTCAAAAACACGAATTTATAGAAATCTAGAGTTTTTAGAAAGTTACCCAAACTCGGTGTAGTTAGTATCAAATCGTAGAGAATGATGAGAGGATCAAGAATATGTAGTCGGATTTGTTGTGAGCTTCCAAGATTGAATTTAGATGATGAATGAATGGAATGGGTTTATGTGTGTGTTCTTGAGATGGAGAGAAAAGAGATGAGGGAGATGATGGAATGAATGAATGGTGGAAAAATGGGTTGACTAGTTGACCTAGTCAACTAGTTTGCCCATTTGGCAACTCCGGTCCCTCGAGTTTCAAAGCGGGTGCGGAATTTAACCGATCGAATATTTTTAAAACGCAAGTTAACGAGAGATGTTGTAATCGAGTAACGGGATTATCAAGAACACTAGTTAACGAAGTGTACAAATATAGGTGACGAGAGATGTCATAAAAAAAAAAGACGGTGTTAAAATAAATTTAACGGAAAAACGCGGGATGTTACATTATCCACACCTCAAAAGAAATTTCGTCCCGAAATTTAGTTGGAAGTAGTAGTTGTTGAATCTTCCTCGAGATCTTGTGTTGCCAATTCTACGAATGAGGGAGAAGTACGTTCTAGGGTATTTCAACGAACTTTGACGGTCGGGGTTTAACGTCGTCTTAGAGTTTGGGTTCACGATTCATGGTTTCAACCGGTCCTCCTAGGAATGAAGTTTATTGTCGATAGTAAGCTTATCGAAAGGAATGACAAGTTCTTGTTTCGCAAAACACGTCTTTAAGTTGATACATCGAATGTAGGATAAACGGAGACTCGAAATGAGCCGGAAAATCTAAACGGCTAGCAACGGGTCTAAAACGCCCCAAGATTTCAAAAGGATTAAAATATCACGGATTTAGCTTTCTATGTTTCCCGAAATGGATTACACCTCCTCAAAGTGCGACTTTTAACGTGACGCGGTTTCCCATGGAATTCGAAAGGTTTACGTGTAACATCGGCATAGCTCCTGGTGATTACGAGTCGCGTTGGGTCTTGCTTGAATATGAATAAATCCTCTCGATTGCTCATGAATAAGCTCGGCCCCGGTGAATTGATCATCGTTTACTTTGTTCGACAAAAGAGAATGACGTTTCCAGTCACATGTGGTTTCAAAAGGTGTGACGTTAAGAATCGAATGATAACTATCGTGGTAAGAGATTCTGGTTAAAGGCAAGACTTTTCTCAAGTGTTTTGAAGTTGGTAACACAAATTCGTATTACGGTTTCCAAGGTTTGAATCGTATGTTTGTTCGGTCCGTCGGGTTTTGGATGGTACGCGGTACTCATGTCTAAACGTGGTCCCGAGGCTTTTTGTAAGGCACTCCGAAATCTAGAAGTGAAACGAGGATCTCGATCCGAAACAAAGTACATTCCGTAAGGTATATTTGAACAAGTTTGTTAGGACAAGTTTCTCAAGAAAAATTCGCGTCGCGGAAGATTTATCTGTTTCCAAAAACGTTTGTCGGAGCAAGTTCTCATCGGTTTCTGAAAACGTTCGTCGGGGCTATTCACCCTCGAGGCGAGTACTAGTATAACGTGAAGAGTATATCTCTCCATTGAAAATTTAGAATCAAATATTTCCTTATACGGAAGTACGAGTGTAATACGAGAGAAGTTTCCACCTCGGTGTGAGCATAACAGGTATATTGTAGTTCGTTGATAAAACTGTGCGAGGACGAGATAGTATTCATGTATAACGTATGTTTGAAGTTGAAAGAATTCGTCATTCATTCGGAAGCATAAATATGGTTCGACAACATTCGAAGGTGTGTCCCCGGTATGGTTGTTGTCAGTACTTTCAGAGTTTTCAGATGTCCAAACATGAATAGATGAAGTCATGTACATGGCACATGGTGATGATTAGGTTGATCGAGTCCAATCACCATCACGAGTCATTAGAACTTTGGTATGTCTTACCGTAATATAACCACGTTGATCGAGTGTCGTTATATTACGCTAACTCATACCTCCATTCCCACATCACTCCATAGATTCAAGTTCGTGTCATCGTGAAGATCTAAAATGAACAAAATGTAACGACGTCTCAAACGTGACTCGTATTAAATCGAAAGAATTTCTGCAACTCTAAGGAAGCGTTCCCCGAGGGAAGTGTATAAATGATTGTTCACATCAATGCGGTTCGAGTCAGACAATAATATATTTAGGTATAAAAAGAGTAACGAGTCATGATAACAAGTAGTACACAACCGTAGTGATAAATAGTGATGACGATACTCATCTAGAGTGGTGGTGGTAACTTTACAACACTTGTGGATAGTAAGTTGAGACGGGGTGGATAACAACCAAGGAGTCAGAATTCCTGAACTAGAGTGACTAACGAAGTCGTGGTCATCCGTACGCGTATAAACCTTGAATTCACGTGTGTTACCAAAAAGTGGCGGAATACGAGTTCGTATGATGAAGGTTGGGTACCATTAAAAAGTTTGCCTAAAAATGATTCAAGTATAATGCACAAGTATTCAAGTAAGTGCTATCTATAGCAAATGTATGTCAGAATGCAATGGCTAACTATCCGGTTGTAGTCTAGATTCACTAATGCGTCCTAACGACTCTGTCAGACACACTAATGCATATCCTAGTTCCCTACAACCAACGCTCTGATACCATCTGTAGCGACCCGACCAAATCGTCATTGACGGCGCCGACTACTTAGGTCCCGTTGCGTAGTCATAGTCCCTATATGAGACTCGTTTGACCAAAATTATGTCGCATTCATTTGAAACGTACAAGACTTGCAAAGTTTAGTTTACAAACAATTCAACAACAAGTTTAAGATTACAAAAATTGTAAAGTATAAATGAAATAACTTGCGACATAATATGAGTTGAAAATCACAGTTGCTATAAATAGCGTAAGTATGTATGCTTTAAGGTTTAATCCAAAAGTGCTATCACTAGCGTATGCATGTATGCTTGACCTCAAGCAAGAAATCAAAGTGCGCGGAAGCATGTATCAAGTAGCCGAGTATGAACCTGAGAAACATATAGAAAGCTGTCAACGAAAAACGTTGGTGAAATCATAGATGTATTTGTAAACGTTGTTTTTGAACCACAAGGTTTAGTATTCCCATAGTTGATTATCAAAATCGTTTGCATTCCAAAAGTATTGTTCGCGAGCACCCAATTATCAAGACTTAACGTTTCCTTCCATAGAACCCCATCACAATAGTGTTAGAACATACACTGTTTCTCGAAAATATATTTCATCCGTAGACGGTAGCGAACCGTCCGTAATGAGGGTTTGTCAAACCCGTATGGCCACACAATATAAGTTCTCGCTTACACCCTGCAAGTGTAACTAATGATAATCGAATTGAGGATTTTTGTTCTAACTCGCTGTGGAACGTTTGTTTTCCTTGTACTTGTGTTCAAAGTATAAAAGTAAGTAGTACAAAATGTAACAAAGTATATGTTTCTCAGCCCACAATTTAAAAGTATAAAAAGTTATTGAAAAGGTGGGACTATGATCTCACCTCGAGTGCACGAGTATAAAAGTATTTCACAAAGTAAACGTGTGCATGATAGTTGTTTAACCTTGACCTAAACAAATAAGTTGTATCAATTAACCGGTTACGACACAAGGTCGGGTGAAATGTGTTCAATTAGTCCTATGGCTCGTTACGACTCGAAAAGTATAGCATGTAAATCACGTTGTCAAGTTTCATGCAAGAATCAAGTATAAAAGAAAGACTAGAACGATTGCATAAGTGTTTAGTTAAGTTTGACTAAAAGTCAAACTTGGTCAAAGTCAACGAAAAAGTCAACACGTTCGGGTTCGGTCCCGAACTATTTTTCTGAGGTTTTTATTCATGTATAAGCATGTTAGAACAAGTCTCATGTGAATCGGGGGTGCGTAGCATAGCAAACATTATTCGAAAATTGACAAAATTGGACAGCCCACTTTGGCGCGCCGCGCGGGTGTATGGCGCGCCGCGCCATTACCTGTGCAGAGAAATTCTGGCAGTTTTCACACTCAAGCACGAATCCAACTTCAAATACCCATAAATCCTAAACCGTAAACATCCAAAACAAGTATCTTATATCGTTGGAAAGGTATTTTGACAAGGAATACAACTAACCACTTTTCATCAAGCAAAAACATCATTTACAATAACCGAAAACTCGTCAATTGATCAAGAAAGGTTTATTTTCAAAGTTTCAAGTTCGTAAAACGTATTTTATGATTCGGGAATCCAATTTACACATACGATATGCCGTTTCGAAGGTAATTAAGCATACATTGCATCTAAACACTTACTAACAACATTAACAAGCATTCAACGCATCAAAAGTTCATTTCAAAGTCTATCAAACCCTAGTCAACATCACAAAATCCTTAATCGGGTTTTTGAAGTTTTCTTAATCAACCTACACATCAAAATGTAGCTAATGATACTAGTAACACAATTAAAACATGAACTTTAACAATTAAACAACTTTTAATCATCCAAAATCAAAGATTAAGCTAACCCACTTCAAAAGTTCAAACTAGTTACTCAAATCAACAATCGAGCAAACAAAACATATATTCATGCTAGACACGAGCCATAGACACTAACTAACACAATTTCAAGTCAAAAACACGAATTTATAGAAATCTAGAGTTTTTAGAAAGTTACCCAAACTCGGTGTAGTTAGTATCAAATCGTAGAGAATGATGAGAGGATCAAGAATATGTAGTCGGATTTGTTGTGAGCTTCCAAGATTGAATTTAGATGATGAATGAATGGAATGGGTTTATGTGTGTGTTCTTGAGATGGAGAGAAAAGAGATGAGGGAGATGATGGAATGAATGAATGGTGGAAAAATGGGTTGACTAGTTGACCTAGTCAACTAGTTTGCCCATTTGGCAACTCCGGTCCCTCGAGTTTCAAAGCGGGTGCGGAATTTAACCGATCGAATATTTTTAAAACGCAAGTTAACGAGAGATGTTGTAATCGAGTAACGGGATTATCAAGAACACTAGTTAACGAAGTGTACAAATATAGGTGACGAGAGATGTCATAAAAAAAAGACGGTGTTAAAATAAATTTAACGGAAAAACGCGGGATGTTACAAAAGTTAAGTACGCTACGCATACCTTCACAGGTATTGCGTTAACGTGGTGGAACACCTATCTTGAACAGGTAGGACAAAATGCTGCTTACGTACTACCGTGGTCGGCATTCAAGCAATTGATGAACGAGCAGTACCGTCCTAGAAACGAAGTCAATAAACTCAAGGCAGAACTTAGAGAGTTACGAACACAAGGGTTCGACGTTACCACATATGAACGACGATTCACAGAGTTGTGCCTATTGTGCCCGGGAGCATTCGAAGATGAAGAAGAGAAGATCGACGCATTTGTAAAAGGGTTACCAGTAAGGATTCAAGAAGATGTAAGTTCACACAAGCCCGCTTCTATACAGAAGGCAAGTCGAATGGCTCATAAACTCATAAATCAGATTGAGGGAAGAATTAAAGAGCAGGCGGCCGAAGAAGCCAACACAAAACAACTCAAGAGGAAGTGGGAGGAAAACGGTGACAATAGTCAACAGTACAACAACAATAACAATTATAACCACAATCGCAATAACTATCCCAACAACCGCAACAACAATCGCAACAATAACCGCAATCCTAACAATAACTACAACAAACATCCCAACAACAACAACAACTACAACAACCATTTCAACAACAATAACAATCCCAACAACAACCTCAATAACAACAACGGTAACAAAAACCAAAAACGGCCATGTCATAGGTGTGAAGAAAATCACCAGGGATTTTGCACGACATTTTGCAACAGGTGTAAAAGAAATGGTCATAGCGCGACAAAGTGTGAGGTCTACGGACCAAAGTTTAACAGAACTAAGGGAGCAAATAATGCCGGAACAAGTAATGCCGAAACGAATAGTGTCGGAGCAAGTAATACCAACGATGTTTGTTATAAATGTGGAAAACCGGGCCACATTATTAGAAATTGCCCGAATCAGGGGAATACTAATGGGCAGGGCCATGGAAGAGTTTTCAATATTAATGCGGCAGAAGCACAGGAAGACCCGGAGCTTGTTACGGGTACGTTTCTTATGGACGATAAATCTGCTTATGTTTTATTTGATTCGGGTGCAGATAGAAGCTATACGAGTAGAGAATTTTGTGCTAAATTAAGTTGCCCATTGACGCCTTTGGATAGTAAATTTTTACTCGAATTAGCAAATGGTAAATTAATTTCAGCAGATAATATATGTCGGAATCGAGAAATTAAACTGGTTAGCGAAACATTTAAGATTGACTTGATACCAGTAGAGTTAGGGAGTTTTGATGTGATAATCGGTATGGACTGGTTGAAAGAAGTGAAAGCAGAAATCGTTTGTTACAAAAATGCAATTCGCATTATACGAGAAAAAGGAAAACCCTTAATGGTGTACGGAGAAAAGAGTAACGCAAAGTTAAATCTTATTAGTAACCTGAAGGCACAAAAACTAATAAGAAAAGGCTGCTATGCTGTGCTAGCACACGTCGAGAAAGTCAATTCCGAAGAAAAGAACATCAATAATATTCCCGTCGCAAAAGAATTTTCCGATGTATTTTCGAAAGAATTACCGGGACTACCTCCACACCGATCCGTTGAATTTCAAATAGACCTTGTACCGGGAGCTGCACCAATAGCTCGTGCTCCATACAGACTCGCACCTAGCGAAATGAAGGAACTTCAGAGCCAATTACAAGAACTTTTAGAGCCTGGTTTCATTCGACCAAGCACATCACCGTGGGGAGCTCCTGTTTTGTTTGTCAAGAAGAAATATGGTACATTCAGGTTGTGTATCGACTACCGAGAGTTGAACAAACTTACCATCAAGAACCGCTACCCACTACCGAGAATCGACGACTTATTTGATCAACTACAAGGCTCGTATGTTTATTCGAAGATCGATTTACGTTCTGGATATCATCAAATGCGGGTGAAGGAGGATGATATTCCAAAGACTGCTTTTAGGATGCGTTACGGTCATTACGAGTTTATGGTTATGCCATTTAGATTGACTAACACACCAGCTGTGTTCATGGACCTCATGAACCGAGTGTGTGGGCCATATCTTGACAAGTTTGTCATTGTTTTCATCGATGACATACTTATTTACTCGAAGAATGATCAAGAGCACGAAGAACACTTGAGAAAAGTGCTAGAGTTGTTAAGGAAAGAAAAACTGTACGCTAAGTTTTCAAAGTGTGCATTTTGATTGGAAGAAGTTCAATTCCTCTGTCACATAGTGAACAAAGAAGGTATTCAGGTGGATCCAGCAAAGATTGAAACCGTTGAAAAGTGGGAAACCCCGAAAACTCCGAAACACATACGCCAGTTTTTAGGACTAGCTGGTTACTACAGAAGGTTCATCCAAAACTTTTCCAGAATAGCAAAACCCTTGACTGCATTAACGCATAAAGGGAAGAAATTTGAATGGAAGGATGAACAAGAGAAAGTGTTTCAGTTATTGAAGAAAAAGTTAACTACGGTACCTATATTGTCATTACCTGAAGGGAATGATGATTTTGTGATATATTGTGACGCCTCAAAGCAAGGTCTCGGTTGTATATTAATGCAACGAACGAAAGTAATTGCTTATGCGTCTAGACAATTGAAGATTCACGAACAAAAATTATACGACGCATGATTTGGAATTAGGCGCGGTTGTTTTTGCATTAAAGACTTGGAGGCACTACTTATATGGGGTCAAAAGTATTATATATACCGACCACAAAAGTCTTAAACACATATTTAATCAGAAACAACTGAATATGAGGCAGTGTAGGTGGATTGAATTGTTAAATAATTACGACTTTGAGATTCGTTACCACCCGGGGAAGGCAAATGTGGTAGCCGACGCCTTGAGCAGGAAGGACAGAGAACCCATTCGAGTAAAATCTATGAATATAATGATTCACAATAACCTTACTACTCAAATAAAGGAGGCGCAACAAGGAGTTTTAAAAGAGGAAAATTTAAAGGATGAAATACCCAAAGGATCGGAGAAGCATCTTAATATTCGGGAAGACGGAACCCGGTATAGGGCTGAAAGGATTTGGGTACCAAAATTTGGAGATATGAGAGAAATGGTACTTAGAGAAGCTCATAAAACCAGATACTCAATACATCCTGAACGGGGAAGATGTACAAGGATCTCAAGAAATATTTTTGGTGGCCGGGTATGAAAGCCGATGTTGCTAAATACGTAGGAGAATGTTTGACGTGTTCTAAGGTCAAAGCTGAGCATCAGAAACCATCAGGTCTACTTCAACAACCTGAAATCCCGGAATGGAAATGGAAAAACATTACCATGGATTTCATCACTAAATTGCCAAGGACTGCAAGTGGTTTTGATACTATTTGGGTAATAGTTGATCGTCTCACCAAATCAGCACACTTCCTGCCAATAAGAGAAGATGACAAGATGGAGAAGTTAGCACGACTGTATTTGAATGAAGTCGTCTTCAGACATGGAATACCAATCTCTATTATCTCTGATAGGGATGGCAGATTTATTTCAAGATTCTGGCAGACATTACAGCAAGCATTAGGAACCCGTCTAGACATGAGTACAGCCTATCATCCACAAACTGATGGACAGAGCGAAAGAATGATACAAACGCTTGAAGACATGCTACGAGCATGTGTTATTGATTTCGGAAACAGTTGGGATCGACATCTACCGTTAGCAGAATTTTCCTACAACAACAGCTACTATTCAAGCATTGAGATGGCGCCGTTTGAAGCACTTTGTAACATCCCGCATTTTTCCGTTAAATTATTTTAACGCCCATCTTTTTATTGTAATATTATCCTCAGTATCTCGATTCATAGCCTCCATTAGCTAACCTTCTTAAAATATTTTCGTTATTGGATTTTAACATCTCTCGTACTCTCGTGTAATTCAAAATAATTCGTTTGGTTAATTCACGCACCCGCACCCGAACTAGAGGGACTAAACTTGCAAAGAGGCCAAAGATTTGACTAGGTCAACTAGTCAAACCTTCAACCTCCTCCTCTCATTTTCTCTCTTTCTCTCTTTTCATACTTCCATTTTCCTCTCAAGAACTCAACCAAGATTCATCATCTAATTTCGGATTTGGAGGCTAACATCAAAACAAATTACATATTTGGAATCCTCTCTTCATCCTCTTCGACTTGATACCAATTTCATCTCATTTGGGTAACATTTCTAAAACACTAGATTTCTTTAAATTCGTGTTCTTGACTTATAAAGTTGTTAACTAGTGTCTATGGCTCATTGTGATGTCGTGTATGTAATTTGTATGCTCGATCTCGTTGTTTTAGTATAACTAGCATGAACTTGAATTTTGGTGTGTTGTTCTTGAATTTTGGATGATCATATGTTGTTAGATGTTAAAAGTTCATGTTCTAATTGTGTTTCTAATATCACTAGCTTCAAATTGGTGTGTAGGTTGATTAAGAAAACTTCAAAAGCATGATTATTGATTTTGAGATGTTTGACTAGGGTTTGATGGTTCTTGACATGAATTTTTGGATGCTTGAATGCCATGGAATGTTAATTGTTAGTGTTTAGTTGTAATGTATGCCTCATTACCTTCAAAACGGCATATCATATATGTGAATTGGTTTCCCGAAACTCAAATTGCATTTGATGAACTTGAAACCTTGAAATGAACGTTTAATGATCACTTGATGAGTTTTCGGCTATTGTAAATGATGTTGTCGTTTGATGATAAGTGCTTAGTTGTGTTCCTTGTCAAAAGAGCTTTCCAACGGTATAAGATACGTCTTCTAGTTGTTTACGGTTTGCGTTTTGTGGTTGTTTGAAGTTTTGACCAAGGCTTGAACCTTGAAACTGACCAGGTGCCAGACCACGTGTTAGGTCGCGGCGCGACACCCCTGGCCGCGGCGCGGCATAGGCCGTGTCCAGCTTCTGTCCCACTTGTCCATTTTACCAAAAATGTTTGGGATGTTCTAGACCTCCAATTCACTTGCAACTTGTTTTAACATGCTTATATATGAATAACTAGCATAGAAAATTTGTTCGAGACTCGACCCGAACATGTTGACTTTTTCGTTGACTTTGACCCGACCAAGTTTGACTTTTTGTCAAACTTAACCAAATACTTATGCAACCTTTCTAACATGATTATTTA
Organism: Rutidosis leptorrhynchoides; assembly: GCF_046630445.1. NCBI lineage: Eukaryota > Viridiplantae > Streptophyta > Magnoliopsida > Asterales > Asteraceae > Rutidosis > Rutidosis leptorrhynchoides. The sequence continues at coordinate 106,319,852 of NC_092333.1, read as the reverse complement.
CTAGTATCTTGCATGAAACTTGACAATTTGATTCACATGATAATATAATCGAGTCGTAACGAGCCATAGGACTAATTGAACATCTTTGACCGTTTGTGTTTACCGTTATTGATATAACCTATATGTTTAGGTCAAGACTAGCTTTGTCTTTGCACGCGTCTACTTGTTGAAGTACTTTATTAACTCTTGCACTCAAGGTGAGATCATAGTCCCACTTTTACTCTTTTTGAACTTATATTGGGATGAGAAAACATAAACGATTCTTTTGAACTAAGTGAACACAAGAACGGGAAAACAAACATTCTACATACGAGTTTAGAACAAAATCCTCAATTCGATTATCATTAGTTACACTTGCCGGGTGTAAGCGAGAACTTATGTTATATGGCCATATGGGTTGACAACCCTCATCTTTGACGGTTCGCTACCGTCTACGGATGAAATATATTTTCGAGAATCAGTGTTTGTTCTAGCACTAAGTGATGGGGTATACAATGGAAGGAATGTTAAGCTTTGATAATTGGGTGCTCGTGAAACAAACTTTTGGAATGTATTACTATTATTTCATTGATGCAAATCTTGTGGTTCACTTGTACTTACTTACTTAAACCTATGATTTCACCAACGTTTTCGTTGACAGATTTCTATGTTTTTCTCAGGTCTTGCACGATATGTGAAACATGCTTCCGCTTACTATTTGATACTTGCATCCGATGTCGAGTATACATGCATTTCATGGAGCGTCTTTTGACTTTACTTTGAACCGTGTCGCCTAGATTTCAATCGTACTTATAACGTTGTAACTTAACTTTTGGTTGAACAATTCTTGTAAACTTTGAAACAATCTTTATTTTGAAATGAAGGCGACATATTTTGGTCAAACGTTATCTTAAAGACTTATAATCAGGTAATGGGACCCACGTAGCCGACGCCGTCACTTGACGATTTGTCGGGGTCGCTACAGGTGGTATCAGAGCCTTGGTTGTAGGGATTTAGAGTTCATTTGTGTCCACCCCGAGTCATAGGGTACATAGGTGAATCTAGACTACAACCGGCATATAGACTGAAGTAGGAATTACTTGACTATTTGTGCATTTATACTCGAACTCTTCTATCATATCTAACTCGTATTCGATCTTGATCTTACGTTGATAAATTTTGTTGACGCGCCACCTTGACTTTATAAAGTAATGTTAAATGCACATGTAAATCAGGGTAATATAATTTCCGGGATTATATTACGGTGATTCACATGGACGTTCCGACATTATGACATAAAGAATTTAAGGCGAGTCAAGGAAAAATTTCCTCTTTATCTTGATTTCCACATCACGATTAGTATTATTGATAATACTAAACAACGGTATTCTTGTGTCATGAAGGAACAATGGCTCACCAAGGTCAACACAATACCCCTCCCGAAACTCTCGAACAAGCTCTTCAACGAATGATAGCCACCGCTGTGGGAGAGGCAGTGGCCGGTCACTTCTCCAACAACAACAACAATCATGGGGTCGGTAATTCAAACGGGGGGTGCTCCTACAAAAACTTCATGAAGTACAATCCTCCCACTTTCAATGGAACCGAAGGACCGGTTGCTCTCACCCGATGGTTCGAACAAACAGAAGCCGTTTTTAGTATAAGCGGTTGTCGGGACCAAGATAAGGTCAAGTTTTCCACCCTCACTCTCACCGGTATTGCTCTCTCATGGTGGAACACGTATGTACAATCGGTGGGTATCGATGAAGCCCTTACACTCTCTTGGACCGAATTAAGAGAAAGAATGACCACCGAATACTTCCCGCGCGAAGAGACTCGAAGGCTCGAACAGGGGCCAAGAACTTTAAAAATAGCCCGAGACGACCTCGAAGCTTATAATCAACGGTTTGCCGAACTAACCTCAATTTGTCCAAACCTCCGGGCTCCCGGGCCCCAAGGAGTTGAGTTTTACATGGATGGCCTCCCTAAGAGCATTCCACACGGGGTAATGCCATTAAGACCCGCCGACCTACAAGAGGCTGTGATGATAGCCCGCCGATTTATAAAAACAGTGGATGAAATTGAAGCGCTGGCACCAACGGCCGAGGCCCAACCAGTTAACAACAAAAGAAAACAGGAAGCCTCTCCATCAAGCAACCACAACCACAACGACTCCACCAAGAAGCCTTTCACCCCCGGCGGCAGGAAAAATTATGCTGGAACACGACCTTTTTGCAACACGTGCCACAAACATCATTATGGAAAATGTGGCGGACCATTTTGCATCAAGTGTCAAAGAAGTGGCCATATGGCCCATAGTTGTAAGGGTGCCGCCCCCGTCGCTAAAAAGGTGCCCAGTGCACGCAGAAGGGGTGCTTGTTTTGAATGTGGACAACTGGGTCATTTTAAGAATGCATGTCCCAAGAAGAACGCCCACCCTAATGTACGCGAATGAGCTTTCAACCTTAACACATAGGATTCCCGGAACGACAATTAGTTACGGGTACGTTTCTTCTCAACGACTCTTATGTTTCATGTTTATCCGATTCGGGTATCGATAAATGTTTTGTATCCAAGGCTTTGGAGCCTACTCTTTGCACTCCACCCCTCCCCCTAGATATTACTTACGCCATTCAAGTGACCAACGGAAAACCATTGCGTATCGATAAATTTTATCGGAGGGAGTACGTTAAACTTATTGGGTAGGTAATTTGAACTTTGATTTGACATCTATAGAACTAGGGAGCCCAAAACCTATACGTTAGGAAGGGAATGTTTTCCCCACATGTATGTGATTTTAGTGAACTAAATGATTTCCGTTTAAGAACCGATATCCTCTTCCCCGTATCAACAACCTCTTGAACCGTTACACGGATCTCGCGTATATTCTAAAATCGACCTTCATTCTGGTTATCATCAATTGAGGGTTAAGGGAGAAGATGTCTCCTAAACCGCTTTCCGAACTCGCTACGATAGTTATAAATTTCTTTTAGTGCCGTTCAGTTTAACTAAGGCTCCGCCCGTATTCATAGACCTCCGGAACCGCGTATGCAAACTTATCTAGACAAATCCGTTACCGTACTTATAATTGATGTTTTAAGCTATTCAAGCGGAAAGGAAAAACGGACAACGTCTCCGTCTTACGCTCGAACTCTTGAGAAAAGAGCAACTCTATGCCGAATTCTCCAAGTGAGAATTTTGGTTAAACGAAGTCCAAATTCTAAACCATGTTGTTAGTGGTCAAGGTAAAAAAAAAAAAAAAAAAAAAAAAAAAAAAAAAATTTAATTAATTAATTTTGGAGAAACCCTCACGACTCCGACTTGTATTCGTAAAATTTTGGATCTCGCGATTATTACCAAAGATTAATTTCCAATTTTTCCCGTATCGCTCGTCCTTTAACCTCGTTAACGTACTAAGGGAAAGAATTAAACATTTTTCGTGTCCGGACTTTGAACGTGATTTTTTTTTCACACCAACCTTACTAGATAAATTCGTGTGGCACAAAATGGAACTCAAATATAGAAATACTTCTACGTGAACGCCTGAAAGGCAACCCCTCTCGACTCGAAATCAAGGAAGCTGAAATTCGTTATTTTACACGGAGAATTTGAATACTTATTTATGGATCCGATCAATCTTCTCGTTATCGCGTACCACGATACATAGCTCTGCTATTTCACTATTACCGTCTGATATTACTGAGACCAAAGATAACACACAATCCAAGGATACCCCTTTTCTTCTTTGACTTAACGTCCTTGTGCTTCTGTTATACGGCCAACTACTACTCAACCCCGAGAATACTGATAACAACCATACCCGGGACACATTTTCGATTATTGTCGAACCATAGTTATACTTCCGAATGAATGGCAAATTCTTTCAACATCAGTCGTTTTCGCATAGTTTTATCGACGAACTACAAACTGTTTGGTATGCTCACATCGAGGCGGAAACTTCTCTCGCATTACACTCGTACTTCCGTTTAAGGAAATCATTATTCTAAACTTTCAATGGAGAGAGAGACTCTTCACGTTATACTAGTATTCACCACGAGGGTGAACAGTCCTAACAAACGTTTCCGAAAACCGATAAATCTTCCGCGGCGCGAAATTCTTGAGAAACAGAAACTTGTTCTAACTAAAGTTTTCAAGTCCTAACAAACTTATTCAAATTTATCTTAAGGAAATGTACCTCGTTTCGGATCGAGATCCTCGTTTCACTTCTAGATTTAGGAGTGCCTTACAAAAGTCTCGGGACCACGTTTAGACATGAGTACCGCGTATCATCCACAAACCGACGAACAAAGCACATGTACAATTCAACCTTGAAAACCGTAATACGAATTTGCGTTATTGATGATGTAGCGTGAGGGTACGAAATAGTATTATTTTTACTAGGAAATACTACAAAATATGACACAAGTTTTATTAATTTACGGATGGGATATACCTAAACCTTGCTACAACACTATAGGCAGTGTACCTAATCGTAGAGTAGTGTAGTTTTTAGTAAGTCCGGTTCGTTCCACAGGGAGCTAGTGATTACGTACTATATTTTTATAAAACTATATTTATGTAAATATATATATATATAAGTAGTAATATTATTATAAAAGGGGGGTTTTTACCGTTTAATGACCGGTTTGTCGATTTTATATTTTTAAGCGTAAAGATAAATGACAATAATTAAAGTGCGTAAAATAAATAAATGACGATAAATAAAATAACAATAAATAAAATTGCGATAGAATATGAAATAAAAGGATTATGCTTATTTAAACTTCCGTAATCATGATGTTTGACGTTTTGATTTTAATTAATTGTTACTCGGGTTAATTGTCCTTTGTCATGGTTTATTTGATACCTATCTGGTTTTTATCCATAATAGTCCATCGGTCATAAATATAAAGTGCGAGTGTCCTCGTCAAATTACCCTTATACCCGAAGTCAAATATTCCAACTAATTAAGGATTTAAACTGTGACGCAGTTATCACTTCTGTCAACAATTACACCAGTTATCACTGTATGTAATCTACCCCTGTTTTGATTAGATATGAATATTAATTTACCCACTTGATCAGTTTGAATAATCAATTACCCAAACCGAATAATTAATTAAATGATTATAATAGATTCCATATGAACGTCACTAAATAGGACAACCATAATCATTATTAATTATTAGGATAATTAATTTGAAGATAGGTTCGACAGACTCCAATGAGTTGTCACTCAATTAGACAATACCCCCATCTATTAATAGTCAATAGTCCAATTTCCACAAGTGTCGGTCTTTTGCCCAAACCTTAATTATGGTACAAAGCCCAATTACCCAATTTTAGTAATTAGCCCAACATCATGATTACTTCGTTTTAAATAAGCATAATAATAACTTAGCTACGAGACATTAATATAAAAAGGTTGAACATAACTTACAATGATTAAAAATAGCATAGCGTTACACGGACAGAATTTCGACTTACACACTCAAACGATCTTTATCATAAATCTTATTATTATCATAATTTAAAATTAAAATTAAGATTATTGTTATATCTTATTAAGTTAACATTATGATAGAGATATAGAATATAGATATTGATAATTGATATTGATAAATAAGAAAAAGATAGAAAAAGGTGTGTTTTTACATTACGATTACAAAGCCTTTTATAGGCGAATTTAGAAATTGAATTTTCACTTATGACCCCTGAACTATGCTCAATTAACAACTTTTTATTATTTAATATTATTCTTATTATGAATTATTTAAATATTATATTTTATTCTTGTGCATAGTTGACTCGTAATTTTTACACCGTTGCGTCGAGCGTTGAGAGTTAACTCTGGTCCCGGTTCCGGATTTTCGAACGTCCTTGCGTATAATTTTATATTTTGTACTTTGCGTTTTGTAACTTGTACTCTTGTCATTTTTAGACGTTCCTCATCAATAATTTGAACCTTTTTGATTGTATCTTGTACTTTTGAGCTTTTTGGACCTTTGTGTCTTCAATTCGTCGTTTTCGCCTTTTGTCTTCGCACTTATTTAAAATAAACGAATATTACTTGAAAATGGAACAATTGCAACTAAAATCTTGTCTTTCTTGGGGGATTTTGCTATGAAATATATGTTCCTTTTTAGCCTTATCAATATCCCCACACTTGAGCGTTGCTTGTCCTCAAGCAATACAGTCTTGAAATAATATAATACATCACACGAATCACTTCTTTATTCTTCACACTTTGTACATCAGTGATTTTGATAGAGCGGTATAAACAATGATAGTAACGACATGGTTAAAGGTGGGTGTGTCATCCACAGTTGCCTTGGGTTTAGGACAACGACACTTGCAATCAAATAGCCGATTTACTTTCGGTTTCCAAAGCAAAGTGCACATTTGAAAGGCGGTTTACAGTCCCACATGACTATAAAAATTTAGATCCTTTAAGGAAATTGGATCTTTATGAAAACATTTGATCTTTTGAAAATTCAAGCTAGATTTTACCCTAGACAAGTTTTCTGATTTGATCCATCATCGGTGTTGCAAAATATATTTGTGGATCAATATTTTGGCTAAAACTTTTAGGTTCGTGTAATCCACTGCTATCCCGGTATCGGAAAGTACACATCCAGTTTACTTGTTCCGTATATTATCTTTCGGTAAACTACCGTCCGGTTGTAAAGGAAAGCGATGAACAAGAAACTGTTAAGGCAATGTCCCGTGACATGCAGATGATTATGGTCTTTTAACGTGTCGGATGCTAGAACTATCCTTGGTAGGAGCGATAGTAAAGATCATCCTATGATTTTTCGGTCTGGCACAAGGTCCTGTCTCCGACCATGCTATGCAACCACCGTTCTTACGGTTGACACCCGATTTGGTTCAGGTGACCTAATGAATTCCAGGTGAATTCCTAGGATTTTACGTTCAATGGTAATGAACGCATTGAAAATGGGTTTTCAGAAAACAAATCGGTTTGTATTTTTGATCAAAATATTTTCTCGTTCAAGCTCGAGTTTAGATATCATTGAATTCCATGAGTTTGAATTCTCAATCTTTAAGGTCAATCTCAAGGATTGAGTAATATCAGTCTTAAAAGCTGATTTTTAATCTTTAAGGAGATTATCCTTTCTGGGAATCTGATTCATTAGTCTTATCAAGCTAATTTGCACGGTGCCTCCCCATTGTACGAGATAAATCCTTCTCATGGTTAGGATAAATCTGACCACTTGGCGACCCTGTTTGATGCTGAGGTCCGTGGATTTCCTGCTGATTTTAGAGATGACTTTTCTAGATTTTTCGTCAACCTACAGCTGGTCTGGACGACAACTTCTTGACCTAAATCAAGAAGCGCGTGTCTTTTTCGGAAGACTTTACTTCCTTTTAATGATGGAATTGATTCATCGTGTAGATCCATCTTTCTTTCAAATATATTACAGTAAACCGGGTAAAACTGATTAGTATCATCCAAAACAAAAGTACCTGCAATATTCTTGTACAAAGATATGTGATAGATAATTTTTAATTGAATAACTTGGTACATTCTCCCCACACTTAGTTTCTTTCTTTGCCTTTTTATTCTCCTTTATTCCATTTTAAATGAATTCAAGCATTTTAGGTTGTTTCTCAATTTATGTCCTTTCCGAGGTAACGATAATTTCGGCATTAACACCTAGTTTTATCGTTCATAAATATGTATAAACATGATTTTGAATTCATTTAGTTAAAAAATTTTAAAATTTTCATAATATTTAGAAAATAAGCCAAGTATAAACCCGAGAGAATTTATAACCCTTCCCCACACTTGAGATCATGCAATGCCCTCATTTGCATGAAATCAGACTATAATTATTAATTCATGAGGGTGATTAGTGTAGAAAAGTGATTAAAAATACCCAGTTTGTAATTACAAAGCTCGTCGAATGATAGATGGCGCGCCTCATCGTTCATTCCTTCATTTATTATATCACATTTGTTGTTTTGCATCTTGTCGTCAAAATCAGTACCTTTTGCTGAACTTAATGTTAGTCTTTGAAAATGCGTTGTTTTACCCTGTTGTTTACATGATAAAATACGAACATATATACATATTTTTAAAGTTGGGTATATTACCCCACGTTCAAAAATTTATAAAATCCAATATATTTTTTTTTTTGGCATACTTTAAATCAATAAAATTAAAAATAATGATGAAAAAATTTTTCACCCCGCCCTCGGGTAAAGTAATTTCGGCTCAACGGCCTAGTCTTCAACTCACGACGAATTTTAGAAATCATTTTTTTTCAACTTAATGAAATAAAGTAAATTTTTGTTTTTAAATTCACACAAAACTTAAAAAGAAAACATATTAATTTCATATAAAACCTAAAAAACAAAAAAAATTCAGAATGGGGGGAGAAAACTAGTTCTTTAGTGTCTGCTAGCGGAAAAGACCAATCGAATTCCATTCTCGGAACTACACGAGAACAGAACAACTAACTCCAAACAGCATTTTCTTTTTAGAATATTTGAATCTCCTCACACTTAGGTAGATGTGGTGTCGAAATTGTGATTAACTTCATCGTCAATTTCTCTTGGTCCATAATCAACTTGCATATCCGTGACTTTTTCTTTAAGCCATTGGTCGGATTCATGTGTTATATCCACAATTTCAACTAGCTTCGCCTTTTCTTTAGGCGACAGATTGGATACTAATCGGTTACATAACTTAAAGTTCCCCTTGGTTCTAGCATCGCGAATCCGTTTAATAAGTTTCTTCATTGAACTATTAATAACGGGATTATCTAATTTCGTATCAACAACGGGGTTCTTTGTTATCATGTCATCATTAGGTGTTACTTCATTTTCCCCACACTTAGGCGTTCTATTATTGTTAAGCATTACCGTTGGAGTTGGTAAAACAACATGGTTCTTACCAATCGTTTTTGTCGGTTCAACGGTTTTGGTTTGTGGATATTTAGACTTTCGAATCATAAAGGTGATCGATTTCTCATCATTACTAAGTGTCATTCTACCCTTTCTTACATCAAATAACGCCCCGGTGGACGCTAAGAATGGTCGACCTAAAATTAGAGGAACGTTTGAGTCCTCTTCTATGTCAATGACAATGAATTCGACTAGAAAGGTTAAATTACCTACTTGAACGGGTAGGTTGTCAGCAATTCCAACTGGGTGCTTAATGGTTTGATCAAGGAGTCGAACACTCATATCCGTTGGAGTTAACTCACCTACACCTAATCTCTTATATAATGAAAGAGGCATAACACTCACACTTGAACCTAAATCTGCTAGTGCATCATACATGACACAGTCACTAAGTAGACAAGGAACAATAAATTCACCCGGATCACCTACCCTAGGTGGAGAATTTGGTGGAACTGTCTTCACCGGGTTTACTTCTACTGTTTTTGTTTCTTGCACTTTTTTATTCTTCTTCTTCTTCTTTCCAGAGGTATCACAAACTTTATTACCTATTACTTGCTCATACTCAACTCCTTTTCTTGGAAACGGGATGGGTGGTCTGTATGGTGCCACCACTGGCTTTACATACTCGGGTGGTGGTGGTGTAACTTCTTCATTGTTACTTACATCTAAAACTTTTCCATCTTCTGGTATTGGTTTTTCAGAATTTGTTGATATCATGTTAACATTTTCATTTCGAGGATTTACTTCATTATTACTCGGTAGCTTTCCTTGTTCCCTTTCACTCATCAATCTAACAAGAGTACCTACTTGTTTTTCTAGATTCAAAATGGAAGCTTGTTGAGTTCTAAATGATTGCTCAAACCTCTCATTCGTTTGGGTTTGAGTTTCAATAAATTGTGTTTGAGATTCAACTAGCTTAAATACCACTTCTTCCAGATTTGACTTCTTCTCGTCGGTTTGTTGTGGTGGTTTATACAAGCCAGGTCTTTGTTGATTGAAAGTGTTGTTTTGAGTTGGTTGGTTATTCGGACCTTGTTGGTTATACGAGTTATTGTCGGGTCCTTTTGGATTGTAAAGAATGTTTTGATTTCGATTGAAGTTTGGCCTTGGCGGTTGATAATTATTCTGATAACTATTTTCCAGCCTTTGGTTCATGTAGACAACATTCTCACGTTGTTCCATCGTTTGTTCAATGTGACAGTCTTTCATTAAGTGTGGTCCACCGCATTGCTCACAACTGATTCGTATTGCGTGAATATCTTTATTCATCTTTTCCATTCGTCTTTCGAAAGCATCTATTTTTGCAGAAACGGAATCAAAGTCATGGCTAGAATCGGCTCTAGCCGCTTTAGATGAACGAAAAATATCTTTTTCTTGATGCCACTCATGAGAGTGGGAGGCTGTGTTATCAATAATTTTGTAAGCTTCAGTTGCGGTTTTCTTCATAATGGAACCACCAGCTGTTATGTCGATGTCTTTTCGTGTAGCAACGTTGACACCTTGGTAGAATATTTGTACTATTTGATAAGTGTCTAAACCGTGTTGAGGACATCCTCTCAACAACTTTCCAAATCTTGTCCACGCCTCATATAGAGTTTCATTTGGCTTTTGCGCGAACGTAACAATTTCTCCTTGAAGTCTCACGGCTTTGAATGCCGGAAAGAATTGTTTAAGAAATTTTTCAACTAAAACATCCCATGTGTCAATCGCCCCTTCAGGTAACGATTCTAACCAATCTTTGGCTTCTCCCTTTAAAGTCCAGGGAAACAACATGAGATAGATCTGCTCATCTTCCACTTCTCGGATTTTGAATAGTGTAAAAATTCTTTTAAACGTACGAAGGTGTTCATTAGGATCTTCATTCGGTGCACCACTGAATTGGCATTGGTTAGTTACCATGTGTAGAATTTGTCCTTTGATTTCATAATCTGGCGCATTAACTTCTGGCTTAATAATGGCGTGACCTTGGCCCGTGCGTGTGGCTCTCATTCGATCTTCCATACTTAGAGGTTCCGTTACTTCCATAATTGAATTTGTTGAATACGAATCACTAGAGGATTCTGATTTAATGGTTTGTGGCTCAGGAGGAATAATTAGTGGTTCAGGATCTTGGAATTGTCCTTGAATATGCTCCGGGTTCTTAATTGTGAAGTCGGGTTCAAAAGATGGATTATCGGAAATTTGAGTTGGAGTTCTTGTTCGACTAGATGACGATTCTAAAGAAAAATCAACGGCGACAATATTTGCTAGATGTCTTGATCGAGTTACAGGTGGTGAACGTATGAAAGGTGGTGAACGTTTTGCTCGGTGCATTCACAGAATATCCTATTAGTTATAAAAATAAGAAAAACTTATATAAGTTGTTCAATCAATAGACTTTTCTGATTTTGCCCACGTTTCGAATAGCCAAAAGATGCAGCAGAGGGGCAGGATTCGTTTGGTCTCAATATAATTGAGTACTGTTTGGCTCCAATAACCCGGTCCACGTACAAATCCAACTATTACTACGAACCAGAAAATTTTGATGTCTATCAATTTAACCACTTAAAATAAATTTTCGTAATTTTAAGAAATTTAGAGAAGAAGTAGAAAAAAATCTAAGTCCTAAAAACTAGAATGGCGAGAAATAAGAAAGAAAAAGATTGCGCGTCGAAAAAGGTCGAAAAATAAAAAGGTCGAAAAATAGGCGTCGAAAAATAAAAATAAGAAAGTAGTGCGAAATACGGCGTCGTAAAATTCTAAAGCACCTAAAACTTAATCTAAGGAATAAGCACTTAAGGGATTTTACGGCAAAGCCTAAAAATTCTAGAAGTAAAAATAACTATGGCAAAACTAAACTTAATACTAAAAGTTGCGACTATAGTCTAAAAATCTAAAGGTAATAAAACTAAAAAAAAACAATTTTTTTTTTATAGACAAAATCTTAAAAAATATATATATTTTTTTTAATAATTTTTTTTTTTTTTTTTTTACGTTTTTGTTTTTTTTTACGTTTTTTTTTTTTTTTTTTAAGTTTTTTTTTTTTTTTTTTTTTACGTTTTTTTTTTTTTAAAACGAATTTTTTTTTCTAAAAAAAAACGTTTTTTTTTTTACAATTTTTTATTTTTTTTTTTAAAAAAAATGATTTTTTTTACAAATTAATACTTTTTTTTATAATTATTATTTTTTTTTCAAAACTTTTTTTTTAATTCATTTACTATTCATGAATAGTAAATGAAAAGAAATTAATTAATTTACTATTCACATGAAAGCGACATGATAGAAATTATTAATTACAATTTACATAATATACCCCTGAAGTATTTAATAAATACGACTTTTTAAAACTTTTACGATTCAAAATATATTCTAAAATATTATTATATTATTATATTCTATTTCAATATTATTATATTATTATATTCTATTTCAATATTATTATATTATTATATTTTATTTCAATATTATTATAATTAAAAATATAGCGTTTTAGCGCTCCCCGGCAGCGGCGCCAAAAACTTGATGATGTAGCGTGAGGGTACGAAATAGTATTATTTTTACTAGGAAATACTACAAAATATGACACAAGTTTTATTAATTTACGGATGGGATATACCTAAACCTTGCTACAACACTATAGGCAGTGTACCTAATCGTAGAGTAGTGTAGTTTTTAGTAAGTCCGGTTCGTTCCACAGGGAGCTAGTGATTACGTACTATATTTTTATAAAACTATATTTATGTAAATATATATATATATAAGTAGTAATATTATTATAAAAGGGGGGTTTTTACCGTTTAATGACCGGTTTGTCGATTTTATATTTTTAAGCGTAAAGATAAATGACAATAATTAAAGTGCGTAAAATAAATAAATGACGATAAATAAAATAACAATAAATAAAATTGCGATAGAATATGAAATAAAAGGATTATGCTTATTTAAACTTCCGTAATCATGATGTTTGACGTTTTGATTTTAATTAATTGTTACTCGGGTTAATTGTCCTTTGTCATGGTTTATTTGATACCTATCTGGTTTTTATCCATAATAGTCCATCGGTCATAAATATAAAGTGCGAGTGTCCTCGTCAAATTACCCTTATACCCGAAGTCAAATATTCCAACTAATTAAGGATTTAAACTGTGACGCAGTTATCACTTCTGTCAACAATTACACCAGTTATCACTGTATGTAATCTACCCCTGTTTTGATTAGATATGAATATTAATTTACCCACTTGATCAGTTTGAATAATCAATTACCCAAACCGAATAATTAATTAAATGATTATAATAGATTCCATATGAACGTCACTAAATAGGACAACCATAATCATTATTAATTATTAGGATAATTAATTTGAAGATAGGTTCGACAGACTCCAATGAGTTGTCACTCAATTAGACAATACCCCCATCTATTAATAGTCAATAGTCCAATTTCCACAAGTGTCGGTCTTTTGCCCAAACCTTAATTATGGTACAAAGCCCAATTACCCAATTTTAGTAATTAGCCCAACATCATGATTACTTCGTTTTAAATAAGCATAATAATAACTTAGCTACGAGACATTAATATAAAAAGGTTGAACATAACTTACAATGATTAAAAATAGCATAGCGTTACACGGACAGAATTTCGACTTACACACTCAAACGATCTCTATCATAAATCTTATTATTATCATAATTTAAAATTAAAATTAAGATTATTGTTATATCTTATTAAGTTAACATTATGATAGAGATATAGAATATAGATATTGATAATTGATATTGATAAATAAGAAAAAGATAGAAAAAGGTGTGTTTTTACATTACGATTACAAAGCCTTTTATAGGCGAATTTAGAAATTGAATTTTCACTTATGACCCCTGAACTATGCTCAATTAACAACTTTTTATTATTTAATATTATTCTTATTATGAATTATTTAAATATTATATTTTATTCTTGTGCATAGTTGACTCGTAATTTTTACACCGTTGCGTCGAGCGTTGAGAGTTAACTCTGGTCCCGGTTCCGGATTTTCGAACGTCCTTGCGTATAATTTTATATTTTGTACTTTGCGTTTTGTAACTTGTACTCTTGTCATTTTTAGACGTTCCTCATCAATAATTTGAACCTTTTTGATTGTATCTTGTACTTTTGAGCTTTTTGGACCTTTGTGTCTTCAATTCGTCGTTTTCGCCTTTTGTCTTCGCACTTATTTAAAATAAACGAATATTACTTGAAAATGGAACAATTGCAACTAAAATCTTGTCTTTCTTGGGGGATTTTGCTATGAAATATATGTTCCTTTTTAGCCTTATCAGTTATCAACTTCAAATTTACTTAAGAAAAGTATTTGCTTTTAGCCGAATCCTAGCACTACAATAATTTTCATTCGAGTATTAACGCCACACCTTTCGAGGACTCATATAGCCACAATTGTCATTTTCTAAATTGTTGAACCGAAGTAGTTGACATGCAAACCACCGGACCCGGACTCATTCATGAGATAACCGTTATGATCGTTCAAATCCAAGAAAGGCTCAAGGCGGACCGTAGTCGCCAAAAGAGCTATGCCGATGTTAGACGTGGACCTCTCGAATTCCAAGTGAGTAACCGCGTAACGTTAAAAGTCGCACCTTAGGAAGGTGCAATCCGTTTCGGGAAACGTAGGAAGCTAAATCCGCGATACACAAAAACCTTTTAAAATCCTGGGGCGTTTCGGACCCGTTACTAGCTTAAAGACGTGCCTTGCGAAACCAGGACTTGTTACCCTCTTCGACGAACCTACTATCGATGACAAACTTTCCTTCCTAGGAGAACCGGTTGAAATTTTGAATCATGAAACCAAACTCTGAAACAACGTAAAACCCCGACTGTCAAAGTTCGTTGAAATGCCCGATGGAGTACTTTCACTTATCCGTAGAATGGGCAACGCACGATCTCGATGAAGGAACAACGACTACTACTTTCAACTAAATTTCGGGACGAAATTTCTTTTAAGGTGTAGGTAATGTAACATCCCGCATTTTTCCGTTAAATTATTTTAACGCCCGTCTTTTTATTGTAATATTATCCTCAGTATCTCGATTCATAGCCTCCATTAGCTAACCTTCTTAAAATATTTTCGTTATTGGATTTTAACATCTCTCGTACTCTCGTGTAATTCAAAATAATTCGTTTGGTTAATTCACGCACCCGCACCCGAACTAGAGGGACTAAACTTGCAAAGAGGCCAAAGATTTGACTAGGTCAACTAGTCAAACCTTCAACCTCCTCCTCTCATTTTCTCTCTTTCTCTCTTTTCATACTTCCATTTTCCTCTCAAGAACTCAACCAAGATTCATCATCTAATTTCGGATTTGGAGGCTAACATCAAAACAAATTACATATTTGGAATCCTCTCTTCATCCTCTTCGACTTGATACCAATTTCATCTCATTTGGGTAACATTTCTAAAACACTAGATTTCTTTAAATTCGTGTTCTTGACTTATAAAGTTGTTAATTAGTGTCTATGGCTCATTGTGATGTCGTGTATGTAATTTGTATGCTCGATCTCGTTGTTTTAGTATAACTAGCATGAACTTGAATTTTGGTGTGTTGTTCTTGAATTTTGGATGATCATATGTTGTTAGATGTTAAAAGTTCATGTTCTAATTGTGTTTCTAATATCACTAGCTTCAAATTGGTGTGTAGGTTGATTAAGAAAACTTCAAAAGCATGATTATTGATTTTGAGATGTTTGACTAGGGTTTGATGGTTCTTGACATGAATTTTTGGATGCTTGAATGCCATGGAATGTTAATTGTTAGTGTTTAGTTGTAATGTATGCCTCATTACCTTCAAAACGGCATATCATATATGTGAATTGGTTTCCCGAAACTCAAATTGCATTTGATGAACTTGAAACCTTGAAATGAACGTTTAATGATCACTTGATGAGTTTTCGGCTATTGTAAATGATGTTGTCGTTTGATGATAAGTGCTTAGTTGTGTTCCTTGTCAA
This sequence comes from Rutidosis leptorrhynchoides, assembly GCF_046630445.1. NCBI lineage: Eukaryota > Viridiplantae > Streptophyta > Magnoliopsida > Asterales > Asteraceae > Rutidosis > Rutidosis leptorrhynchoides. The sequence goes on along the minus strand of NC_092333.1, from coordinate 106,303,961 downwards.
AAGAGCTTTCCAACGGTATAAGATACGTCTTCTAGTTGTTTACGGTTTGCGTTTTGTGGTTGTTTGAAGTTTTGACCAAGGCTTGAACCTTGAAACTGACCAGGTGCCAGACCACGTGTTAGGTCGCGGCGCGACACCCCTGGCCGCGGCGCGGCATAGGCCGTGTCCAGCTTCTGTCCCACTTGTCCATTTTACCAAAAATGTTTGGGATGTTCTAGACCTCCAATTCACTTGCAACTTGTTTTAACATGCTTATATATGAATAACTAGCATAGAAAATTTGTTCGAGACTCGACCCGAACATGTTGACTTTTTCGTTGACTTTGACCCGACCAAGTTTGACTTTTTGTCAAACTTAACCAAATACTTATGCAACCTTTCTAACATGATTATTTACTAGTATCTTGCATGAAACTTGACAATTTGATTCACATGCTAATATAATCGAGTCGTAACGAGCCATAGGACTAATTGAACATCTTTGACCGTTTGTGTTTACCGTTATTGATATAACCTATATGTTTAGGTCAAGACTAGCTTTGTCTTTGCACGCGTCTACTTGTTGAAGTACTTTATTAACTCTTGCACTCAAGGTGAGATCATAGTCCCACTTTTACTCTTTTTGAACTTATATTGGGATGAGAAAACATAAACGATTCTTTTGAACTAAGTGAACACAAGAACGGGAAAACAAACATTCTACATACGAGTTTAGAACAAAATCCTCAATTCGATTATCATTAGTTACACTTGCCGGGTGTAAGCGAGAACTTATGTTATATGGCCATATGGGTTGACAACCCTCATCTTTGACGGTTCGCTACCGTCTACGGATGAAATATATTTTCGAGAATCAGTGTTTGTTCTAGCACTAAGTGATGGGGTATACAATGGAAGGAATGTTAAGCTTTGATAATTGGGTGCTCGTGAAACAAACTTTTGGAATGTATTACTATTATTTCATTGATGCAAATCTTGTGGTTCACTTGTACTTACTTACTTAAACCTATGATTTCACCAACGTTTTCGTTGACAGATTTCTATGTTTTTCTCAGGTCTTGCACGATATGTGAAACATGCTTCCGCTTACTATTTGATACTTGCATCCGATGTCGAGTATACATGCATTTCATGGAGCGTCTTTTGACTTTACTTTGAACCGTGTCGCCTAGATTTCAATCGTACTTATAACGTTGTAACTTAACTTTTGGTTGAACAATTCTTGTAAACTTTGAAACAATCTTTATTTTGAAATGAAGGCGACATATTTTGGTCAAACGTTATCTTAAAGACTTATAATCAGGTAATGGGACCCACGTAGCCGACGCCGTCACTTGACGATTTGTCGGGGTCGCTACAGGTGGTATCAGAGCCTTGGTTGTAGGGATTTAGAGTTCATTTGTGTCCACCCCGAGTCATAGGGTACATAGGTGAATCTAGACTACAACCGGCATATAGACTGAAGTAGGAATTACTTGACTATTTGTGCATTTATACTCGAACTCTTCTATCATATCTAACTCGTATTCGATCTTGATCTTACGTTGATAAATTTTGTTGACGCGCCACCTTGACTTTATAAAGTAATGTTAAATGCACATGTAAATCAGGGTAATATAATTTCCGGGATTATATTACGGTGATTCACATGGACGTTCCGACATTATGACATAAAGAATTTAAGGCGAGTCAAGGAAAAATTTCCTCTTTATCTTGATTTCCACATCACGATTAGTATTATTGATAATACTAAACAACGGTATTCTTGTGTCATGAAGGAACAATGGCTCACCAAGGTCAACACAATACCCCTCCCGAAACTCTTGAACAAGCTCTTCAACGAATGATAGCCACCGCTTTGGGAGAGGCAGTGGCCGGTCACTTCTCCAACAACAACAACAATCATGGGGTCGGTAATTCAAACGGGGGGTGCTCCTACAAAAACTTCATGAAGTACAATCCTCCCACTTTCAATGGAACCGAAGGACCGGTTGCTCTCACCCGATGGTTCGAACAAACAGAAGCCGTTTTTAGTATAAGCGGTTGTCGGGACCAAGATAAGGTCAAGTTTTCCACCCTCACTCTCACCGGTATTGCTCTCTCATGGTGGAACACGTATGTACAATCGGTGGGTATCGATGAAGCCCTTACACTCTCTTGGACCGAATTAAGAGAAAGAATGACCACCGAATACTTCCCGCGCGAAGAGACTCGAAGGCTCGAACAGGGGCCAAGAACTTTAAAAATAGCCCGAGACGACCTCGAAGCTTATAATCAACGGTTTGCCGAACTAACCTCAATTTGTCCAAACCTCCGGGCTCCCGGGCCCCAAGGAGTTGAGTTTTACATGGATGGCCTCCCTAAGAGCATTCCACACGGGGTAATGCCATTAAGACCCGCCGACCTACAAGAGGCTGTGATGATAGCCCGCCGATTTATAAAAACAGTGGATGAAATTGAAGCGCTGGCACCAACGGCCGAGGCCCAACCAGTTAACAACAAAAGAAAACAGGAAGCCTCTCCATCAAGCAACCACAACCACAACGACTCCACCAAGAAGCCTTTCACCCCCGGCGGCAGGAAAAATTATGCTGGAACACGACCTTTTTGCAACACGTGCCACAAACATCATTATGGAAAATGTGGTGGACCATTTTGCATCAAGTGTCAAAGAAGTGGCCATGTGGCCCATAGTTGTAAGGGTGCCGCCCCCGTCGCTAAAAAGGTGCCCAGTGCACGCAGAAGGGGTGCTTGTTTTGAATGTGGACAACTGGGTCATTTTAAGAATGCATGTCCCAAGAAGAACGCCCACCCTAATGTACGCGAATGAGCTTTCAACCTTAACACATAGGATTCCCGGAACGACAATTAGTTACGGGTACGTTTCTTCTCAACGACTCTTATGTTTCATGTTTATCCGATTCGGGTATCGATAAATGTTTTGTATCCAAGGCTTTGGAGCCTACTCTTTGCACTCCACCCCTCCCCCTAGATATTACTTACGCCATTCAAGTGACCAACGGAAAACCATTGCGTATCGATAAATTTTATCGGAGGGAGTACGTTAAACTTATTGGGTAGGTAATTTGAACTTTGATTTGACATCTATAGAACTAGGGAGCCCAAAACCTATACGTTAGGAAGGGAATGTTTTCCCCACATGTATGTGATTTTAGTGAACTAAATGATTTCCGTTTAAGAACCGATATCCTCTTCCCCGTATCAACAACCTCTTGAACCGTTACACGGATCTCGCGTATATTCTAAAATCGACCTTCATTCTGGTTATCATCAATTGAGGGTTAAGGGAGAAGATGTCTCCTAAACCGCTTTCCGAACTCGCTACGATAGTTATAAATTTCTTTTAGTGCCGTTCAGTTTAACTAAGGCTCCGCCCGTATTCATAGACCTCCGGAACCGCGTATGCAAACTTATCTAGACAAATCCGTTACCGTACTTATAATTGATGTTTTAAGCTATTCAAGCGGAAAGGAAAAACGGACAACGTCTCCGTCTTACGCTCGAACTCTTGAGAAAAGAGCAACTCTATGCCGAATTCTCCAAGTGAGAATTTTGGTTAAACGAAGTCCAAATTCTAAACCATGTTGTTAGTGGTCAAGGTAAAAAAAAAAAAAAAAAAAAAAAAAAAAAAAAAAAATTTAATTAATTAATTTTGGAGAAACCCTCACGACTCCGACTTGTATTCGTAAAATTTTGGATCTCGCGATTATTACCAAAGATTAATTTCCAATTTTTCCCGTATCGCTCGTCCTTTAACCTCGTTAACGTACTAAGGGAAAGAATTAAACATTTTTCGTGTCCGGACTTTGAACGTGATTTTTTTTTTCACACCAACCTTACTAGATAAATTCGTGTGGCACAAAATGGAACTCAAATATAGAAATACTTCTACGTGAACGCCTGAAAGGCAACCCCTCTCGACTCGAAATCAAGGAAGCTGAAATTCGTTATTTTACACGGAGAATTTGAATACTTATTTATGGATCCGATCAATCTTCTCGTTATCGCGTACCACGATACATAGCTCTGCTATTTCACTATTACCGTCTGATATTACTGAGACCAAAGATAACACACAATCCAAGGATACCCCTTTTCTTCTTTGACTTAACGTCCTTGTGCTTCTGTTATACGGCCAACTACTACTCAACCCCGAGAATACTGATAACAACCATACCCGGGACACATTTTCGATTATTGTCGAACCATAGTTATACTTCCGAATGAATGGCAAATTCTTTCAACATCAGTCGTTTTCGTATAGTTTTATCGACGAACTACAAACTGTTTGGTATGCTCACATCGAGGCGGAAACTTCTCTCGCATTACACTCGTACTTCCGTTTAAGGAAATCATTATTCTAGCTTTGTCTTTGCACGCGTCTACTTGTTGAAGTACTTTATTAACTCTTGCACTCAAGGTGAGATCATAGTCCCACTTTTACTCTTTTTGAACTTATATTGGGATGAGAAAACATAAACGATTCTTTTGAACTAAGTGAACACAAGAACGGGAAAACAAACATTCTACATACGAGTTTAGAACAAAATCCTCAATTCGATTATCATTAGTTACACTTGCCGGGTGTAAGCGAGAACTTATGTTATATGGCCATATGGGTTGACAACCCTCATCTTTGACGGTTCGCTACCGTCTACGGATGAAATATATTTTCGAGAATCAGTGTTTGTTCTAGCACTAAGTGATGGGGTATACAATGTAAGGAATGTTAAGCTTTGATAATTGGGTGCTCGTGAAACAAACTTTTGGAATGTATTACTATTATTTCATTGATGCAAATCTTGTGGTTCACTTGTACTTACTTACTTAAACCTATGATTTCACCAACGTTTTCGTTGACAGATTTCTATGTTTTTCTCAGGTCTTGCACGATATGTGAAACATGCTTCCGCTTACTATTTGATACTTGCATCCGATGTCGAGTATACATGCATTTCATGGAGCGTCTTTTGACTTTACTTTGAACCGTGTCGCCTAGATTTCAATCGTACTTATAACGTTGTAACTTAACTTTTGGTTGAACAATTCTTGTAAACTTTGAAACAATCTTTATTTTGAAATGAAGGCGACATATTTTGGTCAAACGTTATCTTAAAGACTTATAATCAGGTAATGGGACCCACGTAGCCGACGCCGTCACTTGACGATTTGTCGGGGTCGCTACACACTTTATGGTAGAAAGTGCAGGTCTCTGATTTGTTGGAGTGAAGTGGGGGATAGACAGATTACGGGTCCAGAGATAATACAAGAAACTACCGACAAGATCATCCAAATTCAACAACGGTTGAAAACCGCCCAAAGTCGACAAAAGAGCTACGCTGACATTAAAAGAAAATATATAGAATTTGAAATTGGAGAGATGATCATGCTTAAAGTTGCACCTTGGAAATGAGTTGTTCGATTTAGTAAACGAGGGAAATTAAATCCAAGGTATATTGGACCATTCAAGATTATTGATCGTGTCGGACCAGTAGCTTACCGACTTGAGTTACCTCAACAACTCGCGGCTGTACATAACACTTTCCACGTCTCGAATTTGAAGAAATGTTTTGCTAAAGAAGATCTCACTATTCCGTTAGATGAAATCCAAATCAACGAAAAACTTCAATTCATCTAAGAACCCGTCGAAATAATAGATCGTGAGGTTAAAAGACTTAAGCAAAACAAGATACCAATTGTTAAGGTTCGAAGGAATGCTCGTAGAGGACCTGAGTTCACCTGGAAATGAGAAGATCAGATGAAGAAGAAATACCCGCATTTATTTCCAGAAGATACGTCAACACCTCCAACTGCTTAAAATTTCGGGACGAAATTTATTTAACGGGTAGGTACTGTAGTGACCCGAACTTTTCCATGTTTATATATATATATATATATTAAATGAAATTGTTATTTACATGATTAAGTGTTTCCAACATGTTAAGCAATCAAACTTGTTAAGACTTGATTAATTGAAATAGGTTTCATATAGACAATTGACCACCCAAGTTGACCGGTGATTCACGAACGTTAAAACTTGTAAAAACTATATGATGACATATATATGGATATATATATAGTTAACATGATATTATGATAAGTAAACATATCATTAAGTATATTAACAATGAACTACATATGTAAAAACAAGACTACTAACTTAATGATTTTGAAACGAGACATATATGTAACGATTATCGTTGTAACGACATTTAATGTATATATATCATATTAAGAGATATTCATACATCATAATATCATGATAATATAATAATTTAAAATCTCATTTGATATTATAAACATTGGGTTAACAACATTTAACAAGATCGTTAACCTAAAAGTTTCAAAACAACACTTACATGTAACGACTAACGATGACTTAACGACTTAGTTAAAATGTATATACATGTAGTGTTTTAATATGTAATCATACACTTTTGAAAGACTTCAAGACACTTATTAAAATACTTCTACTTAACAAAAATGCTTACAATTACATCCTCGTTCAGTTTCATCAACAATTCTACTCGTATGCACCCGTATTCGTACTCGTACAATATACAGCTTTTAGATGTATGTACTATTAGTATATATACTCCAATGATCAGCTCTTAGCAGCCCATTTGAGTCACCTAACACATGTGGGAACCATCATTTGGCAACTAGCATGAAATATCTCATAAAATTACAAAAATATGAGTAATCATTCATGACTTATTTACATGAAAACAAAATTACATATCCTTTATATCTAATCCATACACCAACGACCAAAAACACCTACAAACACTTTCATTCTTCAATTTTCTTCATCTAATTGATCTCTCTCAAGTTCTATCTTCAAGTTCTAAGTGTTCTTCATAAATTCTACAAGTTCTAGTTTCATAAAATCAAGAATACTTCCAAGTTTGCTAGCTTACTTCCAATCTTGTAGAGTGATCATCCAACCTCAAGAAATCTTTCTTATTTACAGTAAGATATCTTTCTAATACAAGGTAATACTCATATTCAAACTTTGATTCAATTTCTATAACTATAACAATCTTATTTCAAGTGGAAATCTTACTTGAACTTGTTTTCGTGTCATGATTCTACTTCAAGAACTTTCAAGCCATCCAAGATCCTTTGAAGCTAGATCCATTTGTCTCTTTTCCAGTAGGTTTATCCACAAAACTTGAGGTAGTAATGATGTTTATAACATCATTCGATTCATACATATAAAGCTATCTTATTCGAAGGTTTAAACTTGAAATCACTAGAACATAGTTTAGTTAATTCTAAACTTGTTCGCAAACAAAAGTTAATCCTTCTAACTTGACTTTTAAAATCAACTAAACACATGTTCTATATCTATATGATATGCTAACTTAATGATTTAAAACCTGGAAACACGAAAAACACCGTAAAACTGGACATACGCCGTCGTAGTAACACCGCGGGCTGTTTTGGGTTTGATAATTAAAAACTATGATAAACTTTGATTTAAAAGTTGTTCTTCTGGGAAAATGATTTTTCTTATGAACATGAAACTATATCCAAAAATCATGGTTAAACTCAAAGTTGAAGTATGTTTTTCAAAATGGTCATCAAGACGTCGTTCTTTCGACTGAAATAACTACCTCTTAAAAAAACGACTTGTAACTTATATTTCCGACTATAAACATATACTTTTTCTGTTTAGATTCATAAAATAGAGTTCAATATGAAACCATAGCAATTTGATTCACTCAAAACGAATTTAAAATGAAGAAGTTATGGGTAAAACAAGATTTGATATTTTTTTATTTTTGTAGCTACGGGAAATATTAACAATTCTATACAAATCATATCCTAGCTAACTTATATTGTATTATACATGTATTCTAATATATTATGTAATCTTGGGATACCATAGACACGTATGCAAATGTTTTGACATATCATATCGACCCATGTATATATATTATTTGGAACAACCATAGACACTCTATATGTAGTAATGTTGGAGTTAGCTATACAGGGTTGAGGTTGATTCCAAAAATATATATACTTTGAGTTGTGATCTAGCCTGAGACGTGTATACACTGGGTCGTGGATTGATTCAAGATAATATATATCGATTTATTTCTGTACATCTAACTGTGGACAACTAGTTGTAGGTTACTAACGAGGACAGCTGACTTAATAAACTTAAAACATCAAAATGTATTAAAAGTGTTGTAAATATATTTTGAACATACTTTGATATATATGTACATATTTTTTATAGGTTCGTGAATCGTCCAGTGGCCAAGTCTTACTTCCCGACGAAGTAAAAATCTGTGAAAGTGAGTTATAGTCCCACTTTTAAAATCTAATATTTTGGGATGAGAATACATGCAGTTTTATAAATGTTTTACGAAATAGACACAAGTAATTGAAACTACATTATATGAATGAATAATCGAAGCCGAATATGCCCCTTTTGCTTGGTAGCCTAAGAATTAGTAAACCGATCTACTAATTGACGCGAATCCTAAAGATAGATCTATTGGACCTAACGAACCCCATCCAAAGTACCGGATGCTTTAGTACTTCGAATTCGTTTTTATCATGTCCGAAGGATTTCCCGAAATGATAGGGGATATTCTTATATGCATCTTGTTAATGTCGATTACCAGGTGTTCACCATATGAATGAATTTTATCTCTATGTATGGGATGTATATTGAAATATGAAATCTTGTGGTCTATTATTATGATTTGATAATATATAGGTTAAACCTATAACTCACCAACATTTTTGTTGACGTTTTAAGCATGTTTATTCTCAGGTGATTATTAAGAGCTTCCGCTGTTGCATACTAAAATAAGGACAAGATTTGGAGTCCATACTTGTATGATATTAAGTAAAAACTGCATTCAAGAAACTTATTTTTGATGTAATATATTCTTATTGTAAACCATTATGTAATGGTCGTGTGTAAACGGTATATCTTAGATTATCATTATTTGATAATCTACGTAATACTTTTTAAACCTTTATCGATAAAATAAAGGTTATGGTTGTTTTAAAAATGAATGCAGTCTTTGAAAAACGTCTCATATAGAGGTCAAAACCTCGCGACGAAATCAATTAATATGGAACGTTTATAATCAATATGAACGGGACATTTCAAAAATCGGTTTTGGCCTTTCACCGTTAGATTCAACCTTTCTTTTTTCCGAAAATTCTTCCTTCATTCTCTTTTTTTCCTTCTTCAAACGTTCAAATCTAACATTAAACGTAATGTTGTCATCATCCGACATTAACACGTCAAAAGAAACGTCATTGGCCCCATCGACTAATTCCTTAGGATGTTCACTTGACTTTGAATTAACTTTGGACATTTTTTTATATCCCCGAAACTAACTCCTTTGTCGATTGTCGGATCTACTTTCGTAACCTTAGATGTCTCAATACCACACTTTAAAAACCCCACTGCCACTTTTAGACAAAGCTCCACAATTAGTATTCTTAGCCAAAACAGTTGGATTTTTAGCTACTAACTTGCCACATTCATTCGCACATTCTACACCACAATTACAGCTACAATCTGTATAATTAATGGAACCATCAATAACAACAGGAGGGTCACAAGAAATCCCACAGTTCAATTCAGGTACATTCGTAACAAAAACATTTTGATGGGCGACATCTTCAAATTGCGTTGATCCAATCTGGCCAAAATTGCCCCCATCATAACTGTCATTAACCATTTGCACAGACCTGAATCTCAAACCCGATCTACTAGAACTCGAAGCACCTAATTTGTCCGACACAGTCTTCACCGAAGGCTGTAAAACATGTCGATTCACCAATCTATCTGTTGTCAATCCACTAGTCACCACAAAGCGATTTGTTGACTCCATCAAGGGCTTATTAAAACCATCAAAAAGAACCCGACTCAAGCTATTAATATATGAGATTTCCGATACCCAAACACTACATCTCGAGCACTTCGAATCTTCCAAATCCACTATAACCGAATCGTGAATATGTTTTGTACTTGTTGACTTAACAAAAGCAAACAAGGAACCGACCGAATCTGTACTCTTAGTCGACTTGGAAACAGCTATAACATCACCAAACAATTTCGCCACTTTCGAGGCACTAGATTCGGACACGCACGTAACCGGGACATCCGTAATCTCCAACCAAGCATCTACGTTGTTACCTATAATCAAGCGAGCCTCAATAAAATCACAAAGCTTACGTAATGGTCTCTTACTCATCAAAATGCTTTCCTCTAAACAGGTAAATGGATGAATTTCTTATTTTGTTCAAGTAAGAAAAAGAGGGAAAGTTACGTTATTCAAATATTTGCGTTCTAATTAGTTTATTTTGTGACTTGGTATCATCCTTGATCATTTAGCCTCACTACCCTGCTATAGAGAACTTTAAACATAGGATCACTTGTTCTAATACAGTATTTGACAAACGATTCGTAGGGGTGAAAGAGTAATTTATCAATAGTTAGCAACTATAATTGAAAACTTTAAAGTTAGAAAATAATTTTGAAAACAACGGGCCAGTTTTTAAATCACAAGATGTCATTCAGTATTCATTAAAAGACACTTAAATGGACCATAATTGTGGCGAGAGAAAGTGAAGGTATCATTTGGATAATTATTTTAATACTTTCATTTTAATTTATTTTAATTAAAAATTTAAAACAAACAAAATAAATTACTTATCATTTTATTTTTTTTTATATTATAATGATAATAGATCAAAATCATATAAAAAATTAAATAGTGCGGATGGGTGTGTAGCGCTCAAGAAGAGCGTCGGGTTTTTAGATGGGCATGTGAATCGGGGCTTGACACCTCCCTCTTTAGCTACAGTAAAACCTCATTAAATTAATAATTTTAAAATTAAGATATTTTATTAATTTAGCGAGATATTATTTTATCAATAAATTAATAAATTATAAATGAAAAAAAAAACTGGTTTATATTTGTGAGTAAGTCTCAAATTAATACATCGACATTCGAAATTACCATGTCCGTTCACTTCTGTTTGAATAAAACATAAATAAGGACTTTAAAAATACACATTAATTAACTTGTCGAGTTCAATGTACATTGGGATTTCAAAAAAAAAAAATAGTAATTATTAATTTATAGTTTCACTAAGACCAATATATTTACATTTTACATTGAAATATCAAAAAAATTATTATCTTATTATTTTATCGATTAGGGTTCAATTGGTTCCTCTAATATTTTATTATTTAGATGTGAAAATCGTCCGGGTAAAAAAGTTCAACATGACACGATTGACAATATCTGAAGTTCAAGAATCGTTATCTCTCGCTTTGTCAGTAGGGGCGGTGTTACTTGGGGACAGAGGAGAGCGTCCGCCTCCAGTCGATTTTGAAATTTTAGTGGAAAAATTTTCGGTTTTTCGACTTTGCCCTTAGAGATTTTTTTTGTTGCCCCAAAACCTTCAAATTTTACCCAAAATTTTCCAAAAATTGTCCCAAAACATTCAAATTTTACCTAAAATTTTCCAAAAATCGCCTCAAAACTTTCAAATTTGTTCAAAAACCTCCATATTTTTACCTAAAAACTTCAATTTTTTACCCCAAAACCTCCATATTTTGTCCACAAAAGTTATTACAGTTTTAAAATTTTCTTCTCCCCCGGTGGAAACAAATCCTGCTTCCCGCTTTGTTATATTTTTTTTATTTAGTTTGGTCGTAGTTGTGGTTAGCATTGTATGGGCTTTTCTCGTTTGTTACGGTTGTTCAGGTTGTCCTTAGATTTGTTGGCATTTTTCAGTTGCATGTCATATTTCAAAACTTAATCCATTAGACTCGATTGTAAGGCTGAGTTGTAAATAGTGTTTTGACTTTCATTTTCTAGTTTTGAGCATTTCGTGGTCCACATTTACCTTTGTTCGGTTCATTAATCTTTTGATAAATCAACCCATCTTATTTTAGAAGATGGGTTCCTAAGTTTCTTTATCTTGTTGAAATATAAGTTTAATCATTATGATCATAGTTTCCATCAATCTCTTACAAAGATGCCACGCTAAAAACAGTCAAAACGAAAAACAATAGAATAAAGTTTACAAAAGTGAACTAAAATACAAGATCTAAACCAGATATTCCCTCAGAAATGACAAAACGGTTTCATCAAAATATCAGAATTAGCATGGTCAAATTGATAAATCATTGGGAATTGGAAATATAATAAAAGAGTAGAAATTTAGATAAAAACATTTTAATGAGATAAAATAATTCTAAAACCCCAAAAAATAATTCAGGTATAAGTGCGAAAAAAATTTAAAAGCTCAGATAAACACTAAACATTTATAATCCTGAACCTTAAACAAATTAAGGTCTCATAGAGCTGGGATTAGATAGTTTCATCGTCATTGCACCAAATAATAATATTTAATTATTATAAATTGTAAATGTAAATTAATTACACAAAAAAGCTCAGATATTATATAATTGAACTAATTGTAATCCACAACCTTAAACAAATTAAGGTCTCAGAGTGAGCTGGGATGCAAGTCCTATCATCATTGCAAATTCAACAATTAAACTACTAACCTCATCTATAAAATAAAAAAAAAATTAAAAACATATATGCGATCAGACAAGCTTTCTAGGCTGCTTATGCATCAATCAAGCAATTAATTGCCCTCAGAGCCCAGTGCAAACTTCATCATCTCAATATACACGTTGATTATTTTAACTAAATTGATATAATTGTTGATTAATAAAAAAGTTATTTGGATCCTCAGGGTAAATGCTTATAGTTGTCATCAAAATGTATAATATCAGGTCTCAAAGATATCATGCCATCATTGGATCCCTAAATATCAATCAAAACATAATAAAAAATTAAAAAAATAAATGAATTTAGCGGGATTTTATTAGCTGAGCTCGTAGATTCACATAAGCAAAGCGACTCAACGTTTCCGCAATGAATTTACGCCTCGATTGAATAAAAATCCAAAGAAAAATCATTTAAACTGATAAATTTGTAAATGATTTCTCAGAAAAGGCGCAAAAATAATTTAAAAAAAGTTATAAATATAATCGGAATAGAAAGACGTTGAAATACAGAGTGAAAGCTTACGATTGATGAAGATTTGTTTGTTAATTTGTGGTATGGCGTTTATGGTTCTGCGGTGGGTTTCGATTAAATAGCAGTTTTGTGTATTTGGGAATTAGGGTTTTGAATCGATGAACAGGCCAGTTTTAGTAGATATGGGTTGGAGCATTGGAGGTTGCAATTGTGGCCTGATTCAAAGGCCCAACTTAACTGTTTTAAGCCCAGTTCAGATAAAATCTCGTGTTTTTTTTTTGAACATTGAAATTTTATTAAGCTACCACCTCGCTAGCGAGTAACTAGGGAGGGGCGCAACAACCAACAATTACAATGACTTAATTAGCCAATCGGTCCAAGAAATACAATCATGTTGATTTGAATGAGCCAACCATTTTCTTTCCGATTTAAGAGTACAAATTAATAATGGCTCAAACTTTCTATTAATGATAAAAAAAAACTAGTGGCGAATACATGATCAAAATTTATTGGGGTCCTGAATTTTTCTAATCATATTGGATGAAGGGTACTTTAACGCTTATTTACCTTCAAAAAACTATAAATTCTAAAAACAATACGGGGTATCGTAGTTAAATTAAGTAGTGTCGTATCCGATGTGAAATATACATTGTAAATTTTTCTTTCAAACTAATCGTGTCACGGAACTCCACCCGTGACTACATAGATACGCCCCTGTGTAAAATTAATGGGTTGATCATTTTACCTTTGAACTCTGGTTAATCAAATACGAATTGTTTTTCTCTTCTAATACAATCAAAATCAAAATACAATCGTTTAAAAAAAATCAAAATACATAATAAGGTCATGTTTGATAGGTTTGATTAGGACTTAATGGACTTTAATATCGAAAGTCTTTAATTCAACTAAACACACAATGGAATGAAATGGAATTGAATTTTACTCTATTTTTTTATCAACCAAACGTAAAAATATAATGTAATGTTATTTGTTTCTAATTCCAACATATCTCTACCCCTTACAAAGGATGTGGCATACTGCCACGTGTCACCACCTCCTATTCCGTCATTAACAATAATCCACCTGTTAATCTATGATTAGCTGATTTTTTTATTTCATAATTACTACCTGTTAATTACTACAAATTCCTAAGTGGGGGAGTTATACTCTCGCACGAAGGTGCTCTATTGTAATGTTATTTTGGATGACGTTCGTATGGATACGAAGCTAGTGTTGAGACCTACATTGGTCGACGGTGGCAAAAGTACAATTTGGAATAAATTGTGCTTATGGTTTTGGGTTCAAATTACCACCAAGGTGGTAATGTGGAAAATCTCCTTGGGAGATAATTGATGTATTCGACGAGTAAGGTAAGGTCCCTCGGTTAAGGGATGTGCGTACCGGATTCTCTTCTAGGGGATTATTGTTGCGCCTATGCGCAATATGGGTTGTTTTTGGCTCGATTGTGTTAGCCGTTTGGTTACCTTGGAAATGGCATAATGGGACTTTGAGATAGGGCACGATGCCTCATTATCGTATACTTTGAGTGATAGTTACACAATAGCCATTATTGTGTATTACGAGATGGTTACATGTAAGTATTTATTTGGGGTTATCTCTAGGTTGACCGCGTTTGACTAGTAATAGGTGATGAGTGATATCCGGGAGGATTAGCTCTTCGTTAACCACTCTTGGTTGTGGTTGGTGGTGAGCGGTTTTCGGAAAGAACCGTTACTCGTAGGTTTATGATGTTAATTGCCCGTGTAAATTGTGCACTTAGCCGTTTTGTGCACATGGTGGTGAGTAATAGTCGTTTTCGACATCAGCGGTTTTTGGTCGCTTGCTTACGATTTTACGATAGTTGTGAACTAGTCGTGGTTGCGCGCTACTAAGAATGTTAAGTAATAGGTGTTATCCGTAAGGATTCTCTTTTGTCCGGTCTTCATCGTTTGGGTTGTTGACCTTGGGTTGAAATTTTGGTTGTTTTAGCATTGTACCAGGTAAGGGTACGCTAAGGGTACGTGGCATTCTCGCGTATTCTGAGTTATCGTTATAGACTTCGGATATTGTGTGTATTGCACGTTTTGGGATGCGTGCAAATGTGTATTTACTTTTGGGTCAACCGGTGGGTTAATACATTTTGTGATGGAAATCGGATCGTAACGTTTGTTAAGTACCATAGAGCGTGGTTCCGGGTGGTTAAGTGACATGGATCACGAGGACGTGATCGATTCTAAGTGGGGGAGAGTTGTAAGACCCGTGTAATTATATTATATATAATGCTTAAATAGTAAACCGGGTTGTGGAGTTTTGTTATGTAGTTTAAAATGGAAAAGTAGCTGGAAACAGGGGGTTGCGCGCCGCGCAAAGGGAGGGCGCGCCGCGCAAAACGCTGGTGACAGCTCTCCTTGTTTTATTTAATTTAAACGATGGGCATTTCGGTAAATTCACTTCAAGGCCGGATTTAATGCTTGGATCAGTAGTTTGGGAGTTCAATTACTCCCTTGTTCACCAACCTTATCCTCCCAATTCATTTTAGTGAGAGAGAGTGGGATATTAGAGAGAGAGATCCCATTTTGAAGAAGAAGAAGGAGGTTTCTTGCTAAAGTTCAAGTTCTAAAGTTGTTCATCTACTTCCTAGCTACATTTTGATTGTGGTGGTAAGCTCTAATCTTGATTTCCTAGTATAATGTTGTGAAAGGGTTAGAGTTAGGGTTTATGGTGAACATCAAACCCATTTATTAGTGATTTTTGGGTGTTCTTGGGTAATTTGAGTCATGAAGACTAAATGGTAACTAACCTAGGGTTTCAAAGTATTAATTGATGTTTATGAACCCTAATTAGCTAGTAAATTGCTAGAACACTCTAATGATGTGTAAAGGGGTGTTATTTGGGTGTGGATGACCCAAAAGGGGTGTATTGACTTTTAATTGGGTCAAAATGGACCAAGGTTGGTTAATGTTAGTGTTTTGTGTTGGAACCTAGTGATTAAATGTGTATGAAGACCTTAAATGTTAAGAGTTAGGGTTTTTGGTGAAGTTGACCCAATTTTAGGGTTAAGTATTAAAATGGGTCAAGATGGGTAATGTTGACCTAGTTTGGGTTAAATTGGTAAAAGATGACCCAAAGGGTGTTAACCTAGGGTTTATTCATGTGTTTGAGGTTTTGTAAGTGTTGAATCGAGTTGCTAGTCATTAGCACTCTTATAAATGATGAAAAACTTGAAAATGGGTCAAATGAGTCAAGGTTGACCTAATGGGGTGAAATGGGCATGAAATACCCTAAGTTTATGCTAGTTGAAGTTAATAGACTTTAATTCACTAGCTTTATTGATGTTAGTTGAGTCTTGGCCATTTATGGGCGGTTTTGGTATAGTCGAGCTATTTAATGCATATTGGGTCATTAAATGCTCAAGTGTAAGTATTGTGGTTAATTCCACTAGTTGCGTAATTGAATGTGTACTTATGTATTAGGTACGATTGCTTTGAAGATCGGAAGTGCATAATCATCATCTTGGCGCTAAGGTGAGTGGAATAATTATGCGTGTACGTATATAATGTATTTATTTGTGTGTACGAATGTGGAATTGTCGCGGTGTTTAAGACACCACATTCTAGGTAACGAGTAGTATTGTCGCGGTGTTTAAGACACTACTCATAGTATGTTTGACGAGTGGTATTGTCGCGGTGTTTAAGACACTACTCATTGTTTAATTGACATGTGGTATTGTCGCGGTGTTTAAGACACCACATTGTCATGGGAGTGGAATTGTCGCGGTGTTTAAGACACCACTCATTGTATTGAATGAAGTGTGGATTCGTCGCGGTGTTTAAGACGCCACATTGTCGTAAGGGTGAGTTAGTCGCGGTGTTCAAGACATCACCCGGGGGATTAGTGATTACGCGGTGTGTAAGTAACACTAGTGGATGTTGTGAACTCCAACGGTCTTGTAAGTACCGTTTCCCTTGTTCGAATTGGTTAACCAAGGTTGCGTGAATTATGTATTGAATGTATTTAATTATGAATCGTATGCTATTGTATTATTAGCTACTCGTGGATTTGCGGTTTATGGTATATGCATAATATTGTTGTATGATTGTCGAAATGTTAAACCGAGTATGATGTTGTGTAAGTGATGCAAGTAGGTAGATTATATATGTATATGTATAATTATTTTGCTCACTAAGCTTTGCTTACCCTCTCGTTGTTTACCTTTTTATAGGTTCGTGTGTGGATAAGGGTAAGGGCATTACCTTGGATTAAGTTTCCCGCTTTGATGATTAGGAAGCGCTTTTGGCTTTGGCTTGGAGTTTGACCGAGACTTGGGTAGTTTAACCCCAAACACCATGCTCGTTGTGTCGTTTGGCAATTAAACTTTTTGTGGTCGAAACTCTAATTTGTATTAAATTTGTATTTTTACACTTAGCGGCGTTTTGGGCACGTGTGGGCCCCACTTTGTAAAACTCGTTTAAACCTTAGTTATGTGTTAGTTTTACATATATAAATGTTCGGTTAAAAGCGTTTTGGCTAAATGTGTCGGGAAGCACCTAATCTTTTTCGCATTAAAGCGCACCGGGGACAGCCCCCTTTTTGCGCGGCGCGCAACCTGTCATCCAGCAAATTTTTTTTTTTTGTCTCGAAATTTGATAGGTTTAGTCGGCGGTTGGTTTGGGTTGTTACAGTATATTTTAGCTATCTGTTATTAGTCATGTATCCCCTTTAATCATTTGTGAATTTGTTTTATTTCCCGATTTGTTAAGTTGTTTTAATTCCTGATTTGAATCTGAATTAGAATCAGATTTGCCAAAATGGGTACTTTATATGGTTGATTCTATTGATATCAATTAGCTTCTTCAGTTTCGGATGACAATTTCACCCTTACCTAACTGGAGATTTGAAGATCATATTTCTAATGAGTATTCGTGAAAAAAAATATCGTCAGAAGCCTATTAAGGGTACTCCACATCCAAGGTACTTTTGTTTTGATTGTAATTAATTCATTAAACCTCTATATGCTTACGGTTAGTGGATTATTCTGTTCAATTTACTTAATTTTTTTTATAGAAAAATGAATTATTAGGTCAGTTTTGTTATATAGTCATTTTCTAATTTTGAGGTATACGATACATTTTCTTATACACTGATTTGTGGGTTTTTTAGTTTTGTGGATTAATTTTGGAAGGCTTGGTTTTATAAGTTACGAATGAAGTATTGCTATCATAATATGAGTTTTTTTGAATTGTCGTGGTATATTTTTAATTTGTACATAAATTTGGTAGGGTTGTTATTTAACAAAAAAATCAGGTTGCTTTTTAATAAACTAATGTGCTCTACTTGGATAGTTTTTTAAGAGTCATTCAATCATTGTGGGAGCATAGAAATCAGGATAGCTATGGTTGTGTGATCTAAAATTATTATTTATTATACTATATATGCAGGTTCAGGCTGAATTTTTTGGAGTGAGTTGTTGGTTTTGTTGACTGACTTCGGTTTGTTTTGAGGAGCTTCACTGCTGTTTTGGAAGATTAGGTAGACTTTGTTTAATTGTAATGGTACTAACAAAAGAAGGGTCATATCATGTTAATAATTCTCGGTTTGTGCAAAAACTGTGACGTTATGCACATATGCGTAGAATGAATAGTGCAATTTCTTTGAAAAAATTTTGCATGAATTTTGATATGACAATATATAATAGACATATATATTGCATAAGGTATACTAACATTTAACTTTGTGCTGAGTTTCAGTTTATTTTTCTAAACATCAGGTGGTATTTGTTTCATTTTTTTGTAAGTGGTGATTTGTGAGTGACCACTGATCACCTGCTTTCTCTTTGATTAAGTAATAATTTCTTTGTGACCATAGTTGTAGAGGTAATTTATTTGAAGGATATGTTTCGAGCAGCGACCTTACAACAATACGACACCGCATTCTTAAAACGATTCCAGCTCTGAATGTTGTAGTTTATGTGGTTTTTTTATTTCCCTTGCATCTTGGTTTACTTGATTTCATTAATAATTTATGGTAATTAACGGTCTGAATTGCTATCTGTTGTACAGGTTTTTATTGGGGAAATATTCATCAGAGAACTGTTTTGACACAGCTTCAATGGCGTGCAAAGAATCCAGATTTCTCACCAATTTCAGGTCATCAGATTGGACCATGCACATCAGGTCACATAATTTTAGCGCTCAGTGTAGTGTAAATATATTATAGACATGTTATGAATTATGTGAACCTGATTTTTGTTAGCTTTTATACATGTTATGTATACAATGAAGCTATTACAAAAGATATTTGGAATTGTTTTGCAATGACGCTATTACAAATCCAAAATGCAATGACGCAATTACAAAAGATGAAATCAACCAACGAGGCTCAAGGGAAGTGATCAATAGAGTTCTGCACAACTTTTAGAATAGATTTTAAGTATGCTTTTACCTAATAGTTGAAAATAAAACAAATTATGATAAAAATGAGTTAAGTTTTGAAAATAAAACTAATAGTTAAGAGGGAAATATGATTTTTTGAATAAATGTTTTGCTAACTGAATGTTGTATTATGCATTTACTGTTTTTTTGTTGTTGGTTTTCAAAGCGATACAATGCTAGCTTGAGATTGTATAAGGTGATGTGTTGAGTTAATTTGCTGCTAGTCTCAAATCGTATAAAAAATAGTTGATCTTGCGCATGGCTTCTGTTTTTAAACTAAATAATACGTGTGCTATGATGTATATGATGAAGGTAAAGCTTATGTTTTGATTTTGTGTTCAGTTTGTCTTGAGGTTGTGACCGGTAATGTAGATAAAGTAGTGGGCGAAGCTTTAAAGTGGTCATAAATTTTATCTAGGTTAGTATATATTTTTTGTCATTATAGATTGATTACTTAATTGATTTGGATTGGTGAAATTTTTATTAGCGAGACCTTGTGTCATTTGATTAATTAATATTTGACCATATTATGGATCCTACCTTACATCTGACTGTTTCGTGCAGGTTCTTCATTTTGATAAACTATTATCATCGAATAAGAACATGGTATGTGTGCGTACTTTATAAAGAATTGATGTTGATATGTGACAGTCCAGTTACACGCTTGATATAAATTAATCCAATATATCAAACAAGCAATCACCCAGAACGAATAGCATTAAATAAGGTTACTCTCCTAATGTTATAGTCCTAATTTACGATACATTAGCTGTTCAGTTCGCAGAATGTTACAAAGCTGAGTGGGTTGGACCATATATTGTATTGTAATAAATACCTTTACAAAGATGAGTGGGTTGGGCAATGTGTCAAAATGGGCGAGTTAAAAATCGGTGCAAGTAAAAGCATTCATATATTGTATTGATTTAATTTATCCCAATAACTCAGCATGTTACAAAGATGAATGGGTTGTGCAATGTGTCAATTTGGGCCGGTTTAACCCGTCAACATTTCTTTATATCAGTAATAGTCTAAATATATGACTTTTTCTACTTATTATTATGTGCACTTTCATTTACAATTTTTGATATCAGCTTTAGTGTTATTACAACTTCGTGCCTAAATCGCATTCCAGATGCTAAAGTGGCAAATTATCAGTTTCGAGAGACATAAGTGTCAATTACTATCAATGCAGCTATAAAGGTATCAACTTATCTCGAGTTATGTAAATTTGGTTCATTATTATCGTGGTCTGTTAAATGTGTGGTGTTGTTATAATATGAAGCTCCAAAAGGGAAATGGGTTCAAATGGCATAAAATGACGCTTTATTATAAAATTATAAATTAGTAAAAAATTTATAGAATGGATCATAAAGTGGTAGATTAGTTGACTCTCTCATGTAACACATGTTTGTATAGTACATTAACCGGTATTCAATAACCATTTTGTGAGTTCTGAATATCATTTATATGGCTTAACCGGCTATGTACTCTGGATGAGAATGATGAAGTTATAATCGTTGTTGACGATGTGCAAATGAATGTTGTTACTCTATCGGGCGCTGCCTGCATAGCTGATGATGCTGATGTTTTAACAATTGATAATATTTTGATTCCTATTTAGTTTGTGCAATATTATACACAAAAGTGCATTACACATTCCGGGTCAGTATAATAATCTGATTTTCCTTTGTTTTATTTAATACTTTATAAATAATAATGTCAGTTCTTTGTTTTCCTGTTTCATACCTTTGAACTCGACTGTCGAAATGATTGGAATAATATTGATTGCACAGTTGAGGATCTATCTCATGGTGCAAGTATTATTGATTTAGTACATTTTCACCAATATATAAAGGTGGCTAAACGAGTTTGGGTTATTATACAGTAACTTTTAACATGGTCAAAACCGGTTCGATCGGGTTGACCCATCATTTCTTTATATACTTTTCCTTAATTTAAAAACAACTAATAGTTTGCATATTTGTTGTCTCCATGTAGACATTTCTATAATACTGTCAAAGTGGCTGTACCGGATATATAAGTGGCATCTGTCGCCTATTATGTAACAACAGGCTCAGGTTGTGCAACTTCTACTGAATATAAAGTTTTTGTAAATTTATTTGAAGTGCTGACTTATTGGTACATATATAATATATAGTATACCATTCATTTAAAAAAAAATTAGTTGGTATATTCAGTTTATACATGTTTTTAGAAGTTGGAATTGGAAATTTGATCAAAACAAATTAGTTGGTATATTCATTTTATATATGTTTTATGAAATTATATGTTCATGTTTAATGTCTATTGCTATGAGCATAAACTGTCAGTGCTAATTAATATGTTGTTCTCAATGTTGGACTATATGTTTAATGTCTATTCCATTTTAGTATATTAGATGTACAAAGATACTTGTCATATTTATCTTTCATAACTTCGTTAACATTTTATACTTAGTTTTATTACGGCCCGCCGTGTAACGCACGGGTTCTTAAAGGCTAGTATCTTTAACATTTTGAACAAAACACGCACTTGATATCTTTAAATTCAACCCTTTCAAATTTAAACACGGATAATGTGAATGAGTCATTTGGTGAACCACACTAGAATCTAGGTTGTTTACGTAGTATTAAACATCCAGCCCAATTCGAAATAAAAATAAATGGGCCGATCTATCAGTCTCTCTCACTCCACATAGTCCACACACAAATACAAATATTTCAAATTAGGCGCCAAAAACACCCCCATTTTTGCGTGTTTGAGTAGAAGAGAAAAATGAGAGAGGATCATCTTCATGAAATTCAAACTCCAAAAAAGGAACAATCACTAGTTAACTCTAATCGCAAGGCTAAACAGAGTAATGTTTCGAAGAAGCTACATCAAAAGGTTAATCGATCTCAATAATTACATATTATACCTTCTATAAACACTGATCGTCATCCTTCTAATAGATCTAGGTGCATATGTGTTCAATTTTTGATAATTTGATGTACAGATCGTAAAAAGGAATCTGAATTCTGCTTTTAGTCCGGTTGTTGAGGACGATGTGATAAACTTATCCGAGAAGCAATCAACTGAGCAGATCGACTCAATTTCAGAAGCTGTTGACGTCGATCAATCAATTGTAAACGTAATTTCAATAATCCTATGTGTATATATCTGTATCTATATCTAGGTTTAAACTCATTGTGCGTACATGATTGTGTAATTTCAATTAGTTACTTTGATCAATTCATTGTTTCGATGCACAGATTCAGGTTTCTGAAAACACTAAAGCGCTTCAACTTTCTGAAGAATCCGTTATAACCTCTCCTATCTCAGAAGCATTTGTTTTCGAAAAAGATCGATCGTCAATCGAGGTATATTTGATTATCTACAGTTACTACTAAATAGTTATAACTGTAACTGAGTTGAATTTTAGCTTAACTGAAATGTGAAAGGATAGGTATATTGACTTACTACATGATTGAACAGGTTTATAAGTGCTATTGCAATACACACGTTTACACGTTATTTGGAACGATAAGTTCATGATTTGCTATTTTTTTCTTGCACATTGTACTGTCTGCTTGCGATTTGACGCATTTTTAGGTGATATACTTGAGCACAGTCTTTTAACACTTGATGACTATATTGAATATAGTGTTTTATGGATGCTTATTGTTGGCATGTGAGGTTGTTCTCTTGCTTAGAAGACGATAATAATGTAAATTTGGAAACAAATAACTATCAACGAACTTTTTGGTTCTTTAAATTAGTGATTATTTCATATCTTTATTTGCTTTTCAGAATGAGTGATTACTAGTTTATCTCTAGAACTGATTGGCTGTAGCTTAATATTATAGTTGATAAAATTTAGGCACACTTCTTTCTAGTTACAGCACTCGGTGCCTGTTTTTATTTACCTTTAATTTATGTTTATTCCTAAAAATTAAGGTCTTATTCTTTGGAAATTTGATGTGAATGTTATATTAATTACAACGCTAGAAGAATAATTTTGTCGATAATAGTGGTTACTGAGACTGTATCTTAAAGATTTTCCGTCACATTAATTTGCCACTGATTACATCATGTCATGTGCTAATCTTTCGTTTATCTTTGATTTTGTTTTGTATAACTGTACTGTAGTAACTTAGATGTACTACTCTTCAATGTTTCAGACTTACATTGTGTCATTGAATCAACATCTTTCACCATCATTTGTCACGACTGGTTCAGTTGAAACGACTCCATTGTCATCCATAACAACTGTTGAAACTCCACCATCACCATTATCTCCAATAACTCATGATGAAACTACACCACAAGAGATGAATCCAATCAAGCTAGAACAATTGGTAAACAACTTACGCCAATCCATGCTTCAGGTTCTGAATTCAACTGACATAGATTCACAGTATAAAAAGCTTTTGGATGCATTGGTTAAAATGGTGACCGAAGAGTTTTATAGTTTGCATAAAGAGAGGAAAGCGTTGGTTGAACTGTTTTCAAAGAAAGTTAAGTTTGTACTGGTGACCTTTGTGCTGGGCATTGTTGCTGTTTCTACTGGTGTCTTCCTATTTTCAGATGGTCAAAGTCAAAGCACTTATCATGGCCCTCCACCAACATAAAAACTTCAATTGGGATTTAAGTGCATGCTGATCAGTTATCAACTGTAAGATTCTTATCGAATTCTATTAGTTTCTCTGTTTCTTATTACAATAAGGTGAAACTTTTGCGTAGTGCATCATAGATAATTCGGTAGATAATACACAATCAAAGAGCGAAATTTAGAATCGATACTCTAGTTTACACATGTACTTGTAGCTTACTATGACAAGTATACAATAAATTGAATGAATGATAGATTTGATCTTGGTGAGTTTTGATTAACACTCACGAATCTTTGTTTCTTTTTTGTACTTATCTGTTTTGTTTTCAAATATATATACTGTAACTGTAAATGGGTAAACAAATTATGTTTACATGTTCAGGTTATTCGGATGAGTAAAGAATATAGTAATTTTTCAATATGGATATCTTCTAAGTGAGATATAGAAGATGCAATTGACTGAAAGAAAACAAAATAAAACTTAACAAAATGGGAAGATTAGATACTTGTCCAATGGTTTCACTGAATTGGATAATATAGTGTTTTTAGTAGTTGGATAACATACAGTTTAAAGATAATATAAAAGAGGATAGGATTTATTAGTATATATAACCAATAATTATGTCTTGTATAAACAAAATTAGAAACTTCCAAGGTGAACTTGAATGATGATCAAGACCAGAGACCAAACAAAGTTTACAAGGCCCTCACTTTGGCATTTGTTAAAAAGGGAGCATAATAATTGTAATTGTTAATATATTCAAACAATGATAATCTCCCATGTGATTAGTGGGATCTTTTGCTTCTTTGGCCAATACTACCATTTTATTAAAGAAGATTTTTCTCATTTGTAACATGGTGTAGCCCCATTAGTGTCTAATGGGCTCCACTTCATTTTGTCCTTTTATTATGCAATATTGCAATCCCCATGTTTCCTTTCTCAAATTCAGATGGTTATTAGATTCAATCTTCTAAAGTAAGTCATCTTAGTGCATCATCAAAGAGATTGTTAACTCACTTTCAACACCATTAAGTTTGAATGTTGTCCACTTCTTTTTGTCTTTTGATACCAACTTTATTCTAAGGGTTGTTATACAAGCTTATATGATGATTGTTTGATTCAACTTCTTGTTATTGGTTAAGTTAGGTATGCCAAAAACATATAAGTTGTAATTAATTGTAATCCTGGTTGCGTGTCCCAAACTCATCTTTCTTTTTTCAACTTTCACATAACATATCTTCCAACTTTCTAAACTTGGGAAGTTACTCTGTAGAGGTAAATCACTCTACTAAATGAAGTAACTTAACTGTAACAACTCCCCTATTTAACTTCTTGCAAATTGCAATACTAACCAACCCTAACTTTCTAAAATTTCGGTTTAATATTCAATTCATACTTTTCATTTGGGTTCAACAAATAATAACCGGTCTACAACCATAACTATATGACATGAATTTAAAATTTTAAGTAACATACTAATAACATGTGAGCTTTCTTAATTTTAAACATAATTTAATAAAGAATCCAACCCACCAATAATGATGACTAAGAGCAGTGTTGGCTACTAATTATTGATATTGATATCTTGGATCAAAGTAAAACTACTTTTTTGGCAGGCTTACTAATAACATAAGCTGACATGCTAAACTTTATTATCCTAAGTACTTTTATCTACTTTAGAACTAAGACTTAGCTGTATTTATATATAATTACTTGGTGTAAACCAACAAAACTCCAATAAACATTTAAAAAATTATCAGGTTATGGATTTATTGCCAAAAGAATATGTCACCTTTAATAATCCACAATAATTGACTGCCCATAAAAGGACAAAATATCTAAAAATAAAATTTAGAATCAGAAATCTATAAAGGGTAAATGTTTGCTGTCAGATTATGAACATACCGATCATTATCTTAATTTGGACCTTGTATTTAAGACAATTAAAACACAAAAAAAACATTCAGTAATTCAAACTAGTTAACTGCTATAGTGCTAGAGGTATGTACTACAACTGAAGTTTCAACTTGTATCTCTACGAAAAAATTATTTGAACCTGACGTGAATCGAACACGCAACCTTCTGATCTGGAGTCAGACGCGCTACCATTGCGCCACAGATCCTTGATTCTTTTATTTTGTTATTTAAATGAACTTTAAAAAGATAAACGCATTTGACTATTTAAAGGTGTTCAAGAATGAACTATCAAAGAGAAAAAAGGACCAAAATTGTTGTAAACATAAAACATGCCATATATTATATGGAGTATTACGAGTATTATATATATAAAAGCTACTTATTATATAAGTAACGTAGTCCCGTATTACCAATGATTATGGATACTTAATTTTGATTTACTCTAAAGTCTAAACTATCTTACCATATACTTTTATAGTTGAGGTCGATATCCTTTACAAGATGGTTTTACGTCAAAATCTCACTAACACCACATAATTAAGAATTCTTTGTTATTACGATTCATGAGCAACAAGTAGTGTACTTGATATAACATCTAATTAATAACATAACTACGATTCATGAGCAAGAAGGAGTGTACTTTATACCCAGTGTTGTAAATCTCCCGAGATCTCCCCGATATCTCTCCCGAGATCTCGTTTTTAGAAGGCAGCCGAGACGAGATGTCCATCTCCCGAGATTTCTCGGTCAACGGGGTCAAACTTGGTCAAAGGCACGATTTCTCGAATTTTCCCGCTCATTTCCCGAATTTTCTCGTAATATAGCGTAATTTCTCGATTTATTCGCTCATTTTCTGGATTTTCTTGTTGAATCTCATAAAAATGTATATAAATATACATATATTTATTTATATATCTTATTTTTATTATACCACATTTAATTTTTTTTTATATATAAACATTTAATTTAATTTAATTAGTAACATAACTTGTGGATCCATTAATGCGTCGTTAGTGATGTATCATATACTATATTTAATTACACAATTAAATAAATTAATACCACATAAACTCATGGTGACTCTATACCTTGCCTTTTGGATATTGTTTAATGACTTTTACGATTAAATCATAACATAAACAATTGAAATTGATTTGGTGAATCGAAGCTTATGTTTGAAGGTGCATGGAACCTAACTTGCTGCTAATCTAAGTTTCCTCCTTAGTGCATAATTATTTGCTTGCTTGCGAACTAAACTAGCATGTCATTTGGATGGATTAATCTATTCTCTTTATTAATTAAATGACATTTAATTTAATTTAATTCCAACCTCGTTTTGAGCCTTTTTGAATCGTTTAAATATTGGTTCAAGGCACCGACATGTTGGTGAAAACTAATTCGACATATATCTGTTCGATCCTAAAGGATGCTATGAATGTGTAATTTGTATATTAGCTTTGTATAGGTGTAAAATAAAACCAAATTATTATACGGAGTATTAAATAAAAATTTAAATAATTATAAATTTTTTGTGTTTTTTTTGACGACAGATAATAATGAATTAAAAGTGCAGTAGTTGGGACTAATATGCAAATACTCCGTAATTAATAACCACAAATCATATTCAAAGGCGCGCACACACACACACACACACACACTCACACACACACACACACACACACACACATATATATATATATATATATATATATATTTGAGTATTTATAGTTTTATAGAACGTAAGAGACTATTAGAGCACTCGGTGCCCGAAATTTTTTTCACCGTCCATCTAAAATCGACGGCGAGATCGACCGTCGGTCGACACCGTGACGGCGTCGATCTCACCGTCGATCCCCAACCTCCCAAAACCGACGGTGACAAAAAAGGATCCGCTGGAATTTTTTTTTAAAAAAAATAGCCGTTGGAAACGGCTAGTTTCCTTTTTTTTTTTTTTTTTCACTAGTCATCGGACTTGGAGTATTTTGAAAACCAAGCCAAAGTGGCTACATCCGGATCCGGTGGTAATCGGTACTCGAAACAGGAAATTTATGCCGACGGTTGAAGAAGAGGTTGGAAATAGTTTGGTTAACTTGGATGAAGATGTTGAAGCCCCAAACAAAGAAATGTATGGTCGTGATCCAATACCCCGTCCACCGGGTAAACCGAGAAAGTCAAAGAAAAAATCAAGTGATTCTGCACCTTCGGGATCTTCACTTGAGTCGTTGCATTTGTTGATCAAGGAAAATCATGATGAGGTTGCGGACCGGAAAAAACAGTATTATGAATCAAAGAAAGTAGAAGTGGAAATGAGGGTGCTAGCAATTGATATGAACGAGGAAGACAAGATGATCATCGAGAGGCAGAAGGCGTTGATTAGACGCAACGCGTTGAAGAGGTTCGAGGAGGTCCAAGAGTTGTCTACGGACACGGACGAGGAGTAGTTTGTTTCTTTTGTGTCTTTGTTTGAATAAGCGTGATCGTAGTGTTTTTTTAATTTGTATTTTAGGAATGTACGTTTTTTTAATCAATGAATTATGTTTGTTTTATGTTTATTATTATTTGAGTTTTTTTAACAATTAAATACAATATTTAAAAATCAATTAAAAAAATTAAATAACAAAAATCGACACTGAAATTGACACTGAAATAGACACTGTTGACACATCCACCTTACACACCGTCAGTCAATTTCAGTGTCAAAAATGGATACTGAAAAATTGACACAGACAACTCGTGCTCTTAGACAATGTTACTCGTACATGAACTACTGATATTAATTCCTTTACTGTATTTAATTTCTTTCTCTTCATGTATTTAAGCCTGTAACATGGCGGTGTCTCATAATAGGGGGCCAAATTCTGTGGCAGATTATTTGTGTCATTTGTTTTTGTTTTTCATCTAAAATATTTGTTTCTTTTATGTTATTGATCTTTTCAAAAGAGCTCGAAAAACACTTCACAGAACCCTAGGGTACCATGATTTTACGCTATTAGGTTTATCACAATAAAACTTAAGACAATTTTAAGAAAAAAATTGTACTCGTATATAATACTCTCCATACGCTTTTCAATTTCAAAATAAAATAAAATAATAATAAAATAAATAAATAAATACATAGTACCCGAACAAATACGCCATATTAATTTCATACTTTTTTTTTTTCAAAAAAAAAAATAATTTTTATATCAGGATGGGCTAAAAGGTGGGAGCCTAGTCCACTTAAACGGACAGGAGCACAATGCAGGCTGAAAGCCGCAACCAACAATAGCGAGTTGCAGAGGATGCAACTGTAAAAAATCTAATCTAATACATCAAAACAATTTGCACACTGGTATTACACAGTAAATGAATAAGGATTGTGTAGCCACGTTAATCGATCGTCTTCAATTCCCTGACACGTGAGGAAATCCATTCGAAGGATTTGAGTTTGGATTTCCATCAAAGCCGTAAGTTCTTGTTTGAGAAATTGATTACGGTTACTCCACATTTGATATGCACACCTCCATTCCGTAGCATGCCAAATTCTCGAACCCAAAATGAACATTGTGTTAGAAATCGGATATGAATTGACTGCCGGATTCGTTCTTGAATCGTGTAATCACTGTCTCTATAAAGTATTTCGACCCTACGATTGCCACAGTTGCACGAAATCTTTATAGGGATCAAACAAGAACGCAATCAGTGTTTTGGGCAACGAAATCACTGATCAAATTGTTAGAGAATTTGTGTGTGTTTCTGTTGGTTTGATGAATGCAGAATGATGAACAAAAACGTTCATTAAACTGTTATAGGAAACAGTTAAACCGAAAGGGTGTAACCCTTCAATTTTGGCGGGAAATTCGGGTATACCAAAAGATGCAACTATTCGCTTATACTCATTCGGATGCAACGTTTCTATGTAACGAATAGTGCAAATTCTGTTGAGGTTTCGGGGCGCTGCCCCGAGCCCCGCGAGGGGCGCTGCCCCTTGGACCCCAGCCAGGGGCGCTGCCCCTTGGACCCCGCCAGGGGCGCTGCCCCTTGGACCCCGCAAGGGGGCGCAGCCCCCTTGACCCCCGCATTTTGCGCGACAGTTAGTAGCCAACTCTTACGGGCGTGTACTCCACACTCTCCGAACCCGTTGGTAAGTATAACTAGCTAACACCTGCATTCAAGTAAATCGCAACTAACTAAAATGTACGTTGGAAGACACTAAAATCACCAACACATTGTTTTATTACTATTTCCTCGAAAAGTTTCGTTCACGCTTAAGTTTGTAACCGGACCCGATCCCCACCACCTATATAAACCCTTTCCCAAACATTAAAAGCATGTCGACAAAAGATTAAATGTAACGACCCTGAATTTTCCAACGTATAATTATTAATATTTGTTATTAATACTTGCGCTTTAATAAATGTATCTTTATACATTTACTTGTTATCGTAATTGACTTTACATGTCCCGGCTTGCCTTTGTGACACGCGTACTTTTCACGAATAATATTTTGAATATTATTTACGTTCATGATTAATTATTATTAATCATTTTTAATTAACTAATGTTAGTAGTTAATTACTTGGGCTTTATTTATTTAATTGTTGCATACATACTTGGACTTGGGCTTTTATTAATGGACATGGACTTGGAAGCCCACCCTACTTTTCTAAATGGACTATTAGGAGCCCAACATCATGCTAATGACTCATTAAGGTTAAGAACTAGATTAATTAAGTTAAGTATGAAGAGACTTGTCACAAGCATTGCTAGCACCAAGCTCCCATGCATTTAACTTTATTACCATTCTAAGCTAACACCTTCACCCCATGCTTGAAAGTTGCATTTGACCCTTCCCCTTTTGCTCCAAAAACCGTCGGCCAACAATGGGGAGGAGGGAGTTCATTTTCATTTTTTTGACTACTTATTTACTAGTATTCTCTCAGATTTACACACACATACTTACACACTTTCATTAACTCTCTTTTTTCTCTCAAAATTTTGTAAGTAACAACATTATTTCTTCTTTCTTTTTCTTCTTAAAACCGCCACCATTCATCATCATTGTACTGGTTTGTAGTTTATTGTTGTTTGTTGTTGTTAAAGATCATGTTCTATAATTTGTATCTTCATGTAATCTTGGTTACTTCCATCTTTTGTTTGATGAAGAACCAAGAACAAGAATCTAAACTTGTTAGTTTATGGTTCTACACTTAAATGTTTTCAAGATCTAAAGTTCATAAGCTTGATGATCTTCTTTGTGTTCATGTTTTGTAGACTTGAAGTTCATTTTCTTAAGATCCAAACTTTGATTTGAATCTTCTCAAGTATGAAACAAACATGAACTTAATACTTGTAACTTTAGTTATTTCTTTCTTTTGTAAGTACTTTAAAGTTGTGATGTTGTTAATTTGGTAAAGTATTACTAGTTAAACTTGATCTCATATTTCTTGAAACTAAAGTTAACTTTATAAGTTCAAGAACATGGAAGTATAACTTTCTAGTTATAACTTCATACACTTGTGTTGGATCTAAGTTTCTATAACTTATGGTCTTCCAAATTTGTTGTAAACAAGAGCTTATAAGCTTACATACATTTTACAAGATGAAAATCTAAGTTTCATAACTTATGGTTTCATTAAAGTGAAGATCCAAGTTCTATAACTTAGGATCTAACTTAAGAACACTAGATCTAGACTTTCTAGTCTAGGATCTTTGAGATCTAGCTAAGATCTAAGTTCTACAACTTAAGATCTTGTTTATTTAGTTTACTTTCAAGTTTGTAGCTTAATATTACTATTAGAACTCATGTATGTGTCGGATCTAAGATCTTGATGTAACTTTGTTTCATCAAACTACTTACAACCCTTAATTGAGTTGTGCTACATATCTTAGACTTACACTAGTGTTATGATGGTCAAAACTTGGTTAAGATGATGCAAACACATCAACGAGTTGTACACTTGAAGTTATAAGCATCAAGGATGAGAACCGTGATGAGCATCAAGCACCAAGAACCCACCGGAACACCTTACTTACTGTTTTCTGGAACTGATCAGTAACCTGGGCTACTGGAAAATTTGATTTCCATCTATTTCGGTTCGAATAGATGATTTTCCGTTTAGACCTCGTCTTAATCCGAGTTACGCTACAGGATTTATGGTCATCCGAAAGTCACTACACCCTTTTAACGTTGTGCTGAAATTTCTGACCTACTCGCACTTAAACTGTCGCCACGGTCAAACGAAGACGAGTTGGGTTCTGGAAATTGGTCAGCCTCTAGGGGACTTATATACAGAGCCATGGCCACTTTTCTCACCTTATTTCAGTTTGTATAGAGTTCGTGACGACTGAACGAAGTCAGCCTTTGTTTCAAACTCTATTCTTGAATGAAACTTACTTTACACTTTTGTTTGATGATGAATGATGATGATACTTAAGACCTAATTTACATACTTTTAAACCTTTGGGAACAATTTACTGACTTAGTAACTTTTGACTTAGGTTGAGGACCTTTCGGACCAACCACTTTCTTACTTTTCCCGCGTATCGACTTTTACTACTTTCCACTGTGAGTTATAGCATCCCTTTTTACTTTAACTATTTTGGGACTGAGAATACATGCGCATTTTACGTTTTATATACTAGGCACGAGTACTTAAACTTTATATATGTGTGGGTTATACAATGGCATAAACTTTCCCCTTAGCTCGGTAACGTTTAGTCATTGGTGTTTGAGCCGGTGAACGCGAATCTTAGATATGGATCCATAGGGTTTGACATCCCCACTCGGGCTAGTAGCGCTAGCATTTAACGGGTGTTTAATACTTCGTAAACTTACGCACTCGACAAGTGTACTTTTAGGGGGTGTTATTTACGTTAAGTTAGTTACCAAGTGCCCACGGTTATACATATACTTTTCATACTGTTTTGAAATACTGAAATCTCGTTGCCTACCTTACATTACTGTTATACTTAAACTATAGCTCACCAACCTTTGTGTTGACGTTTTTAAGCATGTTTTTCTCAGGTACTTAAGAGGTTTGTTTGCTTCCGCTGTTGTAGTCTTGCTGTAGACACCCGCTGCTTATGTTAGAGATGTCTTCGCATGAAACGTTTATTTTGTATTCAAACTTTATTACTTTTGAACAATGTATTCGTAACAACCATTGGGTCACGTACTATTATTAATCGCTTCTATTCATAGAAGCATACTATCGGTTGTAAAACTTTTAATGTTGGTTAAGACATCACTCCGTTTTATGAATGCAAACTTATTTTAAAACAGCATATAGTGTTTGACCTTGTAATGATCCTGTTGTTGATGATCCGTACACGTTGATTTTGTACGGGGCATCACATTTGGTATCAGAGCATTGGTTGTAGGGAATTAGGTTGCATTAGTGAGTCTAGACCGGACCGAGTAGGATTCACTAATAGGACTAATCTACAACTTGCTAGTTTACTTGTTTCTGCTGAACTTGCTGCATGCTGCTGCTTACTTTTACTGCTATATGCCGTATACTGTTACTTGCTTTCACTCCTGCATGCTATTATCTGCTTTCGATTGCATGATACTTGTCATTATCGCCATGCTACTTACTGCTATAAGATGATCTAGACTGTCGTAGTTACTTTGCCTAATACGTGCTTGCTATATGACTTACTGACATGGAAAAAGTTATTTTTCCTTGTTCAGATGTCGGATATTCCACCTGTTATCATTTTGGAGAGCGACTCAGACTCATCCGCCACCTCGCCTGCCATTGTTGCCGATTCACAGATCCCGTCCTCTTTACCTTCCAGCGACTCTGGCGCTTCGTCCTCTCGAGCCAGTAGCCACACACCCGACTCAGTGATCATCTCAGACGGACATGAGGATCCACCGGAGATTCCAGCTCCACTCATCCCAGTACCCTCAGAGCCACATCACCATTCCGGTGGTGCTGTGATTCCTAGGGAATATGGGGACGTTCCTTTCCGGAATGGGCATGGTCATTGGGCTAGATGCCTTCCTGATGGACGTGTCGTGCCGATTTCACCCGGCAGATACCGACTGATGACTACCGGCCGAGCACATCCACCTTCCGACGATTCCGATGACTCATCATCCGACGATTCCAGCGACGAGGATTCCGACGATGATTCCGACGAGGACCCTGCGGAGGCACCCGTGCAGCCACCCTCTACCCCGCCGAAGAAGCGGTATCGTTTCGACGGTACTGTTATTCCAGGGGTTAACGGAGGTAGATCGTTCGTTAACGCACATGGACTGAAGGTTAGAGTTACCGCCCGTAAGCGGCTTGTGCCGTATCCTGCTGATCCATTCATACGTAAGGCTCCCCGTTATGCAGCATCTACTTCTGGTGCTGGACCGTCTGCACCACCAGCTCCACCAGCATCATCTGCACTACCGACACCACCTGCACCATCAGCACCGCCTGCTCCACCAGCCTCTCCCTCTGTCGAGGAACTGACGAGGAACTGTCGAGGACCAGATGTCCCACATAATGGACATCCTTTACCCACCGTCACCATAGGGCTTTTGTATTAGATTTCTTTATGTAATCCTGTTTGTAGTTTCATGTTTTTCTAATGTATTGTACGAACCTTATGTGAATGTATGCAACTTTTTATTAATGAATGGAACTTAGTGTTGTTTAATCTTTGTACGGTGTTCTATTTACGTTACTGTATGATGATTTTGTGGTATCTGAATCTATTTGCGTTACTTAAGTAACATGTGTTGTGTTGATTCCATGTGGTTACCGTATACTGTATTATTATTATTTGAATGCTGGATTTTGACTTGAGTCAAAAATTTTGTTTAGAAGATCAATGGCCAACAGAAGATCAACGCCCATAGCAGCACAGATTGAAGAAATGATAGCCGAACGGGTAGCCGCAGCTATAGAGGAAATGAACCCCCAAGCTCCACCGGTTATCTAGCACAATCATAACGGGTGCACGTACAAGGAATTTTAAAGCTGCAAGCCCCACAATTTTAGTGGTACTGAGGGGCCAGTTGGACTTACAAGGTGGTTTGAGAAATTAGAAGCTGTGTTCCGTGTAAGCAACTGCTCAGAGACGAACAAAACCAAGTATGCCTCATGTACGCTGTCGGACGGCGCCTTAACCTGGTGGAACACACTTGCTCAAGCTAAGGGTAATGATGTGGCGTATGCTACCCCGTGGGAGGAATTTAAGGGGGCCATGATTGAAGAGTATTGCCCCAAGAGAGATACAGAAAATGGAGGCTGAGTTCTGGGGTTTGAAGGTTGTGGGAACCGATCTCGATGGTTATAACCGTAGGTATCTGGAATTAGCTCTGATGTGTCCCACTATGGTTACCCCGGAATTTAAGCGAATGGAACGATACTTGTGGGGACTTCCCAAGTCCATTCAAGGAAATGTCACCTCTTCAAAACCAGATGATGTCCCGGAAGCTATGCGCATGGCGCATACCCTGATGAACCAAATCACCAGCCAAGAACCAGAAAAGGTTAAATCCGAATCAGGTAGTAGTGAGAAGCGTAAGTGGGACAACAACAAGGGGAGAGTCTATGATCAAAACCCGGCTAAGCGACATGAAGGTTTCAAGGGAAACAACCTCAACCCAAACCCTAGCTCGAACTCTAACTACAAGGGTAGTCTGCCGCAGTGCAAGAGATACTACAAGCATCACACCAGGTACTGCAACGTGGTCTGCGAAAAATGTAAAAGGACTGAGCATATTGACAAAGACTGCAAGATCACTACCCTGAATGTGAAGACAAACCCTACTGGACCAAGAAAGTGCTATGAATGTGGACAACCGGGCCACTTCAAAAATGAGTGTCCCAACAAGCGAAAGGACGGCGGACCACTGCGTGGCAGAGCTTTCAACGTAAACGCGAGGGATGCCCGTGAGAACCCCGACTTGGTCATAGGTATATTCACTAACAATAATCTATTAGCTTCTGTCCTGTTTGATACTGGTGCCGATAGGAGTTATGTATGTAGACACTTTTGCTCTAAGATAAACTGGTCGTTAGTTCCTTTAAAGGAGAGTATGCTTGTAGAGGTAGCCAATGGAAAACTTGAGAAAGTTGACCAAATTAGCCGAGGAGCTATTATCAATATAGCTGGTGTGGATTTCGAGATTGACTTGATACCCATTAAATTGGGAAGCTTTGATGTTATTGTCGGTATGGACTGGTTGACCAAGATAAAGCTCTTCGTATACCACACGGAGATGGTGAGCCACTGATTATTTACGAAGAGAGATGTAGCTCAAAACTGAATCTCATTAGTTGCATGAAAGCCCAAAAGATCATGAAGAAAGGACGTCTTGCTGTTCTAGCACATGTGAAAACATTAGAAACCGAAGTGAAGAGTGTGGGCGATGTACGAATTATGAACGAATTTTCTGATGTCTTTCCGGAAGAATTGCCTGGATTACCGCCACCGAGAGCAGTGGAGTTTCAGATCAATTTAGTGCCAGGATCTGCATCTGTAGCTCGCGCACCTTATCGACTCGCACCTTCCGAAATGCAAGAGTTGCAGAGTCAACTACAAGAACTGCTAGACCGTGGATTTATCCAACCAAGTTTCTCGCCTTGGGGCGCACCTGTTTTATTTGTGAAGAAGAAGGACGGATCATTCCACATGTGTATCGACTACCATGAACTCAACAAATTGACGATGAAGAATCGGTATCCTCTTCCCAGAATTGACAATCTTTTTGATCAGCTACAAGGATCGAGCATTTACTCTAAGATCGATTTGCGATCCGGTTATCACCAGTTGAGGGTGAAAGAGAGCGATGTGATGAAGACTGCATTCAGGACCCGTTATGGTCATTATGAGTTTCTCGTGATGCCATTCGGTCTAACCATTGCACCTGCCGTGTTTATGGATCTCATGAATCGTGTATGCAAGCCATACCTAGATAAGTTTGTTATCGTCTTCATAGATGATATCCTCATCTACTCCAAAAGTGAAGAAGAACATGAGCAACATCTTCGACTAGTGTTGGAATTCTTGAGACAAGAGCAACTTTATGCAAAATTCTCCAAGTGTGAGTTTTGGTTGAAGGAAGTCCAATTTCTGGGTCACATTGTGAGTGATCAAGGTATCAAAGTTGATCCCGCAAAGATCGAAGCTATCAGCAAGTGGGAAACCCCCACTACTCTGACTCATATCCGCCAATTTTTAGGTCTCGCCAGTTACTACCGAAGATTTATTGAAGGTTTCTCTCTGATTGCGCGTCCTTTGACCGCGCTGACTCACAAAGGGAAGAAGTTCATTTGGAAACCCAAACAAGAATCAACATTTCAAACCTTGAAAAAGAAGTTAACCACCGCACCTATCTTATCACTTCTTGAAGGCAGTGACAATTTCGTCGTTTATTGCGATGCTTCGAAAAGTGGTTTTGGTTGTGTACTGATGCAACGCACAAAGGTTATCGCTTACGCCTCCTGACAACTGAAGATTCATGAGCGAAATTACACAACACACGATCTCGAGCTTGGAGCCATTGTCTTTGCATTGAAGCTGTGGAGACACTACCTTTATGGAATAAAGAGCACTATTTTCACCGATCATAAAAGCCTCCAACACATCTTTGATCAGAAGCAACTAAATATGAGACAGCGTCGATGGATCGAGACGCTGAACGACTATGATTGTGAACTTCATTATCACCCTGGCAAGGCAAATGTTGTAGCTGACGCTTTGAGCCGAAAAGAGAGGATGGCACCTCTTCTTGTTCAGGCACTGAACATCACCATTCATTCGAACCTCAATAGCTAGATCTGAGCAGCCCAAGATGAGGCTCTCAAGGAGGAGAATATATTTCATGAACACTTGAACATTCTCGTCTCTCGATTCGAAGTTAAGGAGACTGAACTCCGATGCTATGCCGGAAGAATCTGGGTATCCCGTTATGGAGATCTACGGAGCCTTATACTAGAAGAAGCCCACAAGTCGAGATATTTGATTCACCCAGGAGCCGGTAAAATGTACCACGATCTCAAGGAACAGTATTGGTGGCCTAATCTTAAGAAGGACGTTGCAACTTATGTTGGAAAGTGTTTGACTTGCTCGAAAGTTAAGGCCGAGCATCAGAAGCCTTCTGGGTTACTTCAACAACCAGAAATCCCGCAATGGAAGTGGGAAAGGATAACAATGGATTTCATTACTGATGTGTCAAGACGTAACCTTTAAAATGTAGACAATATGCTTAATAATTAACACATAGTACAGGCAACTAAAACCCGATCATGCAGTAACTAGCAAGTAAATTGACCAGTTCGATCCACAGGGAGAAGTTTGTTTTAAGGACTTTAAACGATTAATTATTCTAAAGAGGGATTTTTAATTGTAGAATTGTTAAGTAACAAACAGGAAATAAAATGAGATAAATAACAAGGATGAGAAGGCGGTGTTTACTTTAATGCTTGATAAATGATAGGGATTGTTCTTTTATACTTAAAACCCGTTATTTTGTAGTTACAAGTAAATAGTTCATATCAATCTCACAATATCTATAAACTGAGAACTATAAACTTAGTAAATTCACATAAACCTTATCATTAGTTCTTCTTTACCTATGTTTAATCAATAAGACTCTTCCTTGGTTGAATTCACATAAAACCTAGTTTATTAAGATCACTCTAAATAAACTACACTATTGTGAAATCTATTTACCATTCAATTACCATCCTACACGCACATGTAGATGTCTAAATCACTAAGTGTTGAAGTACAAGCCATGAACATTGATAAACTCACATAAACCAATTCATAACTTGTATAATTGAACTAGAGTAAATGGATACTTACAACAATGGATCTATGGAAGAACATAATTGATTTAGAATGATTAGATTAATTAGACCCAACCCAATTAAACTCACGTAAAACCTAAATTACAACAATCACTTGAGGTAAATTCATGACTATGTAGTTCTAGTACTTATTCAATTACTGATCTAAACATATAGCAAAGTCGTCAATTAAGTATATGTTTACCCGTCTAGATTACTAAAAGTATTGAAGCATAGATTGTGTTCCTAGTGTCACATGTAGTTAACAATCTATGTAATTGAAGGAAAGTACCAAACTAGCATAACTATGGTTCTTTTGGTTGGACATGGTAATTTACTCAATCAAACATCATAGTAACTTAAATAACATTAAAAGATAGAACAATTCCAAACCATAAATCTTACATTAAAGTAAACACACAAGGCTTTAGCCAATCATAATAATAATAGAACTAATGGAACAGTAAATACAAGTTAAATTCATGTTTAAAAGATATAGAACAATAATACCAATAGTGATGAATGATCCTAGCTTAATCTTGATGTTGAAAGAGTGGAGATTGACTTGTAGCCTTCCGTGAACCTTGAAAATCGTATTAGAACTGAGGGAGAACGTAGTAGTGAAGGTATCTTAAGTATGTAACCAAAGGCTCCATTAAATAGGCTCAAAAGTTAGGTATTTTGACCAGAAAGTGACCAGATGCGCCGCATCTCTTTGGGATGCACCGCATCTCTTTACGTTCAGTAGATTCCAGCTCGATTCTGCACTCAGGACTATCGGCAGGGGACCAGATGCGCCGCATCTGGGACAGATGCGCCGCATCTGGCATGGATGCGCCGCATCTCTCTCAGATGCGCCGTATCTGATGCTGTTTTGGTCCAAAAATCCTAATGCCCCGCATCTGAAACTGTCGGGAGTTATTTGGTGTAGAGATGCACCGTATCTGAGGTAGATGGGCCGCATTTGGACACGTATCAGCATTTTCAGGCTATTTTGCGCGTTCAATCTTAGTTTTATCTTTGTTTTCGCTGTTGGTCTTCACTTATTCATTCACAATGGACTTTTACAAATATTCATGAATTACAATACATAAGTACAATAATTACATAAAATGGAATAACTTTGGATCAAAATAATGGCAATAAACATGTATGATTTTGGGGTTATCAATTACGAAGCTACCAAAGACGGTGGGCGGATACGATACCATCTGGGTTATTGTCGATCGTCTTACCAAATCTGCACACTTTTTAGCCATGAAAGAAACTGATACGATGGAGAGATAAGCTCAACTATACATAAAAGAGGTTGTATCTCGTCATGGTGTGCCCTTATCGATTATCTCAGATCGCGATCCCCGTTTTGCTTCCAGATTTTGGCGTTCTTTGCAAGAAGCCTTGGGGACTCGTCTCGACATGAGTACCGCGTATCACCCACAGACCGACGGTCAAAGCGAACACACGATTCAGACTTTGGAGGACATGTTGCGTGCTTGTGTTATTGATTTCGGAAAGGCTTGGAAAAGGCATTTGTCGCTAGCCGAATTCTCTTACAACAACAGTTATCATTCGAGTATTAATGCCGCACCTTTTGAAACGTTGTATGGCCGCAAATGCCGATCTCCTATTTGTTGGGCCGAAGTAGGCAAAACGCAAATCACCAGACCCGAGATAGTCCATGAAACAACTGAGAAGATTGTCCAAATTCAAGCGAGACTTAAGACGGCCCGTGATCTCCAAAAAAGTTATGCTGACCTTAAACGTAAAGACTTTGAATTCAACGTGGGTGACCGTGTAATGTTGAAAGTCACACCTTGGAAAGGTGTAATTCGTTTTGGAAAACGTGGGAAGCTCAACCCGTGATACATTGGTCCTTTTGAAATCTTGGAGCGTGATAGACCCGTTGCTTACCGTCTGGATCTTCCAACTCAATTGAGCTCAGTTCATCCTACCTTTCATGTATCGAATTTGAAGAACTGTCTTGCTGAACCGGAACATGTCATACCATTGGAGGAACTTAGAATTGATGACAAACTTCACTTCGTGGAAGAGCCTGTCGAAATTATGGACCGTGAGGTCAAAACTTTGAAACACAACAGGATTTCGATCGTCCGAGTCCGATGGAATGCCAAACGAGGACCTGAGTTTACCTGGGAACGAGAGGATCAAATGATGCAGAAGTATTCTCACCTTTTCCCACCTCCTCCATCTACCTCAGCTTAAAATTTCGGGACGAAATTTTCTTTAACAGGTGGGTAATGTAACGACCCTGGATTTTCCAACGTATAATTATTAATATTTGTTATTAATACTTGCGCTTTAATAAATGTATCTTTATACATTTACTTGTTATCGTAATTGACTTTACATCTCCCGGCTTGCCTTTGCGACACGCGTACTTTTCACGAATAATATTTTGAATATTATTTACGTTCATGATTAATTATTATTAATCATTTTTAATTAACTAATGTTAGTAGTTAATTACTTGGGCTTTATTTATTTAATTGTTGCATACATACTTGGACTTGGGCTTTTATTAATGGACATGGACTTGGAAGCCCACCCTACTTTTCTTAATGGACTATTAGGAGCCCAACATCATGTTAATGACTCATTAAGGTTAAGAACTAGATTAATTAAGTTAAGTATGAAGAGACTTGTCACAAGCATTGCTAGCACCAAGCTCCCATGCATTTAACTTTATTACCATTCTAAGCTAACACCTTCACCCCATGCTTGAAAGTTGCATTTGACCCTTCCCCTTTTGCTCCAAAAACCGTCGGCCAACAATGGGGAGGAGGGAGTTCATTTTCATTTTTTTGACTACTTATTTACTAGTATTCTCTCAGATTTACACACACATACTTACACACTTTCATTAACTCTCTTTTTTCTCTCAAAATTTTGTAAGTAACAACATTATTTCTTCTTTCTTTTTCTTCTTAAAACCGCCACCATTCATCATCATTGTACTGGTTTGTAGTTTATTGTTGTTTGTTGTTGTTAAAGATCAAGTTCTATAATTTGCATCTTCATGTAATCTTGGTTACTTCCATCTTTTGTTTGATGAAGAACCAAGAACAAGAATCTAAACTTGTTAGTTTATGGTTCTACACTTAAATGTTTTCAAGATCTAAAGTTCATAAGCTTGATGATCTTCTTTGTGTTCATGTTTTGTAGACTTGAAGTTCATTTTCTTAAGATCCAAACTTTGATTTGAATCTTCTCAAGTATGAAACAAACATGAACTTAATACTTGTAACTTTAGTTATTTCTTTCTTTTGTAAGTACTTTAAAGTTGTGATGTTGTTAATTTGGTAAAGTATTACTAGTTAAACTTGATCTCATATTTCTTGAAACTAAAGTTAACTTTATAAGTTCAAGAACATGGAAGTATAACTTTCTAGTTATAACTTCATACACTTGTGTTGGATCTAAGTTTCTATAACTTATGGTCTTCCAAATTTGTTGTAAACAAGAGCTTATAAGCTTACATACATTTTACAAGATGAAAATCTAAGTTTCATAACTTATGGTTTCATTAAAGTGAAGATCCAAGTTCTATAACTTAGGATCTAACTTAAGAACACTAGATCTAGACTTTCTAGTCTAGGATCTTTGAGATCTAGCTAAGATCTAAGTTCTACAACTTAAGATCTTGTTTATTTAGTTTACTTTCAAGTTTGTAGCTTAATATTACTATTAGAACTCATGTATGTGTCGGATCTAAGATCTTGATGTAACTTTGGTTCATCAAACTACTTACAACCCTTAATTGAGTTGTGCTACATATCTTAGACTTACACTAGTGTTATGATGGTCAAAACTTAGTTAAGATGATGCAAACACATCAACGAGTTGTACACTTGAAGCTATAAGCATCAAGGATGAGAACCGTGATGAGCATCAAGCACCATGAACCCATCGGAACACCTTACTTACTATTTTCTGGAACTGATCAATAACCTGGGCTACTGGAAAAGTTGATTTCCAGCTAGTTCAGCTTGATTAAATGATTTTCCATTTAGACCTCTTCTTAATCCGAGTTACGGTTTAGGATTTATGGCCATCCGAAAGTCACTACACCCTTTTAACGTTGTGCCGAAATTTCTGATCTACTCGCACTTAAACCGTTGCCACGGTCAAATGAAGACGAGTTTGGTTCTAGAAATTGGTCAGCCTCTAGGGGACTCATATATGGAGCCATGGCCACTGGTCTCACCTTATTTCATTTTGTTAAGAGGTCGTGGCGACTGAACGAAGTCAGCCTTTGTTTCAAACTCTATTCTTGAATGAAACTTACTTTACACTTTTGTTTGATGATGAATGATGATGATACTTAAGACCTAATTTACATACTTTTAAACCTTTGGGAACAATTTACTGACTTAGTAACTTTTGACTTAGGTTGAGGACCTTTCGAACCAACCACTTGCTTACTTTTCCCGCCTATCGACTTTTACTACTTTCCACTGTGAGTTATAGCATCCCTTTTTACTTTAACTATTTTGGGACTGAGAATACATGCGCATTTTACATTTTACATGCTAGGCACGAGTACTTAAACTTTATATATGTGTGTCGGTAACGTTTAGTCATTGGTATTTGAACCGGTGAACGCGAATCTTAGATATGGATCGATAGGGTTTGACATCCCCACTCGGGCTAGTAGCGCTAGCATTTAACAGGTGTTTAATACATCATAAACTTACGCACTCGCC
The DNA here is from genome assembly GCF_046630445.1 of Rutidosis leptorrhynchoides. Taxonomy (NCBI): domain Eukaryota; kingdom Viridiplantae; phylum Streptophyta; class Magnoliopsida; order Asterales; family Asteraceae; genus Rutidosis; species Rutidosis leptorrhynchoides. The sequence continues at coordinate 106,260,448 of NC_092333.1, read as the reverse complement.
AAGTGTACTTTTAGGGGGTGTTATTTATGTTAAGTTAGTTACCAAGTGCCCACGGTTATACATATACTTTTCATACTGTTTTGAAATACTGAAATATCGTGGCCTACCTTACATTACTGTTATACTTAAACTATAGCTCACCAACCTTTGTGTTGACGTTTTTAAGCATGTTTTTCTCATGTTCTTAAGAGGTTTGTTTGCTTCCGCTGTTGTAGTCTTGCTGTAGACACCCGCTGCTTATGTTAGAGATGTCTTCCTATGAAACGTTTATTTTGCATTCAAACTTTATTACTTTTGAACAATGTATTCGTAACGACCATTGGGTCACATACTATTATTAATTGCTTCTATTCATAGAAGCATACTATCGGTTATAAAACTTTTAATGTTGGTTAAGACATCACTCCGTTTTATGAATGCAAACTTATTTTAAAACAGCATATAGTGTTTGACCTTGTAATGATCCTGTTGTTGATGATCCGTACACGTTGATTTTGTATGTGGCATCACATTAAAGAGTGGTCAATTGTTTCCACTTCATCATCACACAAGGGGCATCTTACGGAGTCAAGATCAACCACTCTTTTGTCCAAATCGATACGAGTCTGGATCCGTTTCTTTAGAGCTTTCCACATAAGTACTTCCACTTTACCCGAGACTAAGTTATTCTTAAGTATCTCTTCTCACATGCTTTAATCGATGAGAAGTCGATCCTCAATGAGTCTCGCCAATTTCTTTTTTGTGAAAACACTATTCGTTGCAAGCTTCCAAGACCACACATCATTGTTCCTTTCATGTTTTCACGTGTCAATCAACCTAATTAACTCTTGAAGTTCGTCATGTGTTCACCCAATAGGATCACAATTTCAGCTCCACGAAGAAGTCCACGAACAATCTGCCCATTTGATTCTGTCACATACAACAGCTCCTTGATTCGATTCTTGGTGATATAGTTGCTTGAAGATGTCCTTTAGAGGGGCATCAATTTGCCACGTATCATTCCAGAAAATCGCCAATTCGCTTTACAATTGAAATACCATCCAGTCTTCTCGATATCATATCACGCACGCACAATGTTCAACCATACACTACCTTTCCCCTCCGCTTATTAGGACCGGAAGGTAAGATCAGCCCGTTACCCCCATAAATACTTTGTATAACATTCACCCAAAGTGAGTTTAACTCGGTTTTGACCCGCCAAGACCATTTTCCCAAAAGTGCAAGATTGTTTTCCCTTAAGTGACTAATGTTTAACCTCCTTCAATATAAGGCAAAAGAGAATTCTCCCATTTGACTCACGTTATCTTTGAACCCTCACCCTACTCACCCCAAAATAAATTTTGTCTAGTACTCTCTAAACATTTAATGACACTCGACGGGGTACGAAAGAGAGAAAAATAGTATATCGATAATGAGACGACCCGTCCTAATCCATAAGGACGAATACAATAACATATGATTACATTGCGAGGTATTTGACCTCTATATGATACATTTTACAAACACTGCATTCATTTTTAAAGATAAACTTTCATTTCATCGAAAGTTGATAGGCATGCATACCATTTCATAATATCCAACTATAAATGACCTAATCTGTCATTTGTTTAATCATAATCTTTAATGAACTTAACGACTTGAATGCAACTTCTTTGAAATATGCCATGAATGAATCCAAGTAATATCTTTAAAATGAGCAAATGCACAGCGGAAGATTTCTTTCAATCCTGAGAATAAACATGCTTTAGAGTGTCAATTAAAAGGTTGGTGAGTTCATTAGTTTATCATCAATATTCATTTCCATCATTTTTAATAGACCACAAGATTTCATATTTTCATTTCTCATAAACATCATGCATGCATATAGCCATCTACATAAAAATCATTCATATGGATTGAACACCTGGTAACCGACATTAACCTTAATGCATAGAATATCCCCACAGACATCGTCGTCTGTATAATAATAATCTCGAAGTACTAAAGCCATTCATAGACATGAATGGGGATTGTTAGGCCCAATAGATCTATCTTTAGGATTCGCATCAATTAGGGGCCATTTCCCTAATTCTTAGGTTACCAGACTTGAAGGGTGATATTTAATTTCGATAATCCAACCATAGAATGTAATTTCGATTACTTGTGTCTATTTAGTAAAACATTTATAAAAGCAGCGCATGTATTCTCAGTCCCAAAAATATATATTGCAAAAGCATTTAAAAGGGGAGCAAATGAAACTCACAATACTGTATTTCGTAGTAATTATGCATATGATGGCACTGAACAAATGTAAGGTTGGCTTCAGATTCATAAACCTATATTAAGTATATATATTTATATGTTGGTCAATAAATGTCTAACAATTTAGGTCAGGTCATAGTGTATCACAATCCTAATGCTCGAGACTGATATGCAAAAGTCAACAAAAATCAACTTGACCCAAAATGACTTCTAAAATCTATACATGATTATTATATAACTTAAATATAGTCGTTTTAGATATTTAAATATATTTATCAGATTTTATTAGAGTAAATAATACAAGTCTTTTATTAATAAATAAAAATTTATATAAAAATTTATATATGATAAAAATATACTTTTATATATCTTAAGTAATAAAATTTATAAAGTTCATTTAATGTCATAAAAATATAGTGGTATGTATTATTAATGTAATTATATTACATGTGGTAAATTATCTTTGTATCACATATTCATTTGATAAAATAATATTGATAATAATGATAATAAGTAAAAGTTGTATTATTTTGTAATAATAATAATTATTGTTATTCTACTAATAATAATAACATGTTTATATTTACTAATGATGATATTAATTATGATAAAATGATAATTCTAATCATGATAATTTTAATAATAACGATACTTTTTAATTTTTAATAGTAATAATAATAATAATATTTGATAAAAATAATAATTCTATTTAAAATGATAATTTTTAATAATAATAATATTAAAATGATAATAAAAATGATATTTATAATAACAATAATATTTCTATTAAAAATGATAATTTTAACAAAAATGATAGTTTTAATATTAATGATACTTTTAATAATAATAATGATAAAAATAATGGAAAAAGGTATTTTTATCTAAATCATAATCTTAAAAATATTTTAACTGAATCATGATACTCATACTCATTATTTCCTAATCGATTTGTTTAATACCTTTTAGTTCTCTTTTATATCGCATTCATAATAATGATAATAATAATAGTAATCATAATAATTAGATGATACTAATATTAGTTTTAATGATAATAATAATAATAATAAAAAATATTAATGTTAATACTAATAATATTAATAATAATAATAATAATTATTATAATAATAATAATAACATTGGTAATAACCTTAACGATAATAACGTTAGTAATAATAATAACAATAACAATTTTTAATCATAATACTTATATTAATAATGATAATAATAATAATAATAATAATAATAATAATAATAATAATAATAATAATAACGACGATAAAAATGATGATAGTAATAATAATCATTTTAACAATAATAATACTAAAATTAATAATAATTCAGTTGACCATATCTATTAATCCGTTCATCGAAATCGCACGATTTCTAAATGAAAAGTTATAGATTTTTTGTCAGCTTTCCAATGACATGCATATCATATACCTTATCCTAGTAGCATATGTATTAAATTCATGATCTATCATAGACTATTTAATGAAGAAACTTAACATACAAGCATGCAAAATCATATCTACTCGAGCACTAGTCAGGGATACATTATTAATATATAAAAGATAAGATTTAAATGCTCACGTATCAATATTGTGATTCAATATTGCAGAAAAGTTCGTAGACGTGACGGAGATGATAAACACTAGATTGACCTCACGAGCATACCCCCGAACATTACCCATAACATCCATAGCTATAACCCATAATTTCCTTAATTCTATCCCGCTCTAAAAACCTGTCTTGAAATAACTTGCTCATAACCTCGTCGTAGTATTTTATGTATAATACTAATAATAACGATATTCACTAATACTATTAAGATTAATAATAATAATATTAATCTTTATAATAATAATAATAATAATTTATATATATATATATATATATATATATATATATATATATATATATATATATATATATATATATACATACATACATGTTACAGTGAGCGAGATATATAGAGTTGAGGTGTGTGAGTGTTTCAACCGAAAACGCGAGCTTTATAGAACTTTTTCTGAATCCAGCCCCCATGCGATCGCATGGGTCCTGGGCATTATGACCATGCGATCGCATGGCCTCCCTCAACAGCTCACATTTTGTTTTTCTTTGCCGACACACGTTTTTAATTATATAATATATTTAATCTTTATAATTAATTAAATATTATATTATATTTACGTGCATAGTTAACTTGTAAATTTAGTTCTAATGACTTGTACGTTCACGATCGACTTATGTCCCAGTTCCGGTTTCTCGAACGCATTTTCGTACGCTTAGAAAACTTGTACTTTAAGTTTCGCGACGTGTACCTTTAACGATAATTATACTTAATTCACTAATAACTATATCACTCGAAGTGTAACTTAATCATTTAAGTGTTTTGGTCATTTGCTTCTATAAATCATCTTCTCGATATTTAATATATCAAATAATATTATTTAGAATCTTTATTATAAGAAAGATAAATATAATTAAATAGTTATATAATTAAATAAATATTATATTTTGTCATATATAATATATATATATATATCGTTTAGAAATATGTATAACAAATATATATATATATATATATATATATATATATATATATATATATATATATATATATATATATATATATATATATATATATATATATATATATATATATATATATACTCGAAGTCTTTATTTAACGATATAATCTATAGTTTTTAAAGTTTATAAAAATATAAATTCTAAATCTTTTTAAATAAAAGAAAATATTATATCAAATAACGTTTATACTTTAAAACTATAGCTAGCGTTATGTTAACTTTTCAAACGTTCTAATTATCTTACTTAACTATCACCCGAACAAATAAATGCTACTAACGTTTACTAACCAATTTGAACTATAATATACATAAACACGTTTTAAATACACGTTGCAAGTTATTCATATATTTAATTGAATCACGGACCGTTAGCATTTATAATTAGTCAAAGGTTTCTAGAAAGATTCTAAATTTTAAGATAATGTTAGAACCTTTATCCATATTAAAATGGTTCGGTAATAATTTGTCAAAAGTAGTTCCAGATATTTATAAAGTTATATTCCCTTTTTAAAGAAGACGTGACACCCAAATTATTTTATATAATTTCTAAAATTTATAACAATAAAAGAGAATGATAATAACTTTAATGATCTACTTCATGACATGTTGTAAAATGTACAAATCTTTCAAAATATATCGTAGTACGTTTTATATAATTATATGTACTTGTGATTTATAAAACTTTAATTAGGTTTTATGTACATACACAAAATTACATTATAAAAGTTTTAGCAATATAATTCTTTTAGACTGAAAATGTTTTCGTAAGTTTGAAATTAAATCAAATAATTATTATAAAGTTTATTTTTCTAAAACTAATTATTTTCATATCATAAAATGTATTATTAGAACTTATGTTTAATACTTTTTTAACGTTTCCAAGTCATATAATAGATTTCATAACTTGTTTTCATATCAATCAACCGTTTAATGTTTTATTAATATTTCTCAATTTAATATACACATATGTATATATACATGCATATCTATTTTACGCATCATTGTTCGTGAATCGTCGAGAGCAGTCGAAGGGTAATTGAATACATAACATAGTTCAAAGTTTTTGAGATTTCAACATTACAGACTTTGCTTATCATGTCGGAATCATATAAAGATTAAGTTTAAATTTGTTCGGAAATTTCCGGGTCGCCACAGATAAGCTATTGAGGACCGATTTAACTAGCGTTAATCTTCCACCAAACGAACCCGTTCTTGCTTTCCAATCTGCGAGCCTTGAAATAAATTTGTCTACCACGGTAATGATATGCGTAAATCTCTTGTACTGTGAAGGGCACGCTATACAGCTTTGCTTGGCGTGCACGAAAACAATCTTATCCTTAATCCTGTGAATCAGAGTATGAAGCATTGCTTTCGGGAATGCGTATTGCGCAGCAAATCGGTGTAAAACATTTGGATGCATACGTTGATTCGTAATTGGTATCAAATAAGGTTAACAGGCTGTTCGAGGCGCATGATGCCTCCATGCAAAGTTATCTGGGACTGGTACACAAGCTGGCGGATGAGTTTGATACTTTCTGACTAACGGAAGTTCCCAGAGGCCAAAATAGAAAGGCAGACGCGCTTAGCAAATTAGCCACCTGACATTTGAGCATCTACACAAAAACGTATGGGTAGAAGAACTTACTGAAAAATCTATTGATGAGAAGCTCACAATCGCACCCGTTGAGGAAGAAACCCCGAACTGGATGACACCTTTCATAAAGTTCTTGACCGAGGGCGTGCTTTCAGAGGATGAAAAAAACGCTCGAAAAACTCGCATGAAAGCTCCCTAAGAAGTCATTCATGTGACCAAGCTTACTGTGTATTGGTCCGTCTCATGCCAAATAAGTGTTCAAAGAAGTCCATGATGGATAGTGCGCTCTGCACTCAGGGTACATAACTATCGCTGCCAAGGTTAAGCGTATAGGATATTACTAGCCCACTATCCATAACGATGCGACGGAAGTTGTGAGGCATGCCAATCATGTCAACCGCACGCACCAATCAGCAGGGCACCACAACACCCGATAAAACCAATAACGACAGCTTGGCCATTCTGCAAATAGGACAACTAATAAATTTAGCAAGCATGCCAACCATCTAAAAAAAAAAAGAATAATGTAAAAATAATGTGAAACTATAAACAACAGAACTTAACCATAATTTACACTAAAATAATCACAAAATTCATTTTTTAAACTACATAGTTTTCAATTTTACGTTTTATCAATCATAATTTACATTATTTATAGAAATTAAGTTTATTAAAAGACATTACTTGTGCTGTAAAGCGAATAAATGATGAAAAGACAAAAATACTCTCACTGACTGGTACATGGCTGGACTTATTAGAAATTCTTAACAATAGTTAGACGAAGAGACTATTTACGCAAAAATTACAAATCATAAGGATTATCGATGAAAAAAGTTGCTACTTTGAACAAACTGCGAGGACTATTTGCGTAATTATGTATTTTATACTATCTATCTCTTATTCACGATTTCTTATAATAGTAGTGATTCACAATTTATAGATGTAAAATAGTAAAACGACATAATGAGTTGTGAGTATTTATAATAATAAAATAAATAATAAATAAAAATAATAGTATTTACATATAAGAATGTATATTTAATTATTGTGAAACTTAGTGTGTGTTCTCGATTATCTCTTAATTGAATAATTCAACGTTGAATGATAAATCATCCAACATGCATAGTTTGTTTCTGACGTCTGAATATCATATAGTGTAGAATAGTTCATCATTTAGTTCTGAACTATTCAGAGCTGCAATGCCTCTTTTAAGCATTAAATACATAAATTTTATTATGTAATATTCAATATTATCAAGAACACTTCTTTAATAATTATATTATTTTTTATTCAATAAAAAGGTGAATAAAATAATTTTATAACATTCATATTATTCATTCAACATGTTTATAAAAAAATTATTATTCATTAAAACTAACTTTATTAGAATTTTCGAATCGTTCTGATTATGAATCATTTTAGATGGACTCTAATCATGTTATAATACGTTTTTTACTGGAATAATATTTGGGGTGGATGACGAGACACACTGACATGAAATATGGAGCCAATAAGCATCCACGCACCAATATTATCTTAAAATCATCCGATTTCCACATAATTTTTAATAATATACTGTAATTAAATTATATCAGGAACAAACAAAACAACCAGATGCAACTGCACCTTTTTTTTTCTTGCTTTTCTTGATGATGGTGATTCCCCCCATTCAAAAGCATGTATTTGATAAGAAGTAAAACGATAATATCATACACTGTTATTTGTTACTCCGTATTATTTATCATATGATGATAAGAAAATAGATAGATACAAAAAGTAAATCAATCAAAATGTAATGATAAGCTCTATAATTTATTTTGTTTCATTATTCGTACAATTAAGCAACTTGAATAACATACTACTCGGTTGTCGGTTACAAACATTTTAGTGATTACAAACATTTTAGCGATTACAAAGACAAAATTTTATTCCTCGTCTCTGAACTTTACATCAAATTTGACTCCTCATCCTTTTTTTTGTGTGCATCCCTCGTCCCTAATGTATCACAATTCTACATCCCTCATCTTTTTTCTTGACTCCTCGTCCTTTTTCTTTCTGTCAATTCTACATCCCTCGTCCCTAAAAAGGACGAGGGATATAGAATTGTGATACATTAGGGACGAGGGATGCAAAAAAAAAAGAAAAAGGACGAGGAGTCAAATTTGATGTAAAATTCAGGGACGAGGAATGAAATTTTGTCGATTACAAACGAAGTACTCCGTAGTTGACACAAGTGGTATTCTATATATTTATGCTTTTTGCAACAAAATATACACATCTCAAATTTTGTTGTCATATCATTATCTCTTGATATTTTATAATTAATTTATGGATTTTGCTAATTAATCCTTAGCGTTGTCGTTAGAGTGCACAATTATATTGTACACAATGGTTAAGATTGGTCTTTTGATATCGGTTATGTAAATGTACAATGCATATTCATGTTAATAACAGCTTTAAGAATTATCATTAACATAATCTTTAAGTCATAAGTACAGATAATTTTGTTATGATGGAATAATCCAAGTTTGTGCAAGATGGCCGTTTTCTATCAGTCCATTTAGTTGATGTCAAATACTTTAGCTCCACATAAGCGCTACGTCCACGTCAATGTTTTTAGGTACGACAAATGCAAAATTTATACGTCCTTCTGAAGGTATCCAATTTTCAATTGTTGTTTTGCAACTAATAAACCTTATCGATTTTGGAATAGTTATTTACTTCGTGAACCATAAATTGTACAGAAATTCACTATGATTCACAGTATTATAGTTAATTCTTCTTAGTGCCACTGGAAGTCATGGAAGATATAAACAACAACAACAAAACTCAATTCCACTGAGTACATGGAGGTATGATGTAGACAATACTCATCCCTATATCCTAGAATAAAGAGAATTCATTTCTCCAACACGAGTGAAAAGCACCCCGAGAGTAGAGAAAATCTTTCCTCTTAATGTTCTATGGATAGAGAGATTGCTTCCGAATGAACCTCCGGCCAATAAGTAGGTTAAAAAAACGTGAGACGCCATGAAAATGTGATAATCAAATTTTTATAGGTTCTAAACATGTCTGAAATTTAATTTAGTCTTTAAACGACGGTAATGAAAATATATAAACTAAATTAAATATTGTGATTGTAAAACTCTCTGGATTATTTACAAATTATTTCTAACTTCTTCCTAAAACTCTTTGAATTATTTACAATTATTTCTAACTTTTAAATTATTCCTAATTTATTAAAGGCGACTTCCTCCGCACCCCTCTTAGTTTTAAAGATTTGTAATTTATGTCAATGACCACATAAGTGGAGTACATGGAGTATGATGTAGACAATACTCATCCCTATATCCTAGAATAAAGAGAATTCATTTCTCCAACACGAGTGAAAAGCACAACGAGAGTAGAGAAAATCTTTCCTCTTAATGTTCTATGGATAGAGAGATTGCTTTCGAATGGACCTCCGGCCAATAAGTAGGTTAAAAAAACGTGAGACGCCATGAAAATGTGATAATCAAATTTTTATAGGTTCTAAACATGTCTGAAGTTTAATTTAGGCTTTAAACGACGGTAATGAAAATATATAAACTAAATTAAATATTGTGATCGTAAAACTCTGTGGATTATTTACAAATTATTTGTAACTTCTTCCTAAAACTCTTTGAATTATTTACAATTATTTCTAACTTCTAAATTATTCCTAATTTATTAAAGGCGACTTCCTCCGCACCCCTCTTAGTTTTAAAGATTTGTAATTTATGTCAATGACAGCTTTGACAGTGTTTAGGAATGGTCTGCCAAGGATAAGGGACACTTTGATATCCTCTTCAATATCTTTGATTACAAAATCTACGGGAAAGACAAACCGATCTATCCTGACCATGACTTCCTAGAAAATTTCCTCGGGGGAGTTTAGCCGATCTTTCAGCTAACTGAATGCTCATCCTAATTGGTTGCAAATTACCCAGTCCTAGCTTCTTATAGAGAGAATAGAGCATTAATTAACGATCGCTCCTAGATCAGCTATGACATTGCTAATTTGAATATCTTGAAGGTAGCAAGGTATCGTGACTTTCCAGGATCTCCTAACATAGGTGGTAGTCTATGAGTAAGAGCTAAAGAGCATTCTTCACTTAAAGGTATAATAGCTATATTTGAAAGTAATTCTTTCAAAAACTTTGTATAGTTAGGCATTTCTGCTAAGGCATCTAATATTTTACGTTTAAGTGTAATCCGTTAAAAATGTCTAAATATTTTTCAAATTGAAATTCCCGTTTTTCTTTCGTAAATCTCCCACGGTAAGGTATTCGCGGGCGCGAAATAATTACTGGTGGTTGACTAATAAGATCCGGTAGGTTAACAGGTTGTCAACACGCACATGATCTTTTTGGTAAGTATTGGACGTAGAAGTTTCATTGATTGAAATTTAAATAGTTGTTCTTTTCCACCCCTTGTTACAACTAAGACGTCACCATTAACTGCCGAAAGTGTCTGAAGGTAGCCGGATTTCAAACTTTGTTCATCGTCAAGCTTAGCTTTTAACAAGTTTAAATTTTTTTGACTTTTTCCGTAATAAAATCATAATTGCGTATCAAAATATCGTGCTTGCTTTGGATCTCTATGTTATAAATATTTAAATAATTTTGAGGTGCCATAAAATTCGCTAAGACTTGTCGGGAGGATGAACGTAAATTGAACTGTGCATTTTCCACAAATGATTGAAATTGCTGGCTAGAGGTAATGGCTACCTCTGGTTCTGAAGTAAATAAGTAAGGCTGACGAAACATAATTTAAAATACTGAAAATTTAACTTTTAAGGGGGTTTCAATTCCTTTTAAAAGGGTCTTTAATCAACTAAAATAACTAGTTTTCTAAAATCGTATGCCAAAATGTCCCCTAATGAGAACTAACAATACTTTGCCCAATGTGTTCGAATTTGGTTCCCCGTGGCCAATCAAACCTTGTATGGGTAGGCATGATTGATATGGCTAAACGGACGGTTTTATTTGTTCGGTGTCGTTAGGTCGCAACACGTCAGAATTAGCTGTCACAAGGGCGTAATGGTTTTATCATTTATATTTAGCTGGGGTTCCTAGCTATAACTCACCTACTTGTCTTCCTTTTAACGAGTAAGTGGTAAATATAACTCAGGTTCGTATTTTTGTATGTTTGCTCAGTAATGTGGGACAAAAGTGCCATACAGTTAACCCTAGTGACAAGAGGTGATAGATTAAGAAAAACGGTAATTTAACTTATAAAGATAAAGATATATAGGTATGGAGAATAGAATTCTGAAGGAGAAATATCACAAGAGTTTGATTTCGTAAGATAAACACTAAACCTTAATCAACTGGGTTATAAACCTAACTGATTTGTCACTAAGAGTTTAGGCCTTGAAGATTCTGGCTAAGACGAATATCCCTACTTCCAACGTTAACCTAAAGGGTTTAAACGACCTTATGGATAGAATCCTAGGTACATGAACAAAGTGGTATACCCAATAAAGGAAAGTCTCAGCTTTTCCTAATCTTAGTTGGTCTAACTAAAGCAATATTCTACCACTTAATCACTATGCTATGCCTTAACATTAATAGATATGCAATCTTAGATATTCTAAGGTACTGCTATTTGGGTTAGAGGTCTCTCCTTTGCGATCACTTATTCAACCCCAGATCATCTTACAACATCTCAAGAACATTGCTTTTGACGCGAATCATGCTTTTGAGCAAGCTAGTGTTCACTGAACTCTCTGTTGCTAACTCTATTCACAACCTAAATGGGCAGCTCTTCTATGACGAATAAGTGGTTATTCGTACGTAGGTACTGTTGATCCCTTGATTAACAACAGGAGTATTGTAGGGGGGGGGGGGGGTGAATACAATTTCTTTTAATTAACTAACCAATTAAACACAGTTTAGTATTCAAGCATGTAATTTAAATAGAGTCAAAGGTAATTTTTCAACTGTTATTCTTTATTGATTAAATCACAAAGAATTACAACTATCTTTGGCGGAATGATAGTTGGTTGATACAGATTTACCTAAGTATAGCTATGAGGATAAACTTAAAGCTATTACATGTTTTGGACTCTAAATAAATAAACCCACACCACTAGTTGTTACAATAGTGGATACAACAATTTATAGTAGTCCTATTAACCGTGTAATAGTTCTATTGTCCACTGGTACATAGGATGTCTGTACTTGTGGGGAAAACTGCATCAGAGAGCGTGCTCTCTTCTTTCCTCTTTGGTAGCTATTTGCAGGAACACCCCAATTTGGTGTGGCACCACTATTTATTTAAAGAAATAGAATGTTGTGTTCCCTAGGTGTTGACAAAGTATAACACATGTCTGCACATGCGTTAAACTTCTGCATTCCCATGTTGTCTTGTAAGGTCGCTTGTCAGCCGCCGACGCGTGTCCTTTTCTGTTCAACTTTGTCTTCGACTTCTGTTGAATAGTACAATTGATGTAGACCACTCAGGAAACCACCATGCTTGTAATGGAGCATGGCTGTCTTGTGTTGTATGCTACTTACCAGGTTTACTGGTTCTTCTTATGCTGAGTCACTTGATATTCTTGAATTGCTGAGTACTCATCCTGTGCTGATTCGAAGATTACTCTCTACCTTGTGCTGGTAGACTAGGCAGCATACTGAACACTTGACATAGCAATATTTGCTGTCTATACATAAATAAACTTGTGCTGACTGCACATAACATTTTAGTGCAAATAAATTACAATTTTGTCATAATTAAATCCTTAATTATTTTGGGGACTCAACAATCTCCCCTTATTTGATGATGACAAAACTTATGAAATTTAGAGAAAACACTAAAGCCAGTACTGAGGGACCTAATGAAAAATAGGCAGTAAATTTGTCCCTTTTAAGTTTGTTTTTGGGATCTTTTGCTGAGTTATCCATATCTTATAACTTGATATGATTTTGAAGATAAACTCATTTTATTTTCATTACATCAGAGTATATACAGTAATTACAGAGCATCATAATGAACAATGAATTAATAAAAGATACAGTTTGAGCACTAGAAGGCTATTTGCCTCTATCTTTATCTTTTTTCTATTTCGTCACTAGATAGCTCTTCTTCTTTCACTTTCAAGGCAGCCCAAGCTTCAAGAAACAAGTAAGGCAGCTTAACAGGGTCATAGACTGGAACATGAGGAGGTAGAATGATGGGATCTCTTCTGTGTGGGCCTTCACCAGTAGATTTCTTTCTTTTAGGCTTTTGAGAAAGAACTTCTTCTACGTTTACTACTGGAGCATTCCCAAATTTTGTTGCTTTGTTTAAGAGCTCTTAGAGTTCTGGCTTCAATGTCTTTTTAATACCACTTTCAACGTTACCAATGAAGTACTCCAATATCTCCATCCATTCACTGAATCCGAAGGTTCTCAAATTAGTGTAGTCTACCCTCTCTTGAATGTTATCTTCCCTGCTGATACTGAAAGCTCTTTTTGTGCCTCTGTGCACTTTGATGATCTTGCTGAGATTTGATCTCCTGGTCAGTACATCACCATACTTGCTCCTATAATATTGATCAGATAGCTCAATTGTTCGTTCAGTTTCTATAGAAGCAGTAGCAGGTGCTTTCTCAGCAGCTTCCAGTTCATCAAGAGCTTTATCTTGTTCCTTAACAATAGCTTTGGCTAGCTTGAGGGACTCAGCCTCTTGCTTTCTATCAGCAGCCAATTTAGCTTCTACTTCCTGAAGCCTTACCCTTTTAGCATATTCAGCATCAGCATCCTCCATTCTTTGCCTTTCAACTTCTAAGCCCAAAAGATAATCATCGGCAGTAATATTCAGGGACTTTGCTGTTTCAATCATTTTCCTTTCCTCATCAGTTCTAAGGGCATCACGATACTGCCTTAGATCCATACCCAGTTGCCGAGCCTCATAAAAATGAGCTTTCTCTTCATAAGTATGTAGCCTTTGACCACTGTTATTTAGATACACGCCAATTTTAATGCCATAAGTTAAGGCAGTGATATAGAATGGCTGATCAAGAGGATGATGCAGCAATCTAACTTGGCGTATCCTTTCAGAAATAGCTTCTTGTATTTGCTCAAGCAATTCAGGTACAGTGATCTCCAGCCTGTAAGCTTCTATTTCATCAGGATTCATTCTTCTTAGATCTGGCTTACCTTGGGCAACTGAGTCATCTTCCCAAGTTGTGTGTTTATCATGACATTTTGGGGAAGATGGAGGATACATGATTGATTCTGATATGCCTGAAGAACTCACTGAAAACTGATTAATACGTTCATCCTGTGTTCTATCAAAATAAGCGCGAGTCTCGAGAGAAATAGGTGATTGAACAAACAGATGATCTCCTCTGCCCCAGATTGTAAAATCAGCAGGATCAACAGTATCAGTATCTTGTTTAACACCCAGCTCAGCCCCCTTAGCTGGGTCTTCAACACTTGTTCCACCTAGCAGCACACTACTGGCTGGGTCTTCTATCACAGCACTCCTTGCTGTGTCTTCAGTACCATCTGACTGATTAGTATCAGCTGGCACAACTGCCACAGTATCTTCATCAGCTGCCTCAAATAGGGGTCCTTTCCTTAGGGGCTGGTTATCCCTAGGAGCAGATTTCACCCTTTGTTTGTCGATTGGCATGGGTTTAGCTGATGGTTCTTGTGTTGATACTGGTTCTTGTGGAGGCAGATAGGGAACAATAGCAAGATGCTCCCCCTTAACATCATCAACATCAAGGTCTGTTATTTCTGCTGGCTGTTGTTGTGTAGCTGGCTGAATAGAAGATGCTGGTCGAGAAGATGAGCTAGTTTCTAACATTGCATCTAGCCATTTCATGAACATGTCAGATCTTACTCCTCCTGACCCAGTAGATTGTAGATAATCTTTCATTTCTTCAGGAGTCATTCGTTTGATCCTGTCTGCTCGCTCAGCATACAGCTTTGCCCTTTTCTTGTCATACTTAACCAGGAACTTAGCATTTCTTTTACGAGCATCTCTTTTATACTTTTTAATTTTGATTAGTTCATCATTAATATCCAACTTGTCTGGGTCCAGGCTTCTTCTATGTTCAATTCTGTGTTGTTTACGAGCAACATAAGCCTCCCATTTGGCATTAAAGGCATCATTTAAATCTTGCTGTCTCTTCTGATGTCTCTCTAATTTTCTTTTCATTTTCCTTTCAATCGTCTGAGAGACAACAAAGGATTCAGCAACAGCCAGCTCAGAAACATCACTGGGCTTACTGCCAGAACCAATATTATCCACTAATGTGGCAGACACACTGGGTTGAGATTCACCAGCTGCTTGTACACCAGCTTCAGTATGAGCGTTGCTGGGCTTAGTGCCAGCACCTTGACCAGTACCAGTACCATCATCATCACCATCTCTCCTTTACTGTTTAAGAGCCTTTTCATGCTCATGCTCCCCCTCATATTGTTTTCTCTTTTGGACTTCTTTTTACACTTCTTCTCTCCCTTTTTGTCATCAGCAGGGGCAGAAGGGTGATCAGGGGAAACCTGTGCATCAAGGTCACTATCTGACTCAGGAACTGAAAATGCAAAGTTGTTCCACTTAGCATCAGCAGGAGAAAGATGGGCACCATGATCTATACCATATTGTCGGGGACACAGATTTGAAGATCTAACTTCATTTCTTGCAACACCCATGGACATTTGATTAACAGTGGCCCTAACATCTGCTTGTTGAAAGGACCCGTCCTAATCCATCCGGACGAAGTCCATATCGATTATAAACGATTCACATCAGTTGATTACATCGCGAGGTACTTGACCTTTATATGATACATTTTACAAACATTGCATTCGTTTTTGAAAAGACAATCTTTCATTACATCTAAAGTTGACAGACATGCATACCATTTCATAATATATCCAACTATAATTGACTTAATAATGATCTTGATAAACTCAACGACTCGAATGCAACGTCTTTTGAAATATGTCATGAATGACTCCAAGTAATATCTTTAAAATGATCAAATGCACAGCGGAAGATTTCTTTCGTACCTGAGAATAAACATGCTTTCAAGTGTCAACCAAAAGGTTGGTGAGTTCATTAGTTTAGCATAAATAATCATTTCATAATTTTAATAGACCACAAGATTTCATATTTCTATTTCTCATAAACATACGTCCCATGCAAAGAGACGAAAATATCATTCATATGGATTGAACACCTGGTAACCGACATTCACAATATGTATATAAGAATATCCCCATCATTCCGGGATCCTCCTTCGGACATGATATAAATTTCGAAGTACTAAAGCATCCGGTACTTTGGATGGGGCTTGTTGGGCCCGATAGATCTATCTTTAGAGTTCGCGTCAATTAGGGTGTCTGTTCCCTAATTCTTAGATTACCAGACTATATAAAAAGGGGCATATTCGATTTCGATCATTCAACCATATAATGTAGTTTTGATTACTTGTGTCCATTTCGTAAAAACATTTATAAAAACAACACATGTATTCTCAGTCCCAAAAATATATATAAAAAGGGAATAATGAAGCTCACGCATATAAATATTGTAAAACAGTTAATAAAGCATTTGCATGTATTCTCAGCCCAAAAATGTAATGAGTAAAAAAGGGATTAAATGAACTCACCTTCAATATTTTGTAGTAAAAATATTTATACGACGATATTGAACAATGCAGGGTTGGCCTCGGATTCACGAACCTATATCAATTATGTATATTAACACATAATAACAGCTAACAAGTTTATTAATAATTTACATATCATACTACTAACTAAGTTATATTTATCCTTTATACCTCAAGTGGTATATATTTATATCTATAATACATTTATTAATATTAATATACTAAATACTTATTAAAGTAATTTAATAACATAATTTTTATCATTTATCATTTTATCATAATAGATATTTACTTCAAGATTTATATATGATAAGAATATATATATTTACATTATTAATATAGTTTATATATAGCTTACTTAATATCATTTTTAACAATAAAAATTTAGTAGTATGTAATATTAATATATTTGTAATGTACAAAATAATATCATTTATTTGTAATAATAATAATAATAATAATAATAGTGATAATAATGATGATAGTAATAATAATAGGAATAATAATATATATACTACCTCACAAAAATAGCTCCAAAACAATAACTGCCCATGCCGGGGCTCGAACCCGTGACCTCTCGCTAACCCAACAAAACCCTCAACCATTCCTCTATCCCTTCTTTTCTGATTAAAACCATGATTTAATTTATTTAATCTCATTTATGTTTCTTCTTCTTAAACCAAAGACCCATAACATCTTTCTCATATATTATCACAGAACCATTATCATCATTATCATCTATTTCCTTTGTTTACGGATTCATTATCATGTATCATATATTCACCCCTCGACTTCATCACTAGCTAACATGCCATTAATCCGGTAATCATCATCGGGAAGGATCAATGAAGCGTAGTTACAAGCAAGCTCTCTAACCGCCATCATCTATCATAATCCTATATTATATCTATATAATCACCATTTAAAACATCACCATTTACCATTGCACAGGGACCGAATAAAGTTGCAGCAGGACTTCGATCAAGTGACAACAATGAGTAACCGGTTTTTGATGGTGTGGTGAGTTTCGGCCCAAGACATTTGGAACAAGGCCCAATTAATTTAGCCCGATAGAAAAGGAACAAACAACCCAAGTTTGCGGCTAAAACAATTAAAGGGCCCGATATTATACCTCCTTTCACGGTCCAAATAAGAAAAAGAAAATGATGGTCTCGATATTATCTTTCTTTAACAGACAAGTGGGGTTGTTCTTTGGGTAGGTGTTGACCATGAAGGAATAGAAAAGAACGTGTAGTAATTTGGGTCGATTGCTACAAATAAAGGTGAGTAGCATGGCATTTTTTTTAATAGAAAGGTGTAGTGGCAACAATATGTAGGTGGGTTTGATTTCCTTTACAGCTCACCATACCTCATTATCATTACCTTGCCTAACCGTGTCCATCCAAAAATATCGACAGCTCACAAGGAAAGAAAATAATCAATTGAGTAGTAGTGATGTCTCAATAGCAGCGACTTTATTGATGGTGTGGTTTGAGGTTCGAAAGAAAGAAAATATAATAGAAAGGAAGAGAAAAAAAATGCAACGGTAGGTCTGTTAATGGTGATCTTTGTGGTGGTTCATGGCAGTCCACAACAGCAGCAGTAGCGAATGAAGATGGTGTCTACAGCTTGTTTTCGGTTTTTGAATCAGAAAGGAAAGAGGTATATTGATAGAGAGGTGATAAGGGTGATGGATGTATAGCGGTTTGTTATGGTGGTCACGATGGTTCGAAAGGAACTCATACAACCCGTTATGGGTTTGATAATGATGGTTAATTGGTGGTGCAATGGTGATGAAGATTGCAGGTGATGGAAGGTGGGTTGATCCATTCACGATGGAAGAAGAATTAAAAATAAAAATATGAAGGTGGTATTATCTATAAGGTGATGGCTTACGTGTTGTAACAGATAAATTAAATTCCAATTTGTTTTGTACTGAGATTGAAGTCGACAGATACCAATCAGGAAAGAAGAAAAAAAAACAAAAAAAAATAAAAGTAGACAATGAGGTTTAACAGATTTGTACTAATTCTGAATTGATTGGTACTACTTTAGATATTGAGATTCAACTTACAACAGATTGAAAGGGATATGCAACTATCACGACTTTTTTGTGTTTATACAATATGTATATACGGTGTATATATTTATATAAGTCTGTATATGTATTTATTAAATAAATAATTGTATTTATCAATATAATATAACTGTATTTGTATATATGAATAACTACTATATTTATATCAACTTATTAAATATATGAAGGGACATACTAATAATACAAACATAAATACATAATAATAATAATAATAAAACCAATAATAATGATAATAGAAATAATAATGATATTAATATCATAATTATACCAAATAAGAATGATGAAAATAATAACTTTAAATAAAATGATAATTTTTAGTAATCAAATTAATGATAATACTTTTGATAATCATATTAATTATAATTATAATTTTACTAATAACAATGACACTAATAATGATAACATTAATATAAATGATAATTGTTAGTAGTAAAAAAAATAATAATAATGACTTTTAATGATATTAATAATAAAATAAAATAAATGATAATAATAATGTAATAAATTACCTGTATCAGATTACGTATGATGTATTATAATTTTAATAGTATTATTAATACTGATATTAATATTAATATTTATTTTAATGAAATTACCTTAACTTGTTTAAATAACCATCGAGCGTTACAATCGTTTACTACATGAATTTGAAACCAATTATATGTATTTCCAATATACTATTTTTATATATATATAGTTTGAGTGCTAATTACATATTTTTAAATCAATAGATTTAATGTTATTATATGTTAACGAATAATATTCATATATATATATATATATATATATATATATATATATATATATATATATATAAATATCTATTTATGACTATTTGTTCGTGAATCGTTGGAAGTGGTCGAAGGGTAATTGAATGTATGAACATAGTTTAAAATTCTTGAGATTTAACTTAACAAACTTTGCTTATCATGTCGGATACATATAGAGATTAAAGTTTAAATTTGGTCGAAAATTTCCGGGTCATCACACTTGTAGGGCAGCCATTTGTTGCATAGTCTCCACCAATTGAAGATAAGCAGAGACAGGAACCATATTAGCCATTTGCTGTTCCTGCGAATCCAACCTCTCTGTCAATACCCGATTCTCTTCATTAAGAAAAAGATTCCTTTGATTAGCAGCATCAAGATCAATTTGAAGACGGGCAATATGATCAGCATATTCAGTATGAGAGATGATTCGCCTTTTGAGATCCTCCTCTTCTTCAAATTGTTTGACAATAGCTTCCACCACTAGATCAACAAAATCACATACTTTTTTGAGCTGGTTTTCAATGGTAGAAGTGGTAACCTCCCCAGCTCTGCGTATGGCTTCAGTCATTCTATCAACAATAGCAGAGCGAATGGTGCTTTATAGATCTGGTGTAACTTCGGCTAACATCTTATAGATAGCCAGGATGGAGATGGCAGCCACCTCATCAGCATTAAAACTGCTGGTTGAGGGGCGATCACTAGAAGCTAACAAAGGAGTACCTCCGTGGGGTGGTGGAGGTGGAAGGTCAGAATCTGACTCGTCACCATGATCACCATCATTTTTACCTTCACCCGAAGGTTTAGAACCACTGGTATCCTTGTCAGCATCATTATCAGCATCATCAGTTAGATCCACTGGTTTATCTTTGGAACCAGTCACATTATCATGAGTGACTGGTTCTCCCTTACCAGTACCTTTATCAGCATCACCATCAGATGAAGAAGATGATGAGAAAGAAGCTGATGAATCAGAAGGTACTGGCAAATCAGGGACATTTTGCATAACACATTTACCAGTAGCAGGATCTATGATGAACTTGAGAGGCCTCCATGTACTAGGCCATGGAGAAGCAGCTGGAGCCATACCAAAGTAGTGATAGTATGGCTGCTCATTAACTTGTTGTAGCGTGGCCAACATCTCATATATCTCTTCTCTTGCTGGTCGATCTAGCTGAGATAATAGCTCAGTCAGCTCCTCTTCGGGTAATTTGCTGGCTGAGACTATAGCACTTTGGGGATCAATAGTCAGTTGATCCACCATTAAGGCAACTCTGGGAGTGATGGATGCTCCCCTATAGATGAAGTTAGGTATAACTTCATTAGGATCTGGTACCTGGCACACATATGGTTTCTTCTCAGCAGAAGCAGTAGCCTGAGAAGAATCAGTGGTGGCAGTAGCAGAGGTACCAGCATCCATAGTGGGTTCTGTAGAACTAGTGACATGTGCAGAATAGGCAACATTTGCTGCGATAAGCTCATCAGTAAGCACAACATCATCTTGATCACCACCTGTGATAATCTCCTCAATAGAAGTAGATGGAGAAGTAACAGTGGCAGTGCCAGAAATATCAACATCAAGAACCTCCTTAACAATATTACCAATGACCTTTTCAAGTACAGGATGAGGTTTCATTATCATCTCCTCAACCACTTCAGAATCAGTGGTTGAAGCAGCAATACCAGAGACAGTAGGAGGAGTAGCAGAAATATCAGTAGTAGCTAGCTCCTCATTATCAGTAAGAACAGTGGAACCAGCAACCACATTGTCTCCAGTAGAGCCAGTAGCAGTAGAAGCAACAGTACGAGTATCAGTACCACCAGTAGAAAAATCAGTAGCACCAACACCAGTAGCAGAAACGGAGAGCTCATCAGTAGAAACAATAACATCATTTTCTTGCTCCCCCTCTGCCTGTTCATCTACCCTGCTAAGAACTGAAACAAAAGAACATTTTATGGTAACAACTGTAGAACCAAATAAATTTGACTCAACAATTGCATCTGTTGTTTGGTCTCTGGGGATAGACTGGTGATTTAGCTAGCCCTTCGATTGAGACAGAGTTAGGTATCAGTAAGTACAGCTGTGACTCTGCTAACTCATTGGCAATACATGTTGACCCAGATAGTGTAAGAGTTCTGGCTGGTAATGATGTAGGAGTGAGACTCTTAGCATGATCCAAGTAACATTTAGGGTGTGCAGTGGCCTGAGCTGATTTAACACGATGAGGAACCAGCTCAAGACTGCTTTGGGGGTTATTTATGTTCTCTGCTGGTTGTACTGTCAGCAGAGGATATTACATGATGTTCATTTTATAAAAATGTGGAAGTGCCTGGTTAGAAGAGTATGGGTTGGAACTCTCCTTAACACTATTTTTAAAACCAGTCAGCTTGGGAGTAAAGGTTGTACCTTTAACTCCAATTTCATTTTTCAAGTCAGCAGTTAAAAGATTTTTAATTAAGTTAGAGATTTCTGCTGTTTGGTCTAGAGACACACCAGGTTCCATAACAGCTTTCTTTTCAGAAGCAGCAGTTGAGACTGGGGCAATCCCTCCTGTGGTTTGCTTGGAGCCAGCTTTAGCTCGTTTGGATTTGCCTGTTACCAAGAAATAGTTAAGCAACGAATTCCAATACTAGAAGTGGGTAGTCAGTATATAAGACTAGGGCTATTCTTTATGATCAGAGAGCACTAGATTCTAATACAACTACTGCTTTACCAGTATGTGAGTCGGTGGCTGTACTAGTTGAGGTAGCTGTCTTCTTCCTTTTCACAGCTGGCTTTCGCTGAGGTCCCTCCCCCTCAGCTGGTGCAACACCAGAGGCAGTCGTTTGGGCAACTCCACCTTGAGCAGCGAGATACTCAAGCATTGCTGGCGTCAAAGCAGCATATGGAGCAGTAGGTTTATCCTTTGGAATCCCCCTTGCTTTAGAGGCAGGTCAAATGATTCATCAGCGATCTGCTGGTAAGCTTCACCCAGCTCATTTTCAAAAACAAGGCTCAAAAACCTTGAAAGGGGATTAGATGTGTTTGTTTGGGTGCAAGCAGCATTTCCCTTAGCCTCAAATAGATTTCACCGACGTAATCAATATTACGGTTAAACAGCATGACGTGACCAATCTTCAGCTCAAAATCTGAGCATTGATCAAAACTTCCAGAATTCTGGCTGATACACTGAGTCAACAGCCCAAAAAAGTAATACCACAGCGGTGGCATGTTCTTTCTTAGCGGCGTATGAGTAATTGGACCAGCATATCCGATTGTCTCCAGCACTTCCCTCCTGAAATAATCGCTCATCGGTGAATTAACAAATGGACCACCGGGTAATTGAAGGGCATGACGGATGACATCAACAGTGATCGAGCAGTATAGGGTTTCAGTCACCATGCCACGAATACAAGGAGCATTCTGTTGAGTGGTGGCCATGGTGGCAGTATAACAGAATCTTGCTAAACAGACTGGATAGAGGCGAGAAGGAACTTCGGTTATGGATCTCGCCAAGGGGCATCGCCTGATGTAGTCGATCAAAGCCTCATAGCCAATGTTCGCTTTAGACTTGGGAATAGAGAGAGTGTGTGCTGCATTGCCTCTGAAAAGGTGAATCAGTGCATGGTCTGGTGCATTAGCATCCCTGATCAGGTTGGGGTTGAAGATTGAATAGTGGACCCTGTACAACTTGTTCTTCAATGACCGGTGGAGGGTGTTGTTCTGGTTGTTGTGGTTCCACCGCTTGTTGTTGCTGTTGTTGTTCCTCTGGCTGATTTTCAGCTGGTGGTGATTGGTGTTGTTGTTCTGCTATTGATGAAATGTTGAAGATGAATGTATGAAATATTTGAAGATTTGAGATTTTTAGAGAGAAGAGTGTGTATTTGAAAGGTAAATCAAAGAATTAATAATCGAAGGTTATTATGTGGAATTGATCACCTTATTTAACCTTTCGGATTGGTGAAAAAAGTACAGGAGAGAGAAAATGGCAACTGTCATCTGCAGGCGAGTGGGCAGATGTGACAGACTGATACGTTTTCGAGGGGACACAGACTGTTGACATGACGTTTAATCGGCTTGAACACTCATACCTCCCATTAAGCATTAAATGCAGCAGTTTTCAAATCAATTTGAAGTTAAAAACCATAAGATAAATTTTGTATTAAATATAAAAATTCTTTGTGACATTTAATATGTAATGAATTTAATTTTAAATCATTGGGAGTAAATGAGTTTCAGATTTAAGGTATCATTTAAGTATTGTGAGATATTTATTATATCGTTTTGAACATTGAATAACCATGATATAAAAGACCTTGTTGTGCTAACTTTTTGACATGTAGGCAGTAAGTGAAAGAATTTGTGACTTACTGGTTTGCCCTACATGTTGTAGAGCCAGCACACCAACAAAGTTGCGTTTTATTTTAAAGTTCAAGCATACCCAGCTCAGAGATGAGATAGTTAAAACGTTTCTCATCTAAGGGCTTTGTGAAAAGATCTGCTAACTGCTGGTCTGTTGAAATAAAATGTAGCTCCACATCTCCTTTCTGAACATGATCCCTTATGAAATGATATCGAACGTCAATGTGTTTTGTTCTAGAATGCATCACAGGATTGTTGGTAATTGCAATAGCACTTGTGTTGTCACAGTAGATTAGAGTTTTTGTAACATGAACACCATAGTCCTTCAGCTGGCTTTGCATCCATAGTACTTGAGCAGTACAACTACCAGCATAAACATATTCTGCCTTAGCAGTAGATGTGGACATAGTATTTTACTTTTTGCTCGTCCAGCTGACTAGCCTACCACCCAGTAACTGGCAACCACCAGTAGTACTATTCCTGTCTATTTTACACCCTGCAAAGTCAGCATCTGAATACCCAATTAGCTCAAAATCCTGGTCTTTGGGATACCAAAGACCACGTTTAGCAGTACCTTTCAGATACCTAAATATCCTTTTTACTGCTAGCAAGTGTGACTCTTTAGGATCAGCTTGATATCTGGCACAGAGACATGTGGCAAACATAATATCTGGTCTGTTGGCTGTAAGATAAATTAGGGATCCAATCATACCTCTATATTCAGTAATATTGACTGGTTCACTATTGGGATCAGCATCTATTTTAATAGATGCTGCCATTGGGGTCCCTATATCTTTTAAACAGGTCAGACCAAATTTCTTTAACATATCTTTGATATATTTATCTTGACTTATAAAAATTCCATCATTAAGTTGTTTAACTTGCAATCCTAAAAAGTATTGCAAATCTCTTTGTAAGATAATTTCATATGTCTTTGACATAAGTTTTGAAAAATCTTGACAATGTTTCTCATTTTTAGATCCATAAATAATATCATCCACATATATCTGTACCAGCAAGAGATCACCATCTATCTCTTTTGAGAATAGAGTGGTATCAATTGTTCCAACTTTAAAACCTATACCAGTGAGATACACATGAAGTGTCTCATACCATGCTCTTGGTGCCTGTTTGAGGCCATAAAGAGCCTTGTCTAGCTTGTAGACATGGTCTTGATATTTACTACTTACAAAACCAGGAGGCTGTTTGACATAAACTTCTTATTGCAGCTTCCCATTTAGAAATGCATATTTAACATCCATCTGGAATACCCTAAAGTTCATCTTAGCAGCATATTTCAAGAACAATCTGATAGCTTCCATCCTAGCCACTGGAGCATATGTCTCTCCATAATCAAACCCTTCTTCCTGTTTGAAACCCTGAGCTACCAATCTAGATTTGTTTCTGATCATAATCTCATCTTCATCCATCTTATTCTTGAAGACCCACTTGGTACCAATGATCTTCTTAGTTTCATCATCAGGTTTAGGTACCAATGTCCAAACCTTATTCCTATCAAACTGGGAGATCTCTTCTTGCATAGCTTCTGCCCAACTTGGATCTTTGATTGCTTTATCAGGACATGTAGGTTCGATGGTAGACACAAAGTTTACATGCATGCAAAAGTTGCTGGTTGCATGTCTTCTTGTTTTAACACTGCTTGCCAGATTACCAATAACTTGTTCAATAGGATGCTCCTTTGTCCATCTAGTGTTATGAACAGGTGAGCTGGTTCTGGAACACACAGCATCTTGATCATCAGCTGGCTCAAAGGAATGGGCAGCAGTGGGAGACAGCTGTTCATTATGAGTGTAACCAGTACCAGCTTGAGATCCTTCAGAACCAGTAGACCTATGCTCCAGTTGTAAAACTTCAGTAGAGCCAGTAGGTCCACATGATTTAGACACAGATGGAACAGAGTGTTCCATCTCATCATCAGAGAACCCAGCAACTTGGATTGGAGAGGGAAATGCTACTGGTTCTTCTTCATCATCAAGAGCTTGCTGAGTAGGCTCTTCAAACAATAACTCTTCATCTTCTTGACTAGTAGATGAAATAGGGGCAGTTTCATCAAATGTAACATTAATGGATTCTTCAAAATAACCCCTTCTTTTATTGAAAACCCTATATGCCTTTGACATGTTGGAATATCCCAAGAATATACCTTCAACAGCCTTAGCATCAAACTTGCCTAGCTGATCCATATTGTTTAGAATGAAACAGGGAGTGCCAAATACATGAAGAAATGAAATTGAGGGTCTTTTGCATTTGAGAACTTCATAAGCAGTTTTCTGATGTCTTTTCACAATTAAAGATCTATTCTGGGTAAAACAAGCAGTGTTCACAGCTTCTGCCCAATATGAATTTTTCAACCCAGACTTAAATAACATAGATCTTGCTGCTTCAATGAGAGTTCCGTTTCTTCTTTCTGCAACACCATTCTGTTGAGGTGTTCTCACAGCAGAAAAGTTCTGTGAAATACCTTTGTCAGCACAAAATTCTTCCAATGTTGCATTTCTGAATTCTATACCATGATTACTTCTAAGCTGCTTCACCATTTACCCATTCAGTAGTTCCATTCTTTTTATAAAATTGATAATTTCATCAGCAGCTTCACTCTTTTGCTTCAAAAAGAACACCCAAGTGTATCTGGAATATTCATCAATAATCACCAGTATATACTTCTTCCTACTACAGCTGGCTATATTAATAGGACCAAAAAGATCCATATGAAGAAGGTGAAATGGTTTCTCAACAGATGAAATCTGCCTTGATTTGAATGAGGCATGGTGATGCTTCCCTTTTTCACAACCAGGACACAATCTGTCCTTCACATAAGACATTGTGGGTAGCCCAGACACCAAACTTTTGCTAGATAACTTATGAATATCTTTGAAGTTGAGATGTGAGAGTCTCTTGTGCCATAACCACTTGAGGCTGTTTGCTGCCTTTGAATAAAAACAAGTATCAGTTGTTGTGACTGCTGTGTTCATGTCGATTTGATACATGTTCTCATGTCTTTTTACTATCAGTAGAGGCTTCCATGTCTTATCAAAAATAGTGTCAATTTTCTTTCTGAATTGGACTATCTTACTTTTGCTTATCAGTTGGCTTATGCTGAGTAGATTATGTTTAAGCCCAACGACATATGCTACATTTGAAAATGTAACATTCCCATTTGTTAAAGTACCAAAACCCTTTGTGTAACCCAGCGAATTATCTCCATATGATACAACTGGACCATCCTTTTCTTGATAGTCCATCAGCAGGGACTTACATCCGGTCATATGTCTCGAGCAACCACTATCGAGATACCAGATTTGCTTGTTTTGAATGCCCTGCACAGTAGCTAAGAGATTAGTTCTTTTTGGGAACCCATCCAAGGATGGGTTCTGGAAGGGTCATCTTTGATGATCTCTTCCTGTCTACTGGTTTGCTTGAAGAGGCAGCAGCAGATGGGGTTAGGGTTAGAGTACACCGGTTGGCTAAGTGAAACTTGCTGCCACAGTTGTAGCATTTTCTCACATTTGTTATCGGTGACTGGTCATACACTGAGTAAATGGGTGCAGTAAGATCGGGTCTACTTTCAGATATGGCAGCTATGAGCTGGTCAAGCTTGACAGTCATTATCTCAGTGTTAGATGACCCAGCACATGATTCCACAATTTGGTTCACTTTAGCTTTTTCCTTAAGGGCAGCTTTTCTTTTAGAACCAGTACCATAATCATGGTATACTGCTTTGCCTTTGTTGTTCGACGAGTCAGCGTGGGAAGTTACTGACCCGTCAGCTGATGCTGGTCAATTCTTGGGAATCTTGATTGCTGCCTTTGACTTGCCAGTATTGCGTTTTGCTGGCTTGTCAGCAGCTACTGGTTGACCAGTACAATTTTCATCAGCTGGCTCAGCATTGATGGAATTTGAACACGAAGGGGAATCAATTGATTTTAACTTTCTTTGATTGTTTTCAGTGATTTCCCTTTTAATGCGTCTTTCCTTTGGAGTCATATAGTAATGCTTGAGGGATCAGTAGTTTCATCAATTGAAGTACTGGTTTCCTTGGCTTTTACTTCATCCTCCAAAATTTCTTTCATGGACGGTGGTGGGGTCTCAGTAGGTCTGACAAACTTATTTGTTAAGACCTTTTTACCCTTAACTATCTTGGCAAAGGTATTTGGCAAGATAGCTTTAGGATCTGTTTCAAGAATGGGGTCCATGTAAGTAACTTCTGCGAGAGCAGCAGCAGCATCATCATAGTTAGCAGCAAAGAAAGCTTCAACTTGGGCAGACACCTGCTCATTTACACACTTAGCTGTGTGTTGAGCAGATGTACACCATGAACCAACAACCTTCTTGAGGTCGTTTAGCTGGTTCTTAACATCTGCTGCCTCAACATGAAGAGATTTTAAAGCAAAATTTTGTTTTTCAAGTTTTGAAATTTCATCCTTCAAGATCTTAATTTCATCAGTTTTGCTTTTAAGTTTATCATTTAAAGATTTGTTATCATTTTTCAAAACTTCTTCACGTTTACTGCCTCTACATAAATCAACTCTTAGGTAGTCAAACATTTCAGCTTTTTCATCATCAGTATAAGTTCGAAAATTATCAACCTTATACAGCATTTCAGATTTCCATTGAGGTGAATCCTTTTTCCAATCAGCTTCCCTCATATCAGCCAAAAATATACTACCATTATCATCCTCATCAGACTCCTCGACCTCCTTGGCCATCAAACACAGCTTTTTACCAGAAGCATAACCAGCATCATCATCATCAGTATCACTGTCAGAAGATGAAGAAGAGCTGGTTTCATCCCAATCATGATGCTCAGCAACTAGAACCTTTTCTGGCTTCTTTCCCTTCTTATCAGCCTTTACACTTTCCTTCATCTGAGCCTTCATAGCTTTGTACTTGTTCTTGTACTTATCAGCTATTGAGAAGGAGTTAGCATGTGATGTTGAAGGTTTCCTGGACATGCATTCAGCAGCAAAATGTCAAACCTTCCCACAATTGTAACACTCAAATTTAGGACCCTTGACTGATTTGCTGATATACCTAGCACTTGATTTCGTACTCCCTTTATATGGCTTGCTGGTTCTATTACGATTGAACCTTTTGAACTGCCTAGCCAGCAAAGCCATACCTTCAGCAAACCCTTCCACATCATCTTCATCATCACTGCTTTCTTCAGACCCAGTACCACTATCCACCTCATCTTCAGCTGACTCTTCTTCTGCTGTCAACTTTTGAACCAGTAAAGCCTTTTGAGCTTTCTTTTTAGCAGCAGCCATAAGAGCAGTATCATCTGTTTTAGAAGATTTTGAAGTGGTGGGGACAGACTTAAAATTTTCTTTCAAGTTTAGTTCAAGTTTAGCTTCTGCCTTCTCATGGTTTCAAAGTGTACCATAGAGGGAAGACATGTTAAAGTTCTTTAAACTCTGGGTGGTTCTTAGAGGGTCAGTCACTGGTTTCCATTTGGCAGACAATGAGTCAATGAATTTGCTTACTTGTTCAAAATCAGTATATGTGATTTTTAAAGTAAGCATGTCAGCAACTAAGGAGTTAAACCTAATGAAGGTTTGCTTAATGGTCTCATTCTTATAGGCAAAGAACATTTCATACTCTCTTTTCAAAGCAATAATCTTGTTCTGCCTAACCTCATCCATGCCTTCATAAGTAACATCTAGATAGTCTAACATAAGCTTAGCATTCAGTTTTCCCTTAATCAGTTTGAATAGATGGTTAGGTAAAGTTATAGCTAACAGAGTTCTGATCTTAGGGTCAAGTCCAACACGACGTTTGTCCTCAGCATCCCATTTGGCTGGAGTGAGAACAACCTCTCTGCCAGGAATGACAGGAGTGTCAGTAGTGGCTGGAATGCTATCAATAGTTTCAGTTGGAACAAATGGACCATTTGTGGCAATAAAAGGCATAAGTGGGTCAATAGACTCCAGGTGAAGCATGAACCTTGCCTTCCAAGTTTCATACTCATCTTCATCGAATTTGGGTGGTCTATAGGATGAGTCATTTTTAAGGTAAGCTGTATTTGAGTATGCAGCCATGAGAGAATTCAGATCCAAGATATTAAATTATCAAGACTGAAGCTCTGATACCAGTTGTTGGTCCCTTAATTAACAACAGGAGTATTTTTAGGGGGGGGGGGGGTGAATACAATTTCTTTTAATTAACTAATCAATTAAACACAGTTTAGTATTCAAACATGTAATTTAAATAGAGTCAAAGGTAATTTTTCAACTATTATTCTTTATTGATTAAATCACAAAGAATTACAACTATCCTTGGCGGAATGATAGTTGGTTGATACAGATTTACCTAAGTATAGCTATGAGGATAAACTTAAAGCTATTACATGTTTTGGACTCTAAATAAATAAACCCACACCACTAGTTGTTACAATAGTAGATACAACAATTTATAGTAGTCATATTAACCGTGTAATGGTTCTATTGTCCACTGGTACATAGGATGTCTGTACTTGTGGGGACAACTGCATCAGAGAGCGTGCTATCCTCTTTCCTCTTTGGTAGCTATTTGCAGGAACACCCCAATTTGGTTTGGCACCACTATTTGTTTAAACAAATAGAATGTTGTGTTCCCTAGGCGTTGACAAAGTATAACACATGTCTGCACATGCGTTAAACTTCTGCATTCCCATGTGGTCTTGTAAGGTCGCTTGTTAGCCGCCAACGCGTGTCCTTTTCTGTTCAACTTTGTCTTCAACTTCTGTAGAATAGTACAATTGATGTAGACCACTCAGGAAACCACGATGCTTGTAATGGAGCATGGCTGTCTTGTGTTGTATGCTGCTTACCAGGTTTACTGGTTCTTCTTATGCTGAGTCACTTGATATTCTTGAATTGCTGAGTACTCATCCTGTGCTGATTTGAAGAATACTCTCTACCTTGTGCTGGTAGACTAGGAAGCATATTGAACACTTGACATAGCAATATTTGCTGTCTATACATAAACAAACTTGTGCTGGCTGTACATAACATTTTAGTGCAAATAAATTACAGTTTTGTCATAATTAAATCCTTAATTATTTTGGGGACTCAACAGGTACTATATCCCTATTGTGACGTTAAGCACACATAACTACTTACCTTGTACCCTAGGGTTGATCAGGTCATAATACTAGGTTATAGCCACGTGAATAAGCGGAAAGGGTGATCCGTAAATTAAACTTCTAAACCATCAGGGTTTCAGCATAACAGTATGATAAGTCTCAGATAAAGTATTAAACATATAATAAACATTTGTAACAGATAGATAATCATGCAAGATGAAAGCAACTTAAGATAATAAGATAACTTCATTAAATTAAGGAAAGCGTTCACCATTTATAGACGAGATCTGGACCATTACAAGTGCTGACATCCTCTAGACCGCTCCTCTTACAATCTTCGGCGTTCGCCTCCGGGTACTTAATTTTCCGCTCAGAGGTGAGAAGGCATTGAAAGCTCTAGTGAGAGAAAGTGTATTGTAGTGAGAGAGTGAAGAGAGGTATGTTAGAAATTGGATGACAAAAAGCCTTTAAATAGACATAAAATTTGCCTGCAAACGGCTGGCAGGACGTTTGGCAGGCCGTTTTTGGAGGCCGTTTGCTAAGGCAAGCCTTTATCGAGCCCGTTTGCTCTGACCGTTTGGCAGGCCGTTTGCCATACTGGCAGGCTATTTGGAAAGCCGTATGGCAGGCCGTTTGCTTGCCTGGTCAACCTGATTTCACTGGATCGTAACTTGATTTCTTGTCTTTCACCGTTTTCGCTCTAGAATCTTCGTTTTAGCTCCGTTTCTCCTGATTCTTTTTGCATTGTCTTCGTAATTACTTTATCTACAAATTTAACCAAAAAAGCGATTATTTTGCCGACATAGTTTTGAACTTTATGCTTTTGGGACTCAATATCGGGGGTAAAAACATGACTTTTTAGCCGATATCAAGGATCCATTTGGTCAAAATACTGTTCGGAAAATTCAGCAACCTAGCCCAACCAAAAATCCTAAAAACTATTGTGCTTCAAATATATATATAATGATCTAGTAGCTTGTGTTATTTTCACAAGGTTCTCCGGCAGTGGCACCAAAAACTTCCCCCTCTTGATACGCTTAGATTAGTCAAGTTTTTTATGTGTCACTAAGCATAAGGGTAATCTAAGGAGTATCTGGTAGAATCTTAACATTTATAATGATGGGGCCTATATCTGGCTATCACTTCTTTTTCTAAAAGGGTAGTAGCGGTAGTATGACATAGAGTCATTCTTTATAAAGCGACGAATGTGAAATTAGACAGGTCAGATTTCTTAGATTAATTAGATGAGAGTTTTAATAGTGAGGGTTTGATTGGTTTACTAACACTACTAAATTAAAATGCATAAAAGTAAAAAGGTGGAGGTTTCACGAGGTATGCTTCGATCGAGGTATAGCTGCTATGACAGTGATCAGTGTTGGGGTTAGTTGTCAAATATCTTAAAAGCTAAGGGAGACATAATTTTATCTTAAAGTATGAGTCAATCTAACAAGCCAACCAGACTCTGTTTTGAAGGTTGTCCAAGACATGGATGATAATGCTAAAAACGAACATATATTTCATAGCATTATTCCTCAAGAAAGACAAGCTTTTAGTTGCAATTGTTCTATTTACAAGTGATATTCGTTTAAAAAATAAAAGGTGAAGACAAAAGACAGATTCGACGAATTGAAGACGCAAACGACCAAAAATCTCAAAAGTACAAAAGACAATCAAAGAGGTTCCAATTATTGATAAGAAACGTCTCGAAATTACAAGAATACAAGATTCAAAATGCAAAGTACAAGATATAAAATAGTACGCAAGGACGTTCGAAAATTCGGAACCGGGACCAGAGTCAACTCTCAACGCTCGACGCAACGGACTAAAAATTACAAGTTAACTATGTATATAAATATAATATAATATATAATTAATTATATAAATTATATATATATTATATTATAATAAACAGTCGGCAGACTAAGATCCAATTTGGAGTGAGCTGGAATTTCAAACTCCGCGACTCGCGGAGTTTGAAGAGCAAAAATGCCGCGAGTCGCGGAGCTCCAAAAACTGAAACTCCCTATAAAAGCAAACGAATTCTGATCGCAAAAACACATAATATATATCCATCCATCTATCTAAACGTATATATTTATATTTATATTTTAATTTTAATTTTAATTTTAATTTTAATTCTAATAATAAGGGTATGTTAGCGAATGTTGTAAGGGTGTAAGTCGAAATTCTGTCCGTGTAACGCTACGCTATTTTTAATCATTGTAAGTTATGTTCAACCTTTTTAATTTAATGTCTCGTAACTAAGTTATTATTATGCTTATTTAATCTGAAGTAATCATGATGTTGGGCTAATTACTAAAATTGGGTAATTGGGCTTTGTACCATAATTGGGGTTTGGATAAAAGAACGACACTTGTGAAAATTAGACTATGGGCTATTAATGGGTTTTATATTAACTAAACAATACCTTGTTAATTTAATATACAAACTTATAATTCGACGTATTTATATATAACCACATACGCTTGACTGGGTACGGTGGGCGGGATATCTATAAATACCAATAATTATTCATTTTACCAGATACGGAACTGGATTAATAGTTAAATAGACTTGTTGAAATAGGGGTGAATTACATTCAAGGGTAATTGGTGTAATTGTTAACAAAGTAGTAAAACCTTGGTTTACACGCAGTCGATAACCTGGTGTGTTCATTAAACAAAGTATTAAAACCTTGTTACAATTCGAATCCCCAATTAGTTGGAATATTTGACTTCGGGAATAAGAATAATTTGACGAAGGCTTTCGCTCTTTATATTTATGACTGATGGACTATTATGGACAAATCCGTATGGACATATTAAATAATCCAGGATAAAGGACAATTAACCCATGGGCATAAAACTAAAATCAACACGTCAAACATCATGATTACGGAAGTTTAAATAAGCATAATTCTTTTATTTCATATTTAATTTTCTTTATTTTATATTTAATTGCACTTCTAATTATAGCACTTTTATTTATTGTTATTATATTTAATTGCACTTTTAATTATCGTACTTTTTAATTATCGCAAGTTTATTTTATCGCACTTTTATTATTCGCAATTTCATTATCGTTATTTACTTTACGCTTTAAATTAAGTCTTGTATTTATTTATTATTTTACATTTGGTTTTAACTGCGACTAAAGTTTTAAAATCGACAAACCGGTCACTAAAAGGTAAAAACCCCCCTTTATAATAATAATATTACTTATATATATATTTGTATTTTTATAAAAGTAAACTAATATAGCGTTAAGCTTTGTTTAAAGATTTTCCCTGTGGAACGAACCGGACTTACTAAAAACTACACTACTGTACGATTAGGTACACTGCCTATAAGTGTTGTAACAAGGTTTAAGTATATCCATTCTCTAAATAAATAAATATTTTGTGTAAAATTGTATCGTATTTAATAGTATTTCCTGCTGAAATTAATAGTATTTTATACCCCTTAGCTTTAAACATCAAGTATTTTTGGCGCCGCTGCCGGGGAACAATCTAGCTTAAAAGCCGGAAGCGCAACGCTACATAAAAAAAAAAAAGATTTTTATTTTTAGTTTACTTTTATTAAAATTCACTTTTGTAAAAATACGTTTTTAATTATTCGAAAATATAAAAAGAAAAACAAAAATTTATATATTTTTAAGATTTTATTAAATATTTAAGTTTTATAAAGTTTCTTTATTTGTATTTTAGTTTTTAAATATAAGTTTTTATTATATAAATATTTGAGATTTTAAAACAGAAAACAGAAAATATAAAAAAAAAAAAACGCGTCGAATTTTAAACAACCTGTCATTTGAATTTTGAAACCCCGCGACTCGCGGAGTTTACAGCTTCTAATACCGCAACTCGCGGAGACAATCTGACACGCCACACAGGAACCCTAATCAGCATTAATTACGGAGTAATTATTAATTATTATTATTATTAACCCTAATTACTTATTATTATTATTATTATTATTATTAGTTTTATTTTAAGTTTCTTTTTATTTAATTTATATATTTAGTTAAATTAGTTTAATTAAAATATAAAATTAATAGTTTTATAAAATAAATAATATAAAAATAATATTTTTATAAAAATTGTAATTTTTACAACTTTTTGTATATTTTTATATTTTGTTTTTTTTAATTGTTTTAGCGTAATATTTGTATTTTTCGCTAGTTTTTAGTTTTAAACTCAGTTTTTGCCATAGTTATTTTTACTTCTAGATTTTTAGGCTTTGCCGTAGAATTCCTTAAGTGCTTTTTCTTTAGACTAAGATTTAGGTACTTTAGAATTTTGCGACGCCTTTTTAAGTTTTAGTTTCTTTTTAAGTTATTTCCATTTGGGATTTAGTTTTTCCTGTAAGCTTTAATATTTTTAGACGACTTTTACCTATGTATCAATTATCATTCCAATTAGTAATCTCAATTTGCGATTATAATTTTAAGTTAGTTGTAGTAATAAGGTTAGGTTAGTCAAGTGTTTTTAAGTGTTATAAGTTTCTTTTATTTTTTCGTCACCTTTTCTTTTTCAACCATTTTTCTTTTTCGACCTTTTTCGACGAACTCTTTTTCTTTCTTATTTCTCGCTATTCTAGTTTTAGGACATAGATTTTTATTCTACTTCTTATCTAAATTTCTTAAAATTACGAAAATTTATTTTGAAGTGGTTAAATTGATAGACATCAAAATTTTCTGGTTTGTAATAATAGTTGGATTTGTACGTGGACCGGGTTATTGGAGCCAAACAGTCCTCAATTATATTGAGACCAAACGAATCCTGCCCCTCTGCTGCATCTTTTGGTTATTCGAAACGTGGGCAAAATCAGAAAAGTCTATTGATTGGATAACTTATTATAATTTTTCTTTCCTTTTTAAAAACTAATAGGATATTCAGTGAATGCACCGAGCAAGACGTTCACCACCTTTTGTACGTTCACCACCTGTAACTAGATCAAGACATTTAGCAAATATTACCGCCGTTGATTTTTCTTTAGAATCGTCATCCAGTCGACCAAGTACTCCAGTTCAAATTTCCGATAATCCATTTTTTGAACCCGACCTCACAATTGAGAATCCGGAGAATATTCAGGAACGATTCATAGATCCTGAACCACTAAACTTTCTTCCGGAACCACCAATCATTCAAACAGAGATTGTTGAGGAACGAACCATTAAATCAGAATCCTCTAGTGATTCCGATTCAACAAATTCAATTATGGAAGTAACATAACCATTAAGTATGGAAGACCGAATGAGAGCTAAACGCACTGGCCAAGGTCACGCAATTACTCATCCAGACATTAATGCGCCAGATTATGAAATCAAAGGACAAATTCTACACATGGTGACTAATCAATGCCAATTTAGTGGTGCGCCGAAGGAAGATCCAAATGAACATCTTCGTACCTTTAATAGGATCTGCACACTATTTAAAATCCGAGAAGTGGAGGATGAACAGATATATCTCATGTTATTTCCCTGGACTTTAAAGGGAGAAGCCAAAGATTGGTTGGAATCGTTACCTGAAGGGGCGATTGATACATGGGACGTTTTAGTTGAAAAATTTCTTAAACAATTCTTTCTTGCATCTAAAGCCGTAAGACTTCAAGGAGAAATTGTTACGTTCACACAGAAGCCGAATGAAACTCTATATGAGGCGTGGACAAGATTTGGAAAGTTATTAAGAGGATGTCCGCAACATGGTTTAGATACCTGTCAAATAGTACAAATATTCTACCAAGGATGCGACATCACTACAAGGAAAGACATAGATATAGCAGCTGGTGGTTCTATTATGAAGAAAACTGAAACTGATGCTTACAAAATTATTGATAACACTGCTTCCCACTCACATGAGTGGCACCAAGAAAAAGATATCGTTAGATCATCTAAAGCAGCTAGAGCCGATTCTAGCCATGACTTAGATTCCATTTTCGCAAAGATAGATGCTGTCGAGAGACGAATGGAAAAGATGACTAAGGATATTCACTCAATACGAATTAGTTATGAGCAGTGTGGAGGACCACATTTGACAAAAGATTGTCTCAGTATTGAATTAACAATGGAACAAAGAAAGAATATTTCATACATAAACCAAAGGCCTGGAAATAATTATCAGAATAATTATCAACCGCCAAGACCGATTTACAATCAAAAACAGAATTATAACTGAAATATTCCATACAACAACCAACAAGGTCCTAGTAATCAACAAGTATCCAATAATACTTACAACCAGCAAAGACCTAATTTTCAAAACAAACCACCACAACAAACCGATGATAAAAAGCCGAATTTAGAAGATATGATGACGAAGCTAGTTGAAACTCAAACGCAGTTTTTTACATCTCAGAAACAAACTAATGAACAAAATGCTCAAGCATTTAGAAATCAACAAGCTTCTATTCAAAATCTGGAACAAGAAGTAAGTAACCTAGCAAGGATAATAGGTGAAAGAAAACCGGGAAGTCTACCTAGTGATACAAATGCTAACCCCCGGAATGAAACAGCTAAAGCCATTACCACAAGAAGTGGTACAACACTTAAACCACCTGAAATACTTGTAACTTCTGGTGAAGCTATTCCTACTCCACAAGAACCACAACCTGATCAAGATAAGGAAAAAGAACCGGTAGTTGAAAAGGTTAATGAAGATAACACAGTTAAGGCTAAACCTTATGTTAAACCATACCAACCACCACTTCCTTACCCGAGTAAAATGAAGAAAGAGAAACTTGAAGCCGAGCAATCCAAATTCTTGGATATGTTTAAACAGATAAATGTAAATCTTCCTTTCATTCATGTGATTTCAGGAATGCCTAGATATGCTAAATTCTTGAAAGATCTAATCTCAAATAGAAAGAAAATGGAAGAACTCTCGGCTGTTACCATGAATTCTAATTGTTCAGCAGTGCTGTTGAATAAGATACCAGAAAAACTATCTGATTCAGGAAGTTTCACAATTCCATGTTTTCTGGGTAGTCTTAGTTCAATAGAAGCATTGGCAGACTTAGGTGCTAGTATAAATCTAATGCCGTATTCACTATACACTAAACTAGACCTTGGAGAATTGAAACCAACCAGAATAAGCATACAACTAGCCGATAGATCAATAAAATATCTTAGAGGGATAATGGAGAACATGCTAGTTAAAGTTGGTACTTTAGTATTTCCAGTAGATTTTGTTGTTTTGGACATGGAAGAAGATTCTCAAGTTCCTCTCATATTAGGAAGACCATTCTTAAACACGGCTAAAGCAATGATAGACGTGTTCGGTAAGAAATTGACCCTAAGTATAGAGGATGAGAGTGTTACCTTTTCAGTTGATACAGCAATGCAACAACCACAATCTGCAGATGATACATGTTATTATATTCAAACTATAGATGCACATGTAGAATTATTAGAAGAATTTCCAGAATTACAAGGAACAGGAGAATGTTCTTTAGGAGAAGGTAATGAACCGATTGATGAAGCTGAAATGTTAGCTACACTTATAGCTAATGGATATGAACCAACAACAGAAGAAATTCAAATGCTAAAAGAAGAAGACAGATATCGATACAAATCATCGATAGAAGAACCTCCGAAATTAGAGTTAAAGCCACTTCCAAACCATTTGGAATACGCTTATTTACATGGTGAATCTGAATTACCTGTAATAATATCGTCTTCTCTTACTGAAAATGAGAAATCACAACTCATTTCTGTGTTGAAAGCTCATAAACCAGCCATTGCATGGAAGATTCATGATATTAAAGGAATAAGTCCTTCGTATTGCACACATAAAATCCTTATGGAAGAAGGTCATAAAACGTATGTGCAACGCCAACGAAGACTAAATCCTAATATGCAAGATGTAGTTAAAAAAGAGATTATTAAACTGCTAGATGCAGGTCTAATTTATCCAATCTCTGATAGTCCATGGGTAAGCCCAGTTCAATGGGTGCCTAAGAAGGGTGGCATGACTGTCATTACAAATGAGAAAAATGAGCTTATTCCTACTAGGACTGTAACAGGATGGCGTGTGTGTATTGATTATAGAAAATTAAATGACGCCACCAGAAAAGATCACTTTCCCTTACCTTTCATAGATCAAATGTTGGAAAGATTAGCCGGAAATAGTTACTATTGTTTTCTAGATGGATTTTCCGGATATTTTCAAATTTCAATAGCACCCGAAGATCAAGAGAAAACCACATTCACGTGCCCTTATGGTACTTTTGCTTACAAACACATGCCATTTGGACTTTGTAACGCCCCTGCAACCTTTCAAAGGTGTATGATGGCGATTTTTCACGACATGATAGAAGAATGCATGGAAGTTTTCATGGATGACTTTTCAGTCTTCGGTGATACATTTGAATCATGTCTAGTTAATCTGGAACGAATGCTTATTAGATGCGAACAATCAAATCTAGTTCTTAATTGGGAGAAATGCCATTTTATGGTTAAAGAAGGCATCGTTCTTGGTCATAAAATTTCAAAAGAAGGAATTGAAGTGGATAGAGCTAAAGTAGATGTAACTGCTAAACTTCCACATCCCACCAATGTTAGAGGAGTTAGGAGTTTTCTAGGGCATGCCGGTTTTTACCGACGTTTCATAAAAGATTTTTCTAAAATTGCCACTCCTATGAATAAACTCCTAGAAAAGGATGCTCCATTCATCTTTTCAGATGAGTGTATTAAATCTTTTAATATTCTTAAAGAGAAACTGACTAATGCGCCGATCATGATAACACCAAATTGGAATCTACCATTTGAACTAATGTGCGATGCAAGTGATTTTGCAATGGGAGCCGTTTTAGGACAAAGGATTGAAAAACGATTTCAACCTATATATTATGCTAGTAAGACGTTACAAGGAGCACAAACGAACTATACAACTACTGAAAAAGAACTCCTTGTTATTGTCTTTGCTTTTGAAAAATTTTGATCATATCTCGTTCTAGCAAAAACGGTGGTCTATACCGACCACTCTGCTCTTAGATACCTATTTTCAAAACAAGATGCTAAACCAAGATTAATTCGTTGGATCTTACTCTTACAAGAGTTCGATATTGAAATCCGAGATAAAAGAGGAGCAGAAAATCTCGCCGCTGATCATCTTTATCGTCTTGAAAATCCTGAATTAGAAGTTCTAAATGAATCGGCCATACAAGACAACTTTCCTGATGAATATCTATTGAAGATAGATTATAAAGAAATTCCATGGTTTGCAGACTATGCAAACTACTTAGTTTGTGGATTCCTTGAAAAAGGATTATCGTACCAAAAACGAAAGAAATTCTTCAGTGATATAAAACACTATTTTTGGAAGATCCACATCTGTTTAAAAGTTGTCCCGATGGAATAATACGCCGATGTGTATTCAGAGATGAAGCCAGTAAAATATTAAACCATTGTCACACAGGACCAACAGGAGGGCATTATGGGCCTCAACTAACAGCAAGAAAAGTTTATGATGCTGGATTCTATTGGCCTACAATTTACAAAGACTCACACCTTCTTCGCAAATCCTGTGATGCTTGTCAAAGGGCCGAAAAAATAAGTCAACGTGATGAAATGCCACAAAATGTCATACAAGTATGTGAAGTATTTGACATTTGGGGTATTGACTTTATGGGTCCATTTCCAAAATCTCATAATAATCTCTATATTCTCGTAGCCATTGATTATGTATCTAAATGGGCGGAAGCACAAGCTCTCCCAACTAACGATGCACGAGTTGTAGTCAACTTTTTAAAACGTCTTTTTGCAAGGTTTGGAACACCGAAAGCTTTAATAAGTGATCGGGGTACTCATTTCTGTAATAATCAACTTGAGAAAGTTCTTAAAAGATATGGAGTAACTCATAAAATCTCCACCGCATATCATCCACAAACAAGTGGACAAGTTGAAAATACCAACCGAGCTTTAAAACGTATTCTAGAGAAAACCGTAGGATCAAATCCGAAGGAATGGTCCATTAAATTGGAGGATGCACTCTGAGCTTTTAGAACAGCCTACAAAACTCCAATTGGAACCACACCTTTTAGACTTGTTTATGGAAAAGCATGTCATCTTCCAGTAGAAATTGAACACAAAGCATTTTGGGCTTTGAAGACATGTAATCTTGATTTACATGAAGCCAGACGTCTACGATTAAGTCAACTAAACGAATTAGAAGAATTAAGACATGAAGCATACGAAAATTCGTTAATCTATAAAGAAAGAACGAAGAAATGGCATGATAAAAGAATCAGAAGTTCAAAAGAATTTAAAGAAGAAGACAGAGTTCTTCTTTTCAATTCACGATTCAAGCTATTTCCTGGAAAATTGAAATCAAGATGGTCTGGACCATTCATAGTCAAAAGAGTTTTCCCATACGGAATGATAGAATTAATAAATTCAAATGGGATTGAATTTAAAGTTAATGGTCACAGAGTTAAACATTACATACATGGTCCGATGGAAGAAGACAATGAAGTTAATCACAATTTCGATGCCACAGCTAACTAAGTAGAGGGGGTTTATGTATTTCTGTTAGAGTTAGATTGTCTGTTTTCGTGTAGTTCTCGAAAATGGAACCCGAACGGTCTTTCCCTAGCAGACCCTAAAGAACTAGTCTTCTCCCCCCATTCTGAATTTTTATTTTTTTTAGGAAATGAAGACTGCCTGTGAACTAAACCATGGTCTAATGCTACACGCTTTGATCACTAAACGTAATAATGACACACTTCCTAGTGAAATAGTATCAGTAATCAGAGAAAGAATGGACGGAGTTAGAAAAGAATCCAGATGCGAAGATAATAAGTTACAATTTGGTAAAGGGAAATCAAAATCCGCAGCGAAAAGAAGAGCACGACACCTAGAAAGATGTCACAAATGCCGAAAATGGTCACATGGAGGTAAATGTTCAAATAATCAAACCTATTAAAACACCGAATTTGTTACTTTATGCAGAGACAGATCGTTCATATGTTTAGAAGAAAAAACACTGAATGCTCGAGGTTACGCCTATGTAGCCATGGAAAACCAATTAAACCGACTATCTTATGAATGGGATAGATCATATAACTAAGAAATCTATTTCACAGGTATGTTTGTACAGTTTTTATTTTTTTTTATTTTTAACCTTTTGATAATAAACGCTAATTTGTTCGCTATAAAGTATTAAATTGGTATTGAATAAAATTAGGTTTGGCGACCGAAATTATTGATATCATTCAAAAATTTATTACATCACTGCGAAATTTAACGTTTATTCTTAAGGTATAAATATCTTTAATCAATCAACCCAAAATATTTCAAAAATTTGTCATGAGTTAAATTAGGTCATGGAACCGAAATTACTTTACCGAAAAGAGGGGCGCATATTTTTGATAATATTTGATTGATTAAAGAGGGATAAAAAGCCAAAAAGATTTTTAATTTTATTTTTACCATGTTTTTAAAATTAATATATAAATCTTAAATTAATATTGTAAACTTTGTAAAAACAATATATTTAAAATTGTAAATATTTGAAAAATTAATATAAGTTTGGTGTGAATTTATAATATGAATTTTTAAATTAAGTTTGGTGTGAATTTTTAATTTTTAAAATATGAATTTTTAATTTTATGCATTTCAAATTTTAAGTTTGGTGTGAATTTTTAATATTAATTTTGAATTTTATATTTAAATTGTGTGAATTTAAAAACAAAAATTTACTTTATCTCATTAAGTTAAAAATATGATTTTTAAAATTCGTCGTAAGTTGAAGACTAGGTCTTTAAACCGAAATTGCTTTACCCAAGGGAGGGACGAGAACTTTTATTATCATTATTTTTAATCT
This sequence comes from Rutidosis leptorrhynchoides, assembly GCF_046630445.1. Taxonomy (NCBI): domain Eukaryota; kingdom Viridiplantae; phylum Streptophyta; class Magnoliopsida; order Asterales; family Asteraceae; genus Rutidosis; species Rutidosis leptorrhynchoides. Next base: position 106,217,283 of record NC_092333.1, on the reverse strand, counting down.
TATTGAATTAAAGTATGCCAAAAACATTAAAAAAAAACCCAAAAATCTTAGCTTTTAAAACAATCGCTACAAAAAGACAAATTTTAAAATTTTGTCGAAGGACGGACTAGGACATCGATCCGAAACGACCTCGTCCTAAATAACAAGGGAAACAAAATTTTAAAATTAATTACTTAATTGTTTTAATTAGTATAAGATGTTATTAAAAAAATATATATATACAAACTCCGCGACTCGCGGAGTTTGAAGGGTCAAACACCGCGACTCGCGGAGGGACCAAAACTCAGAAAAAAATAAAAACGCAAAAACTGATCAGTTGCACACTGCAAAAACAAATATTGCGAAAACACAGCCGAAAAACCCCGAAAAAACACCCCCAAATTCACAATTTTTGACCGTTAATCATCAAATCTTTTACTAAAATCATGTTGAGAAGGATGCTATCAAGGAATTACTCAAGAAAAACGGTAAATTTCTACACCTAAACACCATTTAATCCAAAAATTAGTGTTCTTGAGTAATTTTTTTCCCAATTCGATTTTGATGCTTTTTAGTGTAATTATGCTTAAATTGCTTATATATTATGCTTGTATAACCTAGATTGATGCTATTTAACATGATTAGAAGCCTTAAACTTCAAATTTTGAGTAATCTAGGGTTTGTGTTCTTGAGCAAATTTGGGGCTTTTTGATATAAACAGGTTATGGCCGATTTTTGTCATGAATTGTTGCTAAATTAAGTAGTGTAACATGTTTAGGTAGTTAAATGATCCAAACTTTGAGCCTAAACATGATTTTGAGAATTAAAGTGGACTTTTTCAAGTCTAAAAATTCATGAACTTGATTTTTGAGAGATAATGCCATTTGAAACTTGTTTAATTGCTAGTGATGATTATTTTGACATGTTATTTAAGTTGAATGCTTATGAACTTGGCGAACATTTTCGTATATACTTATTTGAAAAAGTGTAGATTTGATGAAAATATGAAAATGAGCTTAAGTTTAATATAAATTGATCATGTCATTGTAATTATTTTGATTGATGATTTTGCTGACACTAATGCATATTTGGATGCACAAAAATTGTGTTTGATGTGTTTTGCAGACTGAAAGGGGTGAATCTTCATCCCAAGCTCGCAATGCTCCTGCTGAGAATGCGGAACAACAGGAGGTGGATAACTACTACAAACAAGATATACCTCATCCAGTCATGACATTTTCTGATATGCACTTGGAAGATTTGCACCCGAACCTGAGATTTGACAGACTTTGGATAGATTATCCAAAATACCAAAGGAGTTTGCATACTCTTCATTCTAAAGTTGTTGAGGTACCTAGGGTCATAGAATGGGGACCATTAGAAGCTGTAGAATTGGCCGGGCCAATTAGGGAATTACTTGCACAGAGGTATGGTAATTCTACTTTTAACGACTGGGTACGTTTATTCACCATGCGTAGACCTGTATATAAAGTATGGTGTGAAGAATTATTGTGTAGTATAGAATTAAATGATCGGGTAGCTAGTTTAACCGATCAATCTTTTATTAGATTTTTGTTAGGAGGTTCGATGCGCCACATGTCTTTACTAGACATGGCTCAGGCTTTACGTATATATACGCCTGAGGAGTTAGCATCTGCCGATTGTAGAGGGTTGATACTAAATGGTAGAAAGATAGATGAAAATTTTGATACACATGGTGTATGGAGTCAAATGACAAGCCATCACCGATTCAAAGGGGGAAATTACTCTTATTTGGATATAGATAGAGCTGAATTAAGAGTAATTCATAGGTTTTTAGCTAATTCGATTACACAAAGAGGTAAGAACAAGGAAAAGGTAAATGAACAGGATTTGTTTTACCATATGTGTATTCGAGACCCACAAAGCGCTGTAAGTATACCTTATTGTGTGGGTTATTATTTATCAGCTATGGTTAGGGGGATGAGACCGCATAGCATAATAGGAGGTGGTAAATTTATTACTTTGATTGCTGAATATCTCGGTGTGGATATAAGTCGGGGGGGATTATTAGTCGAAGAACCAGAACCCCGCGATACAATAGGTTTAAATGTATACCATGGTGCGAAAGTTTTGAAGAGGCGAAATAACGCCGCAGTACAATACCATGGTAGACATCCACAGGTTGAGAGAAACCAACAGCAAGGTAATGTAGGAGGGGGAAATGAAATGCAAGAAATGCAAAGGTTTATAGCTTCACAGGAGTACGAAAATGCTAGACAGAGAGCATTTTAAGATTGGCAAGTTCATCAAAACCAAATCATAGCTTATTGCCAACATATAGGTAGAAACTATATTCCTACTCCAAAGCCCATATTCCCTCCCTGGTCTATAGAGATTCAACCACCGTATCCTACATATAACCCAGCCGAAGCATTTTATAGCACCTATGGTTATGCATGGAACCCCTACTGGTATCAGTATCATCCCTAGTCTACTTAGTTTTATTTATTTTGTAATTTGTAATGTTGATACATTTAATACTTATGTTAATATTGTAATAGTTTTTATAATTTTCTAACTTTTATTCTTAGATTTTAATAATTTTTGAATGTGGGGTAATATACCAAACTTCAAAAATATGTATATATGTTTGCAGTTTATCTTATGTACACAACAGGGTAAAACAACGCATTTTCAAAGACTGGCATTAAGTTCAGCAAAAGCAACTAATTTTGACGACAAGATGCAAAATATATGTAAAATAACAACAAGACGGAATGAACAAATGATATGCACCATTTATCATTCAGCAAGCAAACACAAATATGTTTGGAAACTTTGGTAAAATTTAATCATTTTCACACAAATCACCCTCAATAATTTAAATTGTTACTGATTTCTTGCAAATGAGGGCATTGCAAGATCTTAAGTGTGGGAAGGGATTAAATTCTTTCGGATTTTTAAAATTTTTTATCATAAACACTTGGTTACCATTAAAAATACTAGTAAAGTAGTAGTTGTATTAGAATCTAGTGCTCTCTGATAATAAAGAACAGCCCTAGTCTTATATACTGACTACCCAATTCTAGTAAAATTTTTCAAAATTTTCAACTAAATGAACTCAAAATCATGTTTATACATATTTATGAACGATAAAACTAGGTGTTAACACCGAAATTATTGTTACCTCGAAAAGGACATAAATTGAGAAACAAACCAAAATGTTAAAATTCATTTAAAATGGAATAGAGGACAATAAAAAGGAAAATAAAAGCCAAGTATGGGAAAATTCTCCAAGTTATTCAAAACATATGTCACATATTTTTGTACAAATAACTGAAAATACTTTTGCTTTGGACTAAACTAAATTTTTTTTTGCCTGATTTACTGTAAGAAAGATGGATCTACACGATGAATCAATTCCATCATTAAAAGGAAGTAAAGTCTTACGAAAAAGAAACGCGCTTCTTGATTTAGGTCAGGAAGTTGTCGTCCAGACCAGCTGTAGGTTGACGAAAAACCTAGAAAAGTCATCACTAAAATCAGCAGGAAATTCACGGACCTCAGCATTAAACAGGGTCGCCAAGTGGTCAGATTTATCCTAACCATGAGAAGGATTTATCTCGTAAAATGGGGGGCACCATGCAAATTAGCTGGATAAGACTAATGAATCAGATCCCCAGAAAGGATAATCTCCTTAAAAGATCAAAAATCAGCTTTTAAGCCTGATATTACTCAATCCTTGAGATTGACCTTAAAGATTGAGAATTACAAACTCATGGAATTCAATGATATCTAAACTCGAGCCTGAACGAGAAAATATTTTGATCAAAATTACAAACCGATTTGTTTTCTAAAAACCCATTTTCAATGCGTTCATTACCATTGAACGTAAAATCCTAGGAATTCACCTAGAATTCATTAGGTCACCTGAACCAAATCGGGTGTCAACCGTAAGAACGGTGGTTGCATAGCATGGTCAAGGACAGGACCTTGTGCCAGACCGAAAAATTATAAGGGTGAGCTTTACTATTGCTCCTACCAAGGATAGTAATTGTGTCTGACACATTATAGACCATAATTAAAAGCATGTTAGGGGACATTGCCTTAACAGTTGCTTGTTCAACGCTTTCCTTTACAACCGGACGGTAGTTTACCGAAAGGTAATATACGGGATAAGTAAACTGGACGTGTTGCTTTCTAAATACAAGGTTAGCAAGTGGGTGACACAAAACCATAAGTTTTGAGCTAAAATTTTCAAATCTAAAACCCACCAAACCCACAAAAATATTTTGCAAACACCGGTGAAGGGTTATTCCGGAAAAATTATCTAGGGTAAAAACTAGATTTAATTTTCAAAAGATCAAATATTTTCATAAAGATCCAATTTCCTTAATGGACCTAAATTTTTATAGTCATGTGGGACTGTAAACCATATCGTTACTACCATTGTTTATACCGCCGTATAGAAATCACTGATGTACAAAGTGTGAAGAATAAAGAAGTGATTCTAGTATTTCAAGACGATATTGCTTGAGGACAAGCAACGCTCAAGTGTGGGAATATTTGATAATGCTAAAAACGAACATATATTTCATAGCATTATTCCTCAAGAAAGACAAGCTTTTAGTTGCAATTGTTCTATTTACAAGTGATATTCGTTTAAAAAATAAAAGGTGAAGACAAAAGACAGATTCGACGAATTGAAGACGCAAACGACCAAAAAGCTCAAAAGTACAAAAGACAATCAAAGAGGTTCCAATTATTGATAAGAAACGTCTCGAAATTACAAGAATACAAGATTCAAAACGCAAAGTACAAGATATAAAATAGTACGCAAGGACGTTCGAAAATTCGGAACCGGGACCAGAGTCAACTCTCAACGCTCGACGCAACGGACTAAAAATTACAAGTTAACTATGTATATAAATATAATATAATATATAATTAATTATATAAATTATATATATATATATATATTATATTATAATAAACCGTCGGCAGACTAAGATCCAATTTGGAGTGAGCTGGAATTTCAAACTCCGCGACTCGCGGAGTTTGAAGAGCAAAAATGCCGCGAGTCGCGGAGCCCCAAAAACTGAAAATCCCTATAAAAGCAAACGAATTCTGATCGCAAAAACACATAATATATATCCATCCATCTATCTAAATGTATATATTTATATTTATATTTATATTTATATTTTAATTTTAATTTTAATTTTAATCCTAATAATAAGGGTATGTTAGTGAATGTTGTAAGGGTGTAAGTCGAAATTCTGTCCGTGTAACGCTACGCTATTTTTAATCATTGTAAGTTATGTTCAACCTTTTTAATTTAATGTCTCGTAGCTAAGTTATTATTATGCTTATTTAATCTGAAGTAATCATGATGTTGGGCTAATTACTAAAATTGGGTAATTGGGCTTTGTACCATAATTGGGGTTTGGATAAAAGAACGACACTTGTGGAAATTAGACTATGGGCTATTAATGGGTTTTATATTAACTAAACAATGCCTTGTTAATTTAATATACAAACTTATAATTCGACGTATTTATATATAACCACATACGCTTGACTGGGTACGGTGGGCGGGATATCTATAAATACCAATAATTATTCATTTTACTGGATACGGAACTGGATTAATAGTTAAATAGACTTGTTGAAACAGGGGTGAATTACATTCAAGGGTAATTGGTGTAATTGTTAACAAAGTAGTAAAACCTTGGTTTACACGCAGTTGATAACCTGGTGTATTTATTAAACAAAGTATTAAAACCTTGTTACAATTCGAATCCCCAATTAGTTGGAATATTTGACTTCGGGAATAAGAATAATTTGACGAAGGCTTTCGCTCTTTATATTTATGACTGATGGACTATTATGGACAAATCCGTATGGACATATTAAATAATCCAGGACAAAGGACAATTAACTCATGGGCATAAAACTAAAATCAACACGTCAAACATCATGATTACGGAAGTTTAAATAAGCATAATTCTTTTATTTCATATTTAATTTCCTTTATTTTATATTTAATTGCACTTCTAATTATAGCACTTTTATTTATTGTTATTATATTTAATTGCACTTTTAATTATCGTACTTTTTAATTGTCACAAGTTTATTTTATCGCACTTTTATTATTCGCAATTTCATTATCGTTATTTACTTTACGCTTTAAATTAAGTCTTGTATTTATTTATTATTTTACATTTGGTTTTAACTGCGACTAAAGTTTTAAAATCGACAAACCGGTCACTAAACGGTAAAAACCCCCCTTTATAATAATAATATTACTTATATATATATATATATTTGTATTTTTATAAAAGTAAACTAATATAGCGTTAAGCTTTGTTTAAAGATTTTCCCTGTGGAACGAACCGGACTTACTAAAAACTACACTACTGTACGATTAGGTACACTGCCTATAAGTGTTGTAGCAAGGTTTAAGTATATTCATTCTCTAAATAAATAAATATCTTGTGTAAAATTGTATCGTATTTAATAGTATTTCCTGCTGAAATTAATAGTATTTTATACCCCTTAGCTTTAAACATCAATGGAGATAGATATGTCACTTGGGGTTGATATGCTCTTATTGATGGATGATCTCCTCGGTTAACAATTTAGTAAGAATAGCAGTCATGCTCGGGTCTTATTCCCTTATTGTGAATGAGGACGTTCATATCAAATGACTATCTTAGTAATTTTTGCAAAACACGAGGACCATTCTTATAAAAAAGTTTAATAACTAATTCGGTATTTTGATACCAACCACATATACTATGTCATTAATTATGTCTCATTTATATAATGAGATGATGTAGAAATTTAAATATAAATTAAGCTTAATAGTTTTAGGAAAATAAGTTAGTAAATAAGTAAGTGTAAAAACAAAAAAAACAAGGTTAATATTCAAAAATCAACACAAATTGTAAAAAATAAATTTCAAATAAACATGTTGAATGTATATGTTTTACAATATTAGCCAGATAACTATATCGAATGTATATGTCTAGGGGGTGTTCATTCGGTTGGTTTACGGTTTATGCGGTTTATTCGGTTTATTTAATTTTTAAGAATATTTTTGAGAACCAATAACCGAACCAAATTCAATAAAACCAAACCAATCCAACCAAATAAGAAATCGGTTTACATGGTTTGGTTTCGGTTAAACCAAATCAAAACTCATTGATAAAAAAAAGTGTGTAGTTTTTTTTAAGAAAAAACAAACATATTTTATTGATTAAACTATATGTATACAAGTAATACAATATTTACTGCCAAACATGCAGTATGAGAAGCAGCCCAAATGTATACAACTCATATTTACAATCTAAACTATATCAATGAACTTTAAAAAAATCAGTAGCATAGAAATAAAAACGAAGCCATTACCAAATAAGTTTCCAGGTATGAAAATTCATAGTAGGAGTAATTGATAAACAAATTCAATTTTATAGCAAAATAATCTTTACAAATAAGAAAATGATGTTAATTTGAAAGAAAATTATTGAAGAGATTGCTATTAATTAGGTTGATTAATAAATTAAAAAAGATTTTGCCCTAATGAGTTGAACGAGAAGAATTAACCAGATAAATAAGGTACGTAGTTTCAATTTTATAGCATAAATCAATATTTTATAGCATATATCAAATAAATTAAATATTTTATATTTCATATATATAATACACACACACACACATATATACACACACACATATATATATATATATATATATATATATATATATATATATATATATATATATAGTCAAAAGTTCAAAAATCACAAAAAAATGAGAGCTGCGAGAACTTTTTATTTACAAAGTTTTTTCACATGTGAGTAGATTGAATCAACCATAAATGTTGATAAAGAGTAAGAATGGACATTAAAAAGTTTGATGTCCATTCTTACTCATATATATATATATATATATATATATATATATATATATATATATATATATATATATATATATATATATATATATATATATATATATATATATATATATATATATATATATATATATATATATATATATAGTGGTAGGATCAAGAGGGAAGTAACAAATCGGGGTGAAGCGGGGGGAAGAAATTTTTTTTTTCGTTTTTTGAAAAAACTTTGTTCACGAACATTATATATTGGATGAAAATATGAACATTTAATAAAGACACTTTGTGATAAATGTTTTTATTTTGACGGGAAAACGCTCGAAGAATTAATATATAACAATTATCGTGTTTTTTGAGCGTATGTTGAGGTTTTAGATATTAGGGTTTATTGGGTTTAGATATTAGGGTTTAGAAATTTAGGGTTCAGGGTTTAGATTTAGGATTTAGATTGAATTTTTAACACGAACGGTTTAGAGTTTAGGGTTTGGTGTTTTGGATTTATTCGTGGTATTTTGGGTTTATGGAATAAACCCAAAACACCAAACCCTAAACTCTAAATCGGGCTAAATTTTACTTCACAAAACATGAAAAAAAAAAATGTTCACATTCTTAATGAACAATATTATCTTGAATGTTATTTTTGTCGATCGTTTTCCCGTCAAAATAATAACATTCATCACCAAGTGTCTTTTTTAAATGTTCATATTTTCGTGTAATCTTGATGCCTGAAAAAAAATTCCAAAAAAACGAATTTTTTTTTTTTTTGCTTCCTCCCGCTTCCCCCCGATTGGTTACTTCCCCATTGATTCTGCCCTATATAGTGGAGTAGTATATTTCGATTTTTCGGTTTGAAATCATATGTTCATTTTACAAATCAAATCCAAATTGCAAACCGTTAATATTTTCTGGTGAAACCAAAAAAACGAAACCAGAATCAAATAAGTCAACCCACTTTAACCAAATCAATTTGGTTCGATCGGTTTTATGGTCGAAACCGTTTAATGCACACCCTAATATGTGTAGTAAATGAATATATACTTGTTATTTTCAAGGTCATTCAAAAGTTACAAATAATTAAAATTCAGTATTCGACACCGAATTCGGTGAAGCACATGTCACTTATGCAAGTGTTTTCACATATCAATATGTCATATACAGAGTATAATTTATCGTCAAAGAGATAAAATAGTAAGATTACTAGTTTAACTTCTCAAAACTTTCATAATTTATAAGGATATCGATTAGTGATATGAATAATTTTTTTCTCTAGAAATTTACTAAACTTTTTTTCCTTATAGTATATTTGACGAAAATTATATGAATAGAACGTTTTTGACAACAAACTTTTTGCAGCTTTTTGCTATTATAAAAAAACTCATATCAAATAAAAATATTTGTTTGGTTACAAGAGTTTAAAGTTTTTTGAGATAGAAAAAAACTAAAAGCTAATCGAACTAGTCCTAAAAAAAAACTCACATCTTTTAGTTATTTTACTCTTTATTTTAACAATTTCAATTACGCTGCCAAACATCTAATACATATATAAAGCTACAAGCTATCAGCTATAAGCTACCAATTAACAGTTACATGCTATCAGCTAAAAGTTAGTTTTGTCAAATATACTTACAGTTTTAAAATGTGGTTTGATTCATATAATTTTAATCAAATATTATATAACACGTATAAAAAAATTTAAAGTCAAAATTAAAGTTAAAAAGACTTAAAAATTAGAGTGTGTGAGAGAGAGTGTGAGGAGAGAGAGAGAGAGAGAGAGAGAGAGAGAGAGAGAGAGAGAGAGAGAGTGAGGCAAGAGCATGGCAAGGTTGGACACGGTTTGAATCGAGAAAGGTATAACGATCGACTACAAGGTAATCTTAGGAGGCTTTTCGGAATTCATTTGACGTCGTTCATGTTTTTTAACTTCTCGGATGATTAGACGGTTCCGGATTTGTGGAAAACTTTTAAGCCGTTTGGGGTGCTGAAGGATATTTACATGGTTGGGAAAAGACTTCGCAATGGACAAAATTTTGCTTTTGCAAGATTCGGAGAGGTCAATAACGTTGACAAACTGCTAAGAGAGCTGGAGAAGATCAATTTTAATGGCACACTGATTAGGATCTTCAAAGCTTATGATAGGGATTCCTCCAATTCGGCGGAACAAAACAGATTCTACCCAGGTTTACATAAAGAGGTGAGGAAGGAGAAAGCTTTTCATAAAAATGCTTTTAGGGATGAGAGGCCTTTTAATGAAGTTGCGGGGCAGAAGGAAGGGGATCTGAGACACGTTATTATCCTAAACAAGGTTGATCTTAGGGCCAAGCTGGATAACTTAAAGAGACACAGTGATGTTACAAAAACAAAGGTCGAAAGAGTGGTGGATATAGACAACAATGAAGACAACTCTGAGATTTTTGATAAATCCATTCTCATGGAACTCAAAAGCATCAATATCTTAAACCAATTAGAGGATATTTGCAGGGCAGAAGGTGTTAGTGACTTCTCATTGAAATACCTAGGAGGGCTAGAAGTGATGCTGCTCATGAACAACAAAAAGGCGGTTGAAAACATTCTCTCCCAACATGAGCATCCACTTAGAAGATGGTGTTCAAATATATCTCGCCTAAAAAATCGGTATCAAACCAAGGGTAGACTAGTATGGCTGGATATAAGAGGTGTTCCAGTCTCATGTTGGAACGAAGTAACCTTCGCTGCGGTGGCTAGATGGTGCGGTGAAGTTCATGATTTTCACAATTGCAAATTAACCAAAGACAAGCAAAATCTATTATCTGGGCAGGTCTTGATTAATGATAAAGAGAGGAGGCATATAGAAGGGCATGCTACTATTGGCTATGGAAACCTCTGTATTATTGTGAGTGTTAAAGAGTGCAATAATCGTAAGGTATCTCAAGAGAATGAGTTCAAAGAGTCAGAATGGGTAGATTTTGAGAAGCAACAATCTGATGACGATGAAGATAATGAGTTCATCGATGATACTTATGATAACTCTGATGATGATTCATTCGAATCTCTTGAAGAAGTGAATGACACCGAGGAAGTCCCTGTATCGAATGGTCCATATGGTTATCAGAATGACCATGGTGGTAAACAGTGCTGCAATGGTAATACTTCACCGGGAATTGATAATACTTCACCGAAAAATGTTGACGGAAACCGGGAAGATAACCGGAACACGGTTGGTGTTAAAGATGAAGAGTCAGGGTGTTTCAATATTGGTGGTCTTTTCCAAGATCACAATGATGATTTCTCTCCCTTGGATAATGAAAAGTTGGCGGCGACTAATGCTACTCTTGACATAGGGGACAGTGTTGACACGTTTTCCAATAACGGTTTCGAATAATGTACGGTTAGGGTTGTGGAAGATACATTTTGTAACTCCCCTGTGCAGGATTTTAGATCAAAGAATGTGTCGGACTGCCATAATGGTTCTACAAGCCCAATTAATGGGGGTGATCCGGGCCAGGTGAAAGGACCCGTTCATATCGATTATAAATGATTCACAATAGTTGATTACATTGCGAGGTTCAGACCTCTATATGATACATTTTACAAACATTGCATTCGTTTTCAAAAGACAAACTTTCATTACATCGAAAGTTGACAGGCATGCATACCATTTCATAATATACCCAAACTATAAATGACTTATTAATAATTTTGTTGAACTCAACTACTCGAATGCAACGTCTTTTGAAATATGTCTTGAATGACTCCAAGTATTATCTTTAAAATGAGCAAATGCACAGCAGAAGATTTCTTTCATACCTGAGAATAAACATGTTTAAAAGTGTCAACTAAAAGGTTGGTGAGTTCATAAGTTTATCATAAAACCATAAAATTCAGTAATTTTGATAGACCACAAGATTTAAATACAGTACACCTATCTCGTGTATGAAACCATTTTTCATAATGCTTGGCAGAGTAGGTTCGTATCCTTTTCTCCCCCGTAGGTTGCCTCGCAATTTTTAATAACCGTACACATATCTCGTGTACAAAAATAACATACACATAACCTGTGTATAAAATCATTCCTCCTATATATAACCTTTGCTTGATAACCGACCTTAACATTTAATGCGCATCATGAATATCCCCAAAATAAATAGAACTTTTAGCCTGTAATAAATATATAAACCTCGAAGTACTAAACACCACGCCCACTAACTCTGCTGTCTAGTGAACATTCTGGGTGGGGGTGTTAAACTCGGTAGCTACCTTTAGGATTCGCGTCAATTAGTGGCAATTATAACGTCCAACTAATTCTTAGGTTACCGAGCTATAATAATCAAGGGGAAATATTCACATCAATTAGTGGCAATTATAACGTCTAACTAATTCATTAGAGGAATGTTTTACTTGTGTCTATCTTGTCAAACATTTATAAAAGCTTTTCATGTATTCTCAGTCTCAAAAAATATATATTGCAAAAGCATTTAATAAAAAAGGATCAATCAAATGAACTCACAATACTGTATTTCGTAGCAATAATGCAAATGTCGGCACTGAACAAGTGCAGGGTTGGCCTCGGATTCACGAACGTATCAATATTGTGATTCAATATTACAGGAAGGTATGTAGACGCAACGGAATGATAAACGCTAGGTTGGCCTCACGAGCTATACCCCCGAACCATACCCATAACCTCCTTAGCTATAACCCATAATTTCCTTAGCTTAACCCGTATGAAAAACCCGTTTGAAATAACCCGAACATCACTCCGTCGTAGTATTTTATGTACAATACTAATAATAATACTAATAATAATAATATTAATAATAATAATAATAATAATAATAATAATAATAATAATATATATATATATATATATATATATATATATATATATATATATATATATATATATATATATATATATATATATATATATATATATATATATAGTGATCGATAGATAAATGAATGAATGAATCGAAAAATGCGTTCGAGCTTTATAGCCCAAGACCTGGACCCATAAACTCCGCGATCGCGGAGTAGTCAAGGTGAAATGGCTCGCGATCGCGGCCTGATCCTGAACAGCTCACCATCGAGTTTGTTTTATCCTGCCGACGGTTTTATATATATATATTTAATATATATTTAATTTATATTATTAATTATATAATATATTATATTCACGTGCATAGTTAACTTGTAACATTTGTTCCAATGACTCGTATGTTGTCACTCGACTAATGTCCCAGTTCCGATTTTTCGAACGACGTTTCGTACGCTTAGAAAACTAGCACTTTACATTTCGTGATCTGTACCTTTATCAATAATTAGACTTAAATTGCCAATAAACTATATCACACTAAATGTAACTTGAACGTTCGAGTGTTTTGGTTATTTGCTTCATTAAATCATAGTCTTGTTACATATATATATATATATATATATATATATATATATATATATATATATATATATATATATATATATATATATATAATAGTATTCTTTGAAATCAAAACGTTTTATATCTAGTTAATATTATATTTAATCACTTTGTAAAACATATATATATATATATATATATATATATATATATATATATATATATATATATATATATATATATCTTTATTTAAATATTATAAATTTGTACATATTATTAAAATATTTATTTAATAATATAATATTTAGTTTTTCAAAAATAATTATATTTAAAAGTTTATTATATGATTTAAAATCTTTTCGAAATTATTATTTAGTGATAGTTTTATGTGATGGCCCCGTCAAGTACACTTAACGGCTCCGTCACTTGGTCCCACAGCTTGATCGAACTTTAAATGAATTTAATAAACAACATTGCATTCTTTTATTCAAAAAGTTTCCCAAAAGGAAATTTATCAAAATATGTAGTTTTAAACAAACCCAACATATTAAATAACCAAAGTTGAAATAAAACACTGTCAACCAAATACCTACAATTTAATAATTCAAAAGAGAATGCAAGTTCAATGTTTTATAAAACGTTTAACAAAATCTGCCCAAATGCATGCATACACTTCTAACACAGCGGAAGCCCAAACAAATCAAGTACATGTGAAAATATGCGAGTAAACTGTCAACAAAAATGTTGAGTGAATTATAGGTTTAAATAAACGTATAAACTTTAGACCACAAGATTTAAAATGTTAAAAAACATTAAAATATTATTCCATTATCTATGAGTCACCTGGTAACCACTTAACCATTTCCTTACCCTTACCAAACACAATATATACACTGAACATGTGTATCTTCAAATAAATACGAAGTACTAATACATTCTGATTATAAATTACTAGCGCGACTAGCTCGAAATGGGGCTGTCAAGCCCGATAGATCTATCCATAGGATTCACGTTCACCAGTAGAAACCAGTGATTACAATTACCAGACTAGGGAATATTTTCGTTCAACTCATAATGAATAATTTAAATTTAATTACCACTTGTGTCTAAATGTAAAACAAAATGCATGTAATCACATCCTAAAAATACTTTAAAATAGTATGAAAACGGGACTATAACTCACCTTAACGTAAACGAAGTAGTAACACAGAAAACGTGAAATGCACGAAGTAAAGTGATCAAGAATGATCACAACGCCGACCTATAAATAAAGCAGGTCGATATAAATAACTAACTTAGGTCAAGTCTTAGTATGATAGCTATAATACTTGTTGCAAATAAACACAGAACAACAGTCGGTATGCTTCGGTATGATCAGGACATCGTAGAACCCGTACTTTCTATTTTTTAGAAAGTTTCTATTTTTGGAAAGTTTCTATTTTTGAAAAGTTTCTATTTTAGGAAAGTTTCTATTTTTAGGAAAGTTTCTATTTTGGAAAAGTTTATATTTTTAGAAAGTTTCTATTTTAGGAAAGTTTCCATATTTAGAAAGTTGCTATTTTTGAAAAGTTTATAACTTAGGAAAGTTTTCTTAATTAGAAAAGTCAAAAAAAGTCAACTGAAACTCAAAGTCAACTCAAAAGTCAACCTTGGTCAAACTTAGTCAACATTAAATTTTAAAGTATAAATTTTATTAATAATATAAGTTATAATGTTATTTAAAGTCATATATTTATAATCATGTCATAACATAAGTTTAATTAAATTAAAATGAATTATTAAAGCTAACATAAGTTTAAATGATATAATTAATATATCATAAGTATTTAATTAAGTAATTAAATATTAATCATAATATAAGTATTATTAATTAATAATAAATTTTAATCATATCATAAGTATTATTAATTAATAATGAATTATTAATCATATCATAAGTTTTAACTATAATTATTAAATTATAAGTATTTAATAATTAAATTATAATTAAATAATAACTAAGCCTTATAATAATTAAATAATTAATTAATCTTTATTATAAGTCTTATTATAATAATCTCATAACATAAGTTTAATACTTATCATAAGAATTTTTCATTAATAATAAAAGTATTATGAATCATAAGTTTAATTAAATGTATAATTAATCATAATGAAATTAATAAATGATATAATTAATATATATCATAAGTCTTAATTAAAAATAATTACTTTTATGTAATAAGTCTATACATGAGCACAGCCTATCATCCGCAAACTGATGGTCAAAGTGAACGAACTATCTAAACCATGGAAGATATGCTACGTGCTTGTGCAATCGATTTCGGCAAAGGTTGGGATAGACATCTACCTTTGGTTGAATTTTCTTACAATAATAGTTATCACTCCACCATTAAGGCTGCACCTTTTGAAGCTTTATATGGACGAAAATGTAGATCCCCTTTGTGTTGGGATGAACTCGAGGACAGACATTTAACTGGTCCTGAAATCATTCACGAAACTACCGAAAAGATCATACAAATTAAGCAACGATTAGAAACTGCCCGTAGCCGAAAAAAGAGCTATGCCGATAAGAAACGAAAAGACATCGAATACCAAGTTGGCGATAAAGTCATGTTGAAAGTATCCCCTTGAAAAGGTGTTGACCGCTTCGGTAAACGAAGTAAACTCAGTCCACGATACGTTGGACCTTTCATAGTCACTCAAAGAGTCGGTCCCGTGGCGTACCGATTAGAACTACCAACTAAACTTAGCCAAGTACATGATATGTTTCATGTCTCAATTCTTAAACGGTGTCTTGCTGATGACACACCCGTTATTCCTTTGGATGATGTCCGCATTGATGAGCAAATGCACTTCGTTGAAGAACCTATAGAAATCATGGAAGGAGAGGTCAAACAAATGCGTAAAAGCAACATACCTATCGTTAAAGTCCGTTGGAATTCGTGTAGAGGCCCCGAATATACTTGGGAACGCAAAGACCACATGAAACGGAACTATCCCCATCTCTTCTCAACTGCTGATGCAAACGAGGAATCTACCTGAAACTTCGGTACGAAGTTTTCAATAACGGGGAGGTACTATAACGACCCTCATTTTTCCATTCTATACTTTTCCATATTAAATTGCCCAACAATATAATTAAACTTAATAATTATACTTTAATCGATAATTGTTAAGCGTTAAGAATTATGAATATAATAATTAACTTTGTACATTAATTGACAAGTTAATAAAAAATAATAAGCTAATAAACTTTTGTGAACAAGATATAATAAACTAAAGCTTAATGTAATTAACTAATTAATCTTAAACAAGTTTAGGGATTATTTAAGCTAAAATAAAGTCCAATGTTTAAAGTGAAAAATCCCAAAACCCTCCCATGCATGCATGGGCCGAATTTTTTTTAAAAAAAAATAAAGGAAATGACCAAATTGCCCTCCTAATTTTCGGTATTCAAGAAGCTTCCATCACCTCCTCATTTGCTTGCCTTGTTCCCTAAGTTTAACTTGTTTTCCAAGTCTAACTTGTTCCCTAAGTAAATCTAACCCTAACCCTAATTCTAGAATTTTCCTAACACTCCTATAAATAGAGGCCTAACCTAAACCTTTTCATTGTACCAAATCACAATCAAATCTCTCTCCCAAAAATCTCTATCCCTCTCTCTTATTTTCGGCTCAAAGTCGAAACCATCACCATCATCACCATCGAAATCCACCACCACCTTCAAGGGATTTCCAAGTGATCTTCAAGTGTTCTTCACGTTCTTCGTGTTCTTCAAGAATCTTCGAGGTGTTCTTTGAATCTTCAAAGGCTTTGATCTTCGATCTTCATCGTGTTCATCTTTTCTTTGTTAGTCGTCTTCGAATCTTCAAAGGTATAACATAAACCCTAACCTATTTACATAAACTTTGAGTTTTGTTTAATTCATGTTCATGTTATAAACTTATTCATAAACATATACATAAACACACCTACACGAGTTACATACATACATACATATATATATATATATATATATATATATATATATATATATATATATATATATATATATATATATATATATATATACACTAAACCCTAATTACACCTAAACTATACTACTTTAATTAAAACCCTAAACCTAACCCTAATTTATTAAAACTCTAATTAATTATTAAACCCTAGACATTAATTAAACCCTAGTTATTAATTACTAAACCCTAATCATTAATTACTACTCTAATTAATTAAACCTAATTAATTAATGAAACCCTAATATTACTTATACTATTATTTAACACTTACATTTATACTATTATTAACACATATACTATACTACCTATATTATAACACATAAAAACATTTTGGATATATATTGGCTATATATAGATCTTCGAACTTTCTTGACGAATGGTTTCTACGAAACTCTAGGCGGAAGAGTTTGGATTTTCCGATTTAAAGGATCCTATAGCTCCAGCCCCTAGACCTGAAATGGCCATTCGAAGTGAAAGGGGTGATTGGAAGTATATCTAATATGGCAAGTATCCTAAAATGGAATCACTTTTTAAAATAGAAACTTTCTAATTATAAACTTACTAAAATGGGAAACTTACTAAAATGGGAAACTTACTAAAAATAGAAACTTTCTAAAAATGGAAACTTTCTAAAAGTAGAAACTTACTAGGAATGGAAACTTAGTAAAACAAACTATACTTAAACACTTACATACTTAAACTTAAACATGGGCAAAGCACTTACTACTCTTAAATGTCAATAGGTTGACTTTTCTGCTCACTCATCCAACTTTCTATTCCGAGGAATAACCATCTCTCTACTTACTAAGGTGATTTCATAGCCCCACTCTTTATTGCTAGCAAACTTATTTACTTTTATTGGGGTGAGACACATGCTACTTTTACTATTTACAATTTAGACACAAGTGCCAACTGTTAAAACTATGCTATACCCGGCTATGTCTGACTAAGTCCCTATAGTGATATTTTTAATTGCTCGTTGAATGCATGCTTAATTATTGGGGGTAGGCCTATCGGGAGTAACGTCCCCGATACATTTGACCAAGTCATTGTATTACTTAATAATGAAATTAAACCGACAAGTATAAACTACAACTTGTCTTTGGGGCAAACTTGAACGTTTAGTCTAAATATCACGTATTGGCATAACTTTTTGATTCTGCGAGATCAACTTTACAAACTAAATCTTGTGGTCTAAAACAACAGTCAAACTTATTTGTTAAACCTATGAACTTCACTCAACCTTTTGGTTAACACTTTAGCATGTTTTGTCTCAGGTGCTAATTGACTCAAGCTTTCTTACTTACTTTTTATGTGATGCTACTTGGACATAGGATCAAGAGATATCACATTTACTACTTTTGCATTTGAACATTTACTTTATTCCTTTGTAACGACATTTCATTTTCCACTGCGTACTCAATAAAGTTTATTTTATCATTTAGTATTGTTCTCGTATATTATAATATGTTGGTTTATTTGATATTAAGTCACATTTCGCCCAGGCCCTAACTGGGGGTGTGATAGATTGGTATCAGAGCATAACCAGGCTGTTATAGAGAACCAGGATTGCATTTTTATGTGTGCCTTATTTGTTAGCTAGGGTGCCTTAGCAATCTAGGAAACTATAACCTTTTAGTCTTAGACTTAAAGCACTCAGGATTGCCCTATAATCTTAACACTTATGCTATCATAAACTTGACTTAAAGATTCTAATCAAATTTTCTTTCCTAATGATAGGATGTCAAGCTCAAGTGTTAACAAGCCCAACAAGGCAACTCACAACCCTACCACCGAAGTAGGTGTTGGACACTCTTCAACTTCGAGACCTGTTCGAAGTCCTTTCTACAGTCCTGCCTCACCGTCACCAAACTATAGCCCAAATACTATTCCTAATGGGTCTACTCAATACTACCCAACTCCGAGAATCGAAGATAAAGGAAAACGTCATGAAGAGGTTGGTCCGTCAAGAAAGAGAGCCCGATCTCCTTTTTATGATGGTGCTAAGTATGAAATCATGAGTCTACGAAATGATACAGAGAGGAACTTTGGATGTTTGCTTCGCCACATGGCAAGAGTGGGGGTTAAAATGGAGCAACTTATGGAAGAAAACGTCAAGCTAAGAAAAGAGTTAATGATGCTGAGGTGTGAAGAAGAACGTAACACCTGTTGGGGGAAGCAATCCCTTGCTTACCTCAAGGAGGATATTGACGTCCGAATTAAAATGGAGAGAAGTCGAGTCGACAAACAGCTTGCTTTAAGAGAGTACGACACCAATACCGTTAACAGTCATGTTACCAACCTTTACGACAATCTCGAGTACCTCTACGAAAAGAAAAAAGAAAAGAACGAGCGATATGAGAAGTTTATGAAAGAGTCTCTCGACTCTCAAACCGAAAGGCTAGAGAAACTTGTGAAGGATAACATGGAAAAAGTGATGAAGCAGTTTGAGGACGAGAAGAAGAAATATGAAGACTACTTCAATCTTAATATTTCTTAGTTATTTTTCCATTTTCCATCGATGTAAAGGCTATGCCTTAAACTATTTTCTATTTCCGAATCATGTATTAAAAGGCTTATTTAACGCCTCGTTCCTTAATAATAAAAACTGTTTTATTTATATCATGTGATATCAATACTTTATCTTATTCATACTTGTAATTGCTCAAACTTATAATTTGTTAGCTTATCCGACTTATGTCAACTTCTATGTAGCAACATCATGGTTCGTCCAGCTGCACCTACTGTTAACAATATCGTGTTGACTACCGAGCAATTCCAACAGTTACTCGCTGCCGCACAAGGTAATGCTCAAGCTAATAATGTTAATCCTCTACCGAAACCTTGTTCATACAAGGACTTTACAAAATGTCATCTTCCCGCGTTCAAGGGAAATGAAGAAGCTGTCGAACTAGTTCGTTGGTTCGAGAAGATGGAGTGCATTTTCCGTATTTGCAACTGTGGTGATGACGATCGAGTAAAGTATGCCACTAGCTCATTAGGTGGCAATGCTTTAACTTGGTGGTCTGCTCATGCCAAGTCCGTAGGGATTGACAATACTAATACAATTCCATGGGACGAACTCAAAAGCATGATGATTAATAAATTCTGCCCTCGAAGTCAAGTTCAGAAACTTGAAGCTGAGTTCTGGGAACTCAAGGTGAAGGGAACTGATATTGAAAGCTACACCAACCGTTATTTTGAGCTTTCTACTCTATGTCCCAAGATGTTTCCTACCGAAGCTAGAAGGATTGAACGATATATCGAAGTTCTCCCCGAGGATGTTTAGGGGAATGTTATTGCTGCCGAGAAGGTTACTCTTGATGTTGTGATTCTCATGGTACAAAATTTGATGTTGGCCAAGAGAAGAAGTGCGTCGGCTAGTAAGCAGGTTGAGACCAAGGGTAACGATGGTAAGAGGAAGTTTGAGTCATCTCAAGATTCTACTCAAAATGCTAGTAAGAAGCCTACGGATAGTATAAGGTCGAATTATAAGGGTACCTATCCTTTCTGTGTTCGTTGTGAGAGGCATCGCCCGGGGAAGTGTACTGCTACATGTTCGTTGTGTAAGAAAGTGGGACATATTGCTAAGACGTGTAAGACTCCTCCAAAGGATAAGGCTATTGTTCCAGCCAAAGCTCCTCCTACATGTTATACTTGCGGAGAAAAGGGATACATTAGTCCAAATTGCCCTAAGAAAAAGGATAATCTCGCCCCTGGAACTAATACTACTGCTGCGAAGGGTCGTGCGTTTGTTATTACTGCTGCTGAAGGTCGAGATGAGGATGAGGTCATCACAGGTACGTATCTTGTCAATAATTATTATGCCACTATTTTATTCAATACTGGTGCCGACAGAAGTTACGTGTCTAGTGATTTTTGTACCCTGTTTACTGAAAAGCGTCAACCCTTAGAAACTAAACGATTAGTGGAAGTAGCTAATGGAAAGATCATGCAATTTGATAAAATCTATAAAAATTGCAACCTAATCTTAGCCAATAAAGAATTTAAGATAGACCTTTTGCCGGTCGAGCTCGGAAGTTTTGACGTCGTAGTTGGAATGGATTGGTTATGTCCATTACATGCTGCAATCATGTGTTATGATAAAACTGTTCATGTTCCATTGGGAAATGGAGAGACTCTCATCATCCAAGGTGAAAAGAGTGGTTCCAATCTCAATATTATCTCATGTATCAAAACCCGTAAATACCTTATGAAAGGTTATCCAGCTATTCTAGCCCACGTTAAGATGATTGAGTCGAAAGAGAAGAGTATTGACGATGTACCAGTGGTTAAAGAGTATCTCGATATGTTTCCCGAAGATCTTTCTGGTCTTTCACCTCCTCGACAAGTTGAATTTCAAAATGATTTAACTCCCAGTGCTACACCTATTGCTAAAGCTCCATACTGATTAACACCCTCCGAGATGAAGGAATTATCCAACCAACTCCAAGAACTATTGGATAAAGGTTTCATTCGTCCAAGCTCGTCCCCATGGGGAGATCCTATTCTATTTGTTAAGAAGAAAGATGGTACGCTAAGGATGTGCATTGATTAACGCGAACTTAACAAGTTTACTATCAAGAACCGTTATCCGTTGTCGCGTATTGATGATTTATTCTACCAACTCCAAGATTCAAGCGTCTATTCAAAGATTGATTTGAGATCCGGTTATCACCAACTCGGAGTCAAGGAATCTAATATTCCTAAGACTGCTTTTGGCACTCGTTATGGGCACTATGAATTTTGTGTCATGCCTTTTGGTTTGACCAACGCTCCTGCTGTGTTCATGGATCTTATGAACCGTGTTTGCAAACCTTATCTCGGTAAATTCGTCATTGTTTTCATTGATGACATTTTGATCTACTCCAAGAGTGAGGAAGAACATGAGCAACATTTGCGCATGATTCTTGAACTCTTACGAAAGGAACAACTTTATGCTAAATTTTCTAAGTGCGAGTTTTAGCTCAAAACCGTACAATTCCTTGGACATGTTGTTGATGGAAACGGAATACATGTCGATCCAGCTAAGATTACTGCTATTCAGAACTGGGAGATACCAAAGACTGCGAAGCATATTCGTCAATTTTTGGGACTTGCCGGTTACTATCGAAGGTTTATAAAATATTTTCCCTACTTGCTAAACCTCTTACAAAGCTAACTCAAAAAGGGAAGAAGTTTGAGTGGTCTGATGAACAGGAATCTGCTTTTAAGATTCTGAAGGAGAAATTGACCGCAGCCCCAATTCTATCCTTACCCGAAGGTACTGATGACTTTGTTGTTTACTGCGATGCTTCGAAGCAAGGCTTTGGTTATATTTTGATGCAACGAGAAAAGGTTATTGCCTACGCATCTAGGCAGTTGAAGAAACATGAAGAGAACTATACCACACATGACCTTGAGTTAGGTGCTGTGGTATTTGCATTAAAGATATGGAGACATTATCTGTATGGTACCCATTTTACGGTGTACACTGACCATAAAAGTCTTTGACACATCTTTGATCAAAAACAGCTGAATATGAGGCAAAGCCGATGGCTCGAGACATTGAATGATTATCACTGTGAGCTGAAATATCATCCTGGCAAGGCGAATGTAGTTGCCGATGCCCTTAGTCGAAAAGACGATGTTAAACGTGTTCGTGCTCTAAACCTGAAGATTAAATCAAATCTTATCTTGCAAATCTGTGAATCTCAATTGGAAGCTATTAAACCGACACTTATCGAAGGTGAAGGGCCTATTGGTTTCGGGAACCAACTCCAAGTGAAAGCTAATGGTACACGGTACTTTGGCAACAGAATTTGGGTTCCTCTCTTCGATAATCTCCGTGAACTAGTCTTGGATGAAGCATATAAGACTAGGTATTCTATTCATCCCTGTTCCAGTAAGATGTATCACGATGTGAAACAATTCTACTGGTGGCCTAACATGAAAGCCGACATTGCTACTTATGTTAGCAAATGTCTCACTTGTCTGAAAGTCAAGGCAGAACATCAAAAGCCTTCTGGCCTTTTGACACAACCCGATATTCCGCAGTGGAAGTGGGAATGTATCACTATGGACTTCGTTACTAAGTTACCTAAGACTTCGAATGGTAACGATACTATTTGGGTCGTAGTTGATCGTCTTACTAAATCTGCGCATTTCATACCGATCAAGGAAACTGATAAGATGGAGAAATTATCACAGCTTTATATTAAAGAAATTTTCTCACGTCATGGTGTTCCTATCTCGATTATTTCTGATCGCGACAGTCGATTCGTTTCCAAATTTTTAAAAACTTTACAATCTGCTCTTGGAACTCAACTCGACATGAGTACAGCCTATCATCCGCAAACTGATGGTCAAAGTGAACGAACTATCTAAACCTTGGAAGATATGCTACGTGCTTGTGCAATCGATTTCGGCAAAGGTTGGGATAGACATCTACCTTTGGTTGAATTTTCTTACAATAATAGTTATCACTCCAGCATTAAGACTGCACCTTTTGAAGATTTATATGGACGAAAATGTAGATCCCCTTTATGTTGGGATGAACTCGAGGACAGACATTTAACTGGTCCTGAAATCATTCACAAAACTACCGAAAAGATCGTACAAATTAAGCAACGATTAGAAACTGCCCGTAGCCGACAAAAGAGCTATGCCGATAAGAAACGAAAAGACATCGAATACCAAGTTAGAGATAAAGTCATGTTGAAAGTATCCCCTTGGAAAGGTGTTTTCCGCTTCGGTAAATGAAGTAAACTCAGTCAACGATACGTTGGACCTTTCACAGTCACTCAAAGAGTGGGTCCCGTGGCGTACTGTAAAGACCCGTCCTTATCCTCCTGGACGAAGCCATCAACATTAGGTTCCATTGCGATGATCGACTCCAAGTAATGTCCTTAAAATGAGCAAATGCACAGCGGAAGACTTAATTCGTACCTGAGAATAAACATGCTTAAAAGTGTCAACCAAAAGGTTGGTGAGTTCATAGGTTTATCATAACAATCATTTCAGTATATTAATAGACCACAAGATTTCCGTTTATAAATATATGTACACTCGCAAGTGTATAAAGGTATTCTATAAGTTGTAGGCACCCGGTAACAAGCCTTAACATTCATGTTTTACCCTCTGAAGTACACCAGATCAGGTGTGTTTATAACCTCAAAGTACTAAAGCATCCCATAGTCAGGATGGGGTTTGTCAGGCCCAATAGATCTATCTTTAGAATTCGCGCCTACCGTAATTAGACAAGTAGTTTAATGTTACCAAGCTAAGGGTATATTTTTGGTTTAAACCCACATAGAATTAGTTTTAGTACTTGTGCCTATTTCGTAAAACATTTATAAAACATCGCATGTAATCTCAGCCCAAAAATATATATAAAAAGGGAGCAATGAAACTCACAATACTGTATTTTGTAGTAAAAATACATATGACGACATTGAACAAGTATAGGGTTGGCCTCGGATTCACGAACCTATATCATTTATATATATGTTAACACATATAATGGTAATCGAACAACTTTATATATTTTTATTAATTATTATTTTAGTAAATTATATGTTTCATTAATCACTTAATTATCTATATTTATTTTGATATACTTTAGATAAATAGTAGTATTTATTATAAAATATTAATGTAGTTATGTTGTTAAATATATTTTTATATAATTAATATTTATTTGGTAAAATAATGTCAGTAATAATAAGTAAAAAGTTGTTTTTGATTATAATAATAGTATTAGTAATAATAATCCTAATAATAATAATAATTATAGTAATATTAATATCAATGTTGAAAATAATATAATAATGAAAACTTTTATAAAAAGATAATATATATATATATATATATATATATATATATATATATATATATATTTATATATGTATATATATATAATCATATTTACATATATAATAAATGTACCTAAATCATCTATTAATATTAATGATTAGATTGAGTACATATACATATACATATATGTATATATATATATATATATATATAAATGAGTATATATATAAATCTCTATGATAAGTGTTATTATAATTCTTACCATTATAACTACATAATATAAGTTTTAGTCATAAATATGTATCTATATATATAAAGGTGATTATTAGTTATCTTTGCAATCTACATTTTATAGATAACGTTTTATTAATCCTTGTTAAGCTATATTTATATATACATATTAGTTCATACACTTGCAACTTATATAACATAATAATTATAATTATAATTATAGTATTTAAAATATAGTGGTAATAAACATATGAAGCTTAGGTTGTAATTTATACCCTCGGTTTGAATGAAAAAGATGATCGAATGGAGATTGTGCTCGGAAGGGAAACAGGAACCGACTGCGTTTCGGTTTCTGAGTGTTACTCGACTAGATCCCACGAAACTGTTGGGTATTCTTGGTAAAAGCCCAACCTATTTAATATCATTGAAGCCCATGTTTCCTAGTCCATCAAAATGACCCATTTAATAGATTATGTGGATCTAAAAGCCTGCTATCCCATACCAATTGATGGAGTAGGGTTTTGTAGTCGACACAACCACGCAGGAGGTTCGGCCATTTTACAAAAAAAAAACAAATCACGGCCCAACAAATAAATTCAATTCAATTGTTGCAGTCCACCAACAAACTAATTGGCCCAACTTATTTGATTTCAAGCCCAGCTATAAGAAAAGGGACTCGGTCCAAGTTGAAAACAGAAAAAAATACAACTGGCCGGTATCTTCGTAATTGATTGATTTCTTTTTTTTTAACGTCATAATCATCATCAATCATAACTCTCTTTCTTTCATTCATAATCCCCTTTTTTTTTCTTGTCCAGTAATACAAAACCGCACATTTTCTTCCTTAATTCTTGTGTTGTCGGCTGAAAATAAACCCCAAAGGGTACGGCTGTTGCAGGTGTATTATCACCTGAATTAATTGAAACAGAAGATTGGTGCATTAAAGATACAAGGATTATAGTGGTGGATAAAGCTGGGTTGAGGGTGTGGAGGTCGAAGTAGGTAAATATGATGGTATTCGAACAAGAAAACAAGAGAAAGATGCACGTTACAATATGTATGTAAGTGTATATTTTTATATACCAACAAGGTGATGTTTGGTTGTTTGTTACAGTCGATTCGCAAGTGGTGGATACGGTGATTGGTTGGGAGGCTTGATTGAACAACAGCAAAATAAACAAGGGTCTCGGTTCTTGCCTTGTTTAAACCGAATTAACAAAGAACAGTAAAAGTAATCAAGGAAGATGCAGTAATAGTGATTTGATAGGAAAATAACAAAAGTGTTGGTTGTTGGATGGTTCGAATGAGGGTGATTCTTGCGTATAAACTTTGAACAAAACAGACATAGTTTTGGTTTGGTTTTGGGGTTTGAAAACTGAACGGAAAACAGGTATATGGCAGTAATTAAACGGGACTTGTAGATGGCGAAGGTGATGGAAAAATAGCAGTAGCAGACGACTCCAAATAATAGCAATTGTGATAATTTTTGTGTTAGGTTTTTAAGTAATAAAATGAAAACACAAGGTGGATTTTAGGATGGCGGTTTATGGTGATCATGGTGATCGGTTTAAGGTTGCAGGTTGTCGGTTTTATAGTGCTACGATGGTGGTTGTCACCGAGGAAAATTGTAGAGAGAGAGATGGATAGAGATGAAACGTTGGAGGTATTTTAATGGTTTCATGGTGGTGGGTGTTCATGATAGTGGGACGAGGATGGTGTTGGAGTGATGGAGCTCGACAAGAAGAAGAAAGAATCATGAAAAGAAAATGCAGGTTACGGGTGGTGGAAATGTATGGTAGTAGTTTTGTTCATCAATTAGAAGCAAGAAGCATCAAGTGAGAGAAATGAGATAGAAAGATAGGTGATTTTGGTGATATTCAATAACACAGAGAGTAATATAATAGAATGGTTGAGAGACAAAACAAATAATACATACTCCCATATGCTTTACAGCACACAGCCATCGATTATTAATAATATAATAATTATTAATTTATTAAACGTGTGAAACTTAAATAACAGTAAAGCAGCCTCATAATTCTATTGACAGTTTATCACGAATGGCTATATCGTGTCCATTGCTGAACAGTTAACGTATAAAAGTGTTCCTAAAAATCCCAAATTTTTAGATTAAATATATTTAATTATTTCACTCATTACCTATTTGAAACCTGATCAACAAGGTTCGTCCAAAATTCATCTTAAGTTCCAAGTAATATATACGGAGTATTAAAACTTAGCTCGAGGTATTTAAATATATTTTTAGCAAACTTAGAATTGATAATACTTAATTATGTACCAACGTTTAATTTCAACTTCTCACAAATTCGAGTTTAAACTTGTTTAGTATTGATCATAAAAATTGAGCTGTCATTCGAGCTTGATCCCAACCCAAAATTAAATATTTTTTTTTTAAAAATTTATCAAATAGATTCTAAATATGTTTTTAATAAAGCTAATATTTATATAACTCATTTTATTATATCATAAGTCGTTTAAATATTAAATTTTATTAATTAAATCTTATATCACAGTATTATATATATATATATATTTATTTTTTTTATATGATTATTTATATCTAAATACAAATAGTTGTTCGTGAATCGTCAGAAATAGTCGAAGATCAATTGAACATAGAGATTAGTTCAAAATTTTTGAGATCCAACCTTACAGACTTTGCTTATCGTGTCAAAAATATTAAATCGTATCGAGAATTTGGTTTAAAATTAGTCGGAATTTTCCGGGTCGTGACAGTACCTACCCGTTAAAGAAATTTCGTCCCCGAAATTTGATCGAGATCATCATGGCTAATACTAAAAACGTTTTCATGACGAATAAGAGTTGATAATTAGAGTTTTATCATTATTGATTAATATAGATAAAGCGATTCGATCATGTGAAGCGTACAAGTGAAGCTATCACAAAAGAGTGAAAAGTTTCGTCTGAACTTTTGACATAGTCATAGTGGATTTCCGGAATTCAGGGAATTTAAGGAAATCTTTTATTCAGAAGGAAAATGAAATAGCACGATTTATTAGCAAACTGTTGGAATTACGGAAGAACTGAAATATCAAAGGAAATATTTCCTTGATATGCTTAGAAATTGAGTAGAATGAAAGAGTTATGTAACATGACACATGATGACGTTATAATTTGTGAATCATCATGTCCCTTTAGAAACTCAGCATGACTTACTGTAATATAATCACGTTGGCCAAGTGTCATTATATTATACTAACCCATGCTTCAATTCCCAACACTTCTCCACAATTCATTCATAATTTATACTTAGATTTTACAGAAGTTTCCAATATAATGAAATACTGAAAACACGAAGAGGTAGATAATTTTTGAACAAGAATATTTATGAAAATATCTTCAGAAATATCGAAGATATTTATGATGATATTTTGGAATTTCTAAGTTCGATAGTTGATGAAGAAAGATTTTCGCAAGATTTTAACATAAGTACAGAGCAAGATATTCTCTAAAGATTTCATCGGATTCAGAATTACCTGGATTCTTTGAATGTAGGGTTTGGTCCTTATATTTGTTCTTGGTCTCCTTCATGGTTAGCTCAATCCGTTTTTCAGTACCAAATTTTCTATCAAGTGCTCCCAACACTCCATTCTTTTATCATCACCTCTTGGCCATTAAGACCATTTACTACATGCTGCTTCGTCAGCATTTTTAAAGTTTCGGATCTGGATCATTGGTTATCAAACCGAGGGGTTTTAAGAGAATTGTTTTTTTAGATGATTAAACACTGATGGTAGTAAGATGGAATATAAAATGTTTTCCGGTAACGAAGGCAAAAAGTTAACGTATATATCAAGGTTATAATAAGGTTAGTCCGACTGAAAAGTCGAAGTTGACTTGCTGGAGCTGTGACAAAATTTGCTACTTTGAAGAAGAACTGCAAAGTTATTTTAGGTAATAATAACACTAAAGGAATTAGCACAACTATGTGTTAAACTTTTACTCAGTTTCTGAGAGTTTTCCAGGTGCATAACTATATGCATCAATCTCTTCTTCCGTAGATGAAGTGTGGTTGGTTCACCCTCTCCATAGAGATGTTTTCAAGATTCATGAAGGATTTGAACATGGATTGGAATCGTCAAGATTCAAATGAGTTTAAGATGAAATCAAGTGGCAAACTTGAAGAATTATTTAGTTTCATATGTTATAATCAATATTTTAATTTATTTTTAATTGTCCAATGTTAGTAGTCCAATAGTCCAATAGTCCAATAGTTCAATAGTCCAATAGTTCATATATAGTTTAATATATAACATTCGAATTAATTAATACGTATCGTGACCCGTGTACCGGTCTCAGTATTGATCACAACTCAAACTATATATATATATATATATTTTGGAATCAACCTCAACCCTGTATAGCTAACTCTGTCATTTGCATATAGAGTGTCTATGATTGTTCCAAGATAGATATATAGATGGGTCAATATGATATGTCGAAACCTTGTATACGTGTCCCGTTATTTAAAGTGCGTAAAATAAATACAAAAATTAAATAACGATAAATTAAATTGCGATAAATAAAATGTAATACGGAATTAACAGTTAGCTGGGAACAGTTAGCTAAGATTTTGTCAGCGTGGATTCTTAACAAATTCATAGTAGTTAATTTGTTTGTTACTAACAAATTTTATTTTGTCCAAAGTTTCTTCATTATGCCACTTGTTGGATTCTGATAAATGAAAATCCAAATATGAAATTGAATGAAAATAGTTATTCTGTGGTGAACGGATACGTATATTGGTGGTTGTAAATAATATCGTAAATGACTATTGAATTAGATTTGGAAGAATGTACAGTATACTTATTAATGTGAAATCTGAATATTCCTCGGGTATTACCTACCCGTTAAAATATTTTCAACATTAACAGTTTGTACGAAAGAATTTTTAATTACAATCTTTATGAAAATATACTTACATATATATTTTCTTCAGATTTAATCATGGATTTAATGAACTAATATGATATTACTCTCATTTGATTTTTGGTTTGAGCTAGAATATCTAATCTCTAAGACTTTAGAGATTACATAATCGCCATGTTCCGTGAAGATAAATGATATAGAATGATTAATAGAACGAAAATTAATCGATGTAGAACAAAGTGTAAAACGAAGATTATGCTCGAGGTACAGAATGAGATGTTGAGGCATGGATTGTTGATGGTACTGATGCTATTACTGATGGTACTGTTGGTGCCGGTGATGTTGTTGAAGCTGGTAACTTTTGCACCATATTCTCCCAATTGATTACTCGAGCAAGAAATTCGTTGACTTCTTCTATTATTCTGGGATGATTGTCGGTCGAAACGAGCAGATGAATAAGGTTCAGAATTGTGGATAGAATATAATCTTGTCGAACTACTCTGGAACTGAGGCTGAAAATGGTGTTACGACAGGTTCGCCGGTAAGTGCTTCAGGTTCTTCATCAAAAGGTGAATTCGGTTAGTGGAAGGAATCGCCTTCTGCGCGTCTCCATTGATTAAATCGACAACGAACCCATCAGATGAATTGGGGATGGATGATTGGTTGATTCATTCTGGTGACACTACTTTCGGAGCTTAGGTGAAACTCCATATTAGAATAGCTGTCGGAATCCGAGGAATTCGAACTGGTTGAGGGATTCATCTCGAACGATCAGATGAAGGATTTTCGATAAGAAATAGATTATAGGATGTAGATTAGTACCCTGCAATACATAATTTACATATGCATATATAATACTAAAATCCCATAAGTTACGGAGGAATCTACGGAATATGTTAGGCAAAGTTTACAGTAACGGATATGCTAAGATATGAATTAGCAGATACGCTAAGATATGAATTTTGTCTATACACTATTCATACAATCCAGGCAGTAAGATATGTCTAGATTAAGTATGATAAGCAAGTGATTCCCTAAGAATGATAAGCAGGAAATTTTCGACACGGAATGATAAGCAAAACTTTTGACATGCAGACACGGTCGAAGTTCAGACTCACTAATGCATCTAATCAACTATCAGATTGACACACTAATGCAAGACCTGGTTCACTAAGAACACTGCTCTGATACCAACTGTAAAGAATCGTCCTTATCCTCCTGGACGAAGCCATCAACATTAGGTTCCATTGCGATGATCGACTCCAAGTAATGTCCTTAAAATGAGCAAATGCACAGCGGAAGACTTAATTCGTACCTGAGAATAAACATGCTTAAAAGTGTCAACCAAAAGGTTGGTGAGTTCATAGGTTTATCATAACAATCATTTTAGTATATTAATAGACCACAAGATTTCTGTTTATAAATATATGTACACTCGCAAGTGTATAAAGGTATTCTATAAATTGTAGGCACCCGGTAACAAGCCTTAACGTTCATGTTTTACCCTCTGAAGTACACCAGATCAGGTGTGTTTATAACCTCGAAGTACTAAAGCATCCCATAGTCAGGATAGGGTTTGTCAGGCCCAATAGATCTATCTTTAGAATTCGCGCCTACCGTACTTAGACAAGTAGTTTAATGTTACCAAGCTAAGGGTATATTTTTGGTTTAAACCCACATAGAATTAGTTTTTGTACTTGTGCCTATTTCGTAAAACATTTATAAAACATCGCATGTATTCTCAGCCCAAAAATATATATAAAAAGGGAGCAATGAAACTCACAGTACTGTATTTTGTAGTAAAAATACATATGACGACATTGAACAAGTATAGGGTTGGCCTCAGATTCACGAACCTATATCATTTATATATATGTTAACACATATAATGGTAATCGAACAACTTTATATATTTTTATTAATTATTATTTTAGTAAATTATTTGTTTCATTAATCACTTAATTATCTATATTTATTTTGATATACTTTAGATAAATAGTAGTATTTATTATAAAATATTAATGTAGTTATGTTGTTAAATATATTTTTATATAATTAATATTTATTTGGTAAAATAATGTCAGTAATAATAAGTAAAAAGTTGTTTTTGATTATAATAATAGTATTAGTAATAATAATCCCAATAATAATAATAATTATAGTAATAATAATATTAATGTTGAAAATAATATAATAATGATAACTTTTATAAAAAGATAATATATATATATATATATATATATATATATATATATATATATATATATATATATATATATATATATATATATATATATAATCATATTTACATATATAATAAGTGTACCTAAATCATCTATTAATATTAATGATTAGATTGAGTACATATACATATACATATATGTATATATATAAATGAGTATATATATAAATCTCTATGATAAGTGTTATTATAATTCTTACCATTATAACTACATAATATAAGTTTTAGTCATAAATATGTATCTATATATATAAAGGTGATTATTAGTTATCTTTGCAATCTACATTTTATAGATAACGTTTTATTAATCCTTGTTAAGCTATATGTATATATACATATTAGTTCATACACTTGCAACTTATATAACATAATAATTATAATTATAATTATAGTATTTAAAATATAGTGGTAATAAACATATGAAGCTTAGGTTGTAATTTATACCCTCGGTTTGAATGAAAAAGATGATCGAATGGAGATTGTGCTCGGAAGGGAAATAGGAACCGACTGCGTTTCGGTTTCTGAGTGTTACTCGACTAGATCCCACGAAACTGTTGGGTATTCTTGGTAAAAGCCCAACCTATTTAATATCATTGAAGCCCATGTTTACTAGTCCATCAAAATGACCCATTTAATAGATTATGTGGATCTAAAAGCCTGCTATCCCATACCAATTGATGGAGTAGGGTTTTCTAGTCAACACAACCACGCAGGAGGTTCGGCCATTTTACAAAAAAAAAAAACAAATCACTGCCCAACAAGTAAATTCAATTCAATTGTTGCAGTCCACCAACAAACTAATTGGCCCAACTTATTTGATTTCAAGCCCAGCTATAAGAAAAGGGACTCGGTCCAAGTTAAAAAAAGAAAAAAAAATACAACTGGCCGGTATCTTCGTAATTGATTGATTTCTTTTTTTTTAACGTCATAATCATCATCAATCATAACTCTCTTTCTTTCATTCATAATCCCCTTTTTTTTTCTTGTCCAGTAATACAAAACCGCACATTTTCTACCTTAATTCTTGTGTTGTCGGCTAAAAATAAACCCCAAAGGGTACGGCTATTGCAGGTGTATTATTACCTGAAATAATTGAAACAGAAGATTGGTGCAGGAAAGATACAAGGATTATAGTGGTGGATAAAGCTGGGTTGAGGGTGTGGAGGTCGAAGTGGGTAAAGATGATGGTATTCGAACAAGAAAACAAGAGAAAGATGCACGTTACAATATGTATGTAAGTGTATATTTTTATATACCAACAAGGTGATGTTTGGTTGTTTGTTGCAGTCGATTCGTAAGTGGTGGATACGGTGATTGGTTGGGAGGCTTGATCGAACAACAGCAAAATAAACAAGGGTCTCGGTTCTTGCCTTGTTCAAACCGAATTAACAACGAACAGTAACAGTAATCAAGGAAGATGCAGTAATAGTGATTTGATAGGAAAATAACAAAAGTGTTGGTTGTTGGATGGTTCGAATGAGGGTGATTCTTGCGTATAAAATTTGAACAAAACAGACATAGTTTTGGTTTGGTTTTGGGGTTTGAAAACTGAACGGAAAACAGGTATATGGCAGTAATTAAACGGGACTTGTAGATGGCGAAGGTGATGGAAAAATAGTAGTAGCAGACGACTCCAAATAATAGCAATTGTGATAATTTTTGTGTTAGGTTTTTAAGTAATAAAATGAAAACACAAGGTGGATTTTAGGATGGCGGTTTATGGTGATCATGGTGATCGGTTTAAGGTTGCAGTTTGTTGGTTTTATAGTGCTACGATGGTGGTTGTCACCGAGGAAAATTGTAGAGAGAGATGGATAGAGATGAAACGTTGGAGGTATTTTAATGGTTTCATGGTGGTGGGTGTTCATGATAGTGGGACGAGGATGGTGTTGGAGTGATGGAGCTCGACAAGAAGAAGAAAGAATCATGAAAAGAAAATGCAGGTTACGGGTGGTGGAAATGTATGGTAGTAGTTTTGTTTATCAATTAGAAGCAAGAAGCATCAAGTGAGAGAAATGAGATAGAAAGATAGGTGATTTTGGTGATATTCAATAACACAGAGAGTAATATAATAGAATGGTTGAGAGACAAAACAAATAATACATACTCCCATATGCTTTACAGCACACAGCCATCGATTATTAATAATATAATAATTATTAATTTATTAAACGTGTGAAACTTAAATAACAGTAAAGCAGCCTCATAATTCTATTGACAGTTTATCACGAATGGCTATATCATGTCCATTGCTGAACAGTTAACGTATAAAAGTGTTCCTAAAAATCCCAAATTTTTAGATTAAATATATTTAATTATTTCACTCATTACCTATTTGAAACCTGATCAACAAGGTTCGTCCAAAATTCATCTTAAGTTCCAAGTAATATATACGAAGTATTAAAACTTGGCTCGAGGTATTTAAATATATTTTTAGCAAACTTAGAATTGATAATACTTAATTATGTACCAACGTTTAATTTCAACTTCTCACAAATTCGAGTTTAAACTTGTTTAGTATTGATCATAAAAATTGAGCTGTCATTCGAGCTTGATCCCAACCCAAAATTAAATATATTTTTTTTTTAAAAATTTATCAAATAGATTCTAAATATGTTTTTAATAAAGCTAATATTTATTTAACTCGTTTTATTATATCATAAGTCGTTTAAATATTAAATTTTATTAATTAAATCTTATATCACAGTATTATATATATATATTTATATATATATATATATATATATATATATATATATATATATATATATATATATATATATATATATTTATATGATTATTTATATCTAAATACAAATAGTCGTTCGTGAATCGTCAGAAATAGTCGAAGGTCAATTGAACATGGAGATCAGTTCAAAATTTTTGAGATCCAACCTAACAGACTTTGCTTATCGTGTCAAAAATATTAAATCGTATCGAGAATTTGGTTTAAAATTAGTCGGAATTTTCCGGGTCGTGACACGTACCGATTAGAACTACCAACTAAACTTAGCCAAGTACATGATGTGTTTCATGTCTCAAATCTTAAACGGTGTCTTGCTGATGACACACTCGTTATTCCTTTGGATGATGTCCGCATTGATGAGCAAATGCACTTCGTTGAAGAACCTATAGAAATCATGGAAGGAGAGGTCAAACAAACGCTTAAAAGCAACATACATATCGTTAAAGTCCGTTAAAGTTCGCGTAGAGGCCCCGAATATACCTGGGAACGCAAAGACCACGTGAAACGGAACTATCCCCATCTCTTCTCAACTGCTGATGCAAACGAGGAATCTACCTGAAACTTCGGGACGAAGTTTTCAATAACGGGGAGGTACTATAACGACCGTCATTTTTCCATTCTATACTTTTCCTTATTAAATTCCCCAACAATATAATTAAACTTAATAATTATACTTTAATGGATAATTGTTAAGCGTTAAGAATTATGAATATAATAATTAACTTTGTACATTAATTTACAAGTTAATAAAAATAATAAGCTAATAAACTTTTGTGAACAAGATATAATAAACTAAAGCTTAATGTAATTAACTAATTAATCTTAAACAAGTTTAGGGATTATTTAAGCTAAAATAAAGTCCAATGTTTAAAGTAAATAATCCCAAAACCTTCCCATGCATGCATGGGCCGAATTTTTTTTTAAAAAAATAAAGGAAATAACCAAATTGCCCTCCTAATTTTTGGCATTCAAGAAGCTTCCATCACCTCCTCATTTGCTTGCCTTGTTCCTTAAGTTTAACTTGTTTTCTAAGTCTAACTTGTTCCCTAAGTAAATCTAATCCTAACCCTAATTCTAGAATTTTCCTAACACTCCTATAAATAGAGGCCTAACCTAAACCTTTTCATTGTACCAAATCACAATCGAATCTCTCTCCCAAAAATCTCTCTCCCTCTCTCTTATTAACGGCTTAAAGCCGAAACCATCACCATCGAAATCCACCACCACCTTCAAGGGATTTCCAAGTGATCTTCAAGTGTTCTTCGCGTTCTTCGTGTTCTTCAAGAATCTTCGAGGTGTTCTTCGAATCGTCAAAGGCTTTAATCTTCAATCTTCATCGTGTTCATCTTTTCTTTGTTAGTCGTATTTGAATCTTCAAAGGTATAACATAAACCCTAACCTATTTACATAAACTTTAAGTTTTGTTTAATTCATGTTCATGTTATAAACTTATTCATAAATATATACATAAACACACCTAGATCTATACATGAAAAAAATATATTAATATGTATGTATGTATGTCGACTAGAAAAAAAGGGAAAAGGAAAGTTTGATCTTCAAAACCCTAGATAACAAGTACGAGATTTGTTTGTGTTAATTAAGGAAACAAAATAAACCTACATATATACATATACATATCGATACATATATATATACATGTAAAAAAATATTTTTTATATATATATACATATACACGAGTTACATACATATACATATACTAAACCCTAATTACACCTAAACTATACTACTTTAATTAAAACCTTAAACCTAACCCTAATTTATTAAAACTCTAATTAATTATTAAACCCTAGATATTAATTAAACCCTAGTTATTAATTACTAAACCCTCATCATTAATTACTACTCTAATTAATTAAACCTAAATAATTAATGAAACCCTAATATTACTTATACTATTATTTAACACTTACACTTATACTATTATTAACACATATACTATACTACCTATATTATAACACATAAAAACATTTTGGATATATATTGGATATATATAGATCTTCGAACTTTCTTGACGAATGGTTTCTACGAAACTCTAGGCAGAAGGGTTTGGATTTTCCGATTTAAAGGATCCTATAGCTCAAGCCCCTAGACCTGAAATGGCCATTCGAAGGGAAAGGGGTGATTGGAAGTATATCTAATATGGCAAGTATCCTAAAATGGAAACACTTTTTAATATAGAAACTTTCTAATTATAAACTTACTAAAATGGGAAACTTACTAAAAATAGAAACTTTCTAAAAATGGAAACTTTCTAAAAGTAGAAACTTACTAGGAATGGAAACTTAGTAAAACAAACTATACTTAAACACTTACATACTTAAACTTAAACATGGGTAAAACACTTACTACTCTTAAATGTCAATAGGTTGACTTTTCTGCTCACTCATCCAACTTTCTATTCTGAGGAATAACCATCTCTCTACTTACTAAGGTGAATTCATAGCCCTACTCTTTATTGCTAGCAAACTTATTTACTTTTATTGGGGTGAGACACATGCTACTTTTACTATTTACAATTTAGACACAAGTGCCAACTGTTAAAACTATGCTATACCCGGTGATAATGCTAAAAACGAACATATATTTCATAGCATTATCCCTCAAGAAAGACAAGCTTTTAGTTGCAATTGTTCTATTTACAAGTGATATTTGTTTAAATAATAAAAGGTGAAGACAAAAGACAGATTCGACGAATTGAAGACGCAAACGACCAAAAAGCTCAAAAGTACAAAGTACAATCAAAGTGGTTCAAATTATTGATGAGAAATGTCTAAAAGTTACAAGAGTACGAGCCGCAAAACGCAAAATTACAAGATATTAAATTGTACGCAAGGACGTTCGAAAATCCGGAACCGGGACCAGAGTCAACTCTCAACGCTCGACGCAACGGACTAAAAATTACAAGTCAACTATGCACATGAATATAATATAATATATAATTAATTCTTAAAATTATATATATATTATATTATATATAAAACCGTCGGCAAATAAACAAACAAAAGATTGTGAGCTGTATTCTTGCACCATGCGATCGCATGGCCTGGAGGCCTAATTCCCATGCGATCGCATGGCTTACTTTTTCTGGCCACACTCCTATAAAAAGCAGTTTGGTGCTCGAGCAAAACATACCATCTATCCTCTCTATCTCACATATATATATATATATATATATATATATATATATATATATATATATATATATATATATATATATATATATATATATATTTTTAATTTTAATTTTAATTTAAGATTAATAATAATAAGGGTATGTTAGCGAATGTTGTAAGTGTGTAAGTCGAAATTCTGTCCGTGTAACGCTACGCTATTATTAATCATTGTAAGTTATGTTCAACCTTTTTAAATTAATGTCTCGTAGCTAAGTTATTATTATGCTTATTTAATGCCGAAGTAATCGTGATGTTGGACTAAATATTAAAGGCGGGATAATTGGGCTTTGGACCATAATTGGGGTTTGGATAAAAGAACGACACTTGTGGAAATTAGACTATGGGCTATTAATGGGCTTTATATTAACTAAATGATACCTCGTTAATTTAATATATAGACTTATAATTTGACCTATTTATATATAACCACATACGCTTGACTGGATACGGTGGGCGGGATATCTATAAATACCAATAATTATTCATTTGACCGAACACGGGAATGGATTAATAGTCAATGGACTCGTTGAAACAGGGGTAAATTACATACAAGGGTAATTGGTGTAATTGTTAACAAAGTAGTAAAACCTTGGATTACACGCAGTCGATAACCTGGTGTATTCATTAAACAAAGTATTAAGACCTTGTTACAATTCGAATCCCCAATTAGTTGGAATATTTGACTTCGGGTATAAGGATAATTTGACGAAGACTCTCGCACTTTATATTTATGACTGATGGACTATTATGGACAAAATCGTATAGACATATCGAATAATCCAGGACAAAGGACAATTAACCCATGGTAATAAATTAAAATCAACACGTCAAACATCATGATTATGGAAGTTTAAATAAGCATAATTCCTTTATTTCATATTTTATCGCACTTTTATTTACTGTCATTTTATTTAATTGCACTTTTAATGATCGTACTTTTTAATTATCGTAATTTTATTTATTGTCATTTATCGCACTTTTATTTATCGCACTTTAATTATTGTCATTTACTTTACGCTTTAAATTAAGTTTTAATTTTAATATTTTACATTAGGTTTTAACTGCGACTAAAGTTTTAAAATCGACAAACCGGTCATTAAACGGTAAAAACCCCCTTTTATAATAATAATATTACTTATATATATTTTTATATTTATACAAATATAGTTTTAAAAAATATAGCGTTAAACTTGGCTAGCTCCCTGTGGAACGAACCGGACTTACTAAAAACTACACTACTGTACGATTAGGTACACTGCTATAAGTGTTGTAGCAAGGTTTAGGTATATCCACTCTATAAATAAATAAATAACTTGTGTAAAAATGTATCATATTTAATAGTATTTCCTAGTAAAATATAACAATTTTGTACTACACCTCGCACACATCAAGTATTTTTGGCGCCGCTGCCGGGGAACTGCTTAAAAGCCGGAAGCGAAATGCTATATATATATATATATATATAAAAGAAGATTTTATTAAGTTTTAATACGTTTTAAATTTCAAAAAAATAACAAAAATAAAAAAAAGAAAAACAAAATATATATATTTTTAAGAGTTTGTTAAATATATATATAAAATTATAAAGTTTCTTTATTTTTATTTTAGTTTTTTTTAAAATATAAGTTTTTATTTGTTTATATAAATATTTTATAAAAACAAGAAAAAGAAAAATATATCTATATTTTTAAGTTTAGTTAAATTAAAAAGTTTATATTTTTATTTATTGTGAAAAAGTTATAAAACTAATAAGTAATATTTATATACTAAATATATTTATATCTTATATATTTTAACAGAAAAAAATATAAAAATCACTCGGCCCGACACTGTAGCAGCCCATAATCTGGCCTGGAAACCTAATCCATGCGACCGCATGGAGTTTTAACTCCAATCTCATGCGATCGCATGACTGGATTTGACAGCCCAGGTACCTAATACGACCAGAATTAGGGTTAGTTTAATAATTATAATTATTAATTAAAACCCTAATTAGGGATAATTATTTAATTAATTAGTTTTAGTTTTATTATTTTTGTATTTTAAAGTTAAAATTAGTTTTATTAAATATATAAACTTAATACTTTTATAAAATAAATAATATAAAAATAATATTTTTATAAAAATTAGTAATTTTATCATTTTTTGTCTCTTTTTATAAATTGTATATTTTTATTATTTAGTACGTAATTTGTATTTTTATCGCTCGTAACTAGTTTTAAGATATAGTATTTGCCGTAGTTATTTTTATTTCCAGATTTTTAGGCTTTGCCGTAAAATCCCTTAAGTACTTTTTCTTTAGACTAAGATTTAGGTGCTTTAGAATTTTGCAACGCCGTTTTAAGATTTTAGTACTTTTTAAGTTATTGCCGTTTTGGATTTAGAATTCCTTTAACCTTTAATACCTTTAGACGCAACTTTTAATTCTTAGTTTTTAGACTTTTAAGTTTCGACGCGCTACGTTCTTTTTATTATTTTTCGACCTTTTATTTTTTGACGTTTTTTGAAGCAATCTTTTTCTTTCTTATTTTTCGCCGCTCTAGTTTTTAGGATATAGAATTTTCTATTTCTTCTCTAAAATTTCTTTAAACTTCGACGAAAAATTATTTTAAGTGGTTAAATTGATAGACATCCAAAATTTTCTGGTTCGTAGTAATAGTTGGATTTGTTAGTGGCGAGTTGTGGGCTTACGATTTAAAGGGTCCTGGCTACCTGCTGCATCTATTGGCTATTCGAAACGTGGACAAAATCAGAAAAGTCTATTAATTTGATAACTTATATAATTTTTATCTTTTATAACTAATAGGATATTCAGTGAATG
This sequence comes from Rutidosis leptorrhynchoides, assembly GCF_046630445.1. NCBI lineage: Eukaryota > Viridiplantae > Streptophyta > Magnoliopsida > Asterales > Asteraceae > Rutidosis > Rutidosis leptorrhynchoides. The sequence continues at coordinate 106,176,093 of NC_092333.1, read as the reverse complement.
CACCGAGCAAAACGTTCACCACCTTTTATACGTTCACCACCTGTAACTCGATCAAGACATCTAGCCAATATTGTCGCCGTTGATTTTTCTTTAGAATCTTCATCAAGTCGACCAAGTACTCCAATTCAAATTTCCGATAATCCATTTTTTGAACCCGACCTCACAATTAAGAATCCGGAGGATATTCAGGGACAATTCAGAGATCCGGAACCACCAATCATTCAAACAGAGATTGTCGAGGAACAAACCATTAAATCAGAATCCTCTAGTGATTCAGATTCAACAAATTCAATCATGGAAAATCTGGAACCTCTAAGTATGGAAGACCGAATAAGAGCTAAATGCACTGGCCAAGGTCACACAATTACTCAACCAGACATTAATGCGCCAGATTATGAAATCAAAGGACAAATCCTACACATGGTAACTAATCAATGCCAATTTAGTGGTGCGCCGAAGGAAGATCCAAATGAACATCTTCGTACCTTTAATAGGATCTATACTTTATTTAAAATCAAAGAAGTGGAGGATGAACAGATATATCTCATGTTATTTCACTGGACTTTAAAGGAAGAAGCCAAAGATTGGTTAGAATCGTTACCTGAAGGGGCGATTGATACATGGGATGTTTTAGTTGAAAAATTTCTTAAACAATTTTTTCCGGCATCTAAAGCCGTAAGACTTCAAGGAGAAATAGTTACGTTCACGCAAAAGCCAAATGAAACTCTATATGAGGCGTGGACAAGTTTTGGAAAGTTGTTAAGAGGATGTCCGCAACATGGTTTAGACACTTATCAAATAGTACAAATATTCTACCAAGGATGCGACATCACTACACGAAAAGACATAGATATAGCAGCTGGTGGTTCCATTATGAAGAAAACCGAAACTGAAGCTTACAAAATTATTGATAACACTGCTTCCCACTCACATGAGTGGCATCAAGAAAAAGATATCGTTAGATCATCTAAAGCGGCTAGAGCCGATTCTAGCCATGACTTTGATTCCATTTCTGCAAAGATAGATGCTGTCGAGAGACGAATGGAAAAGATGACTAAAGATATTCACTCAATATGAATTAGTTGTGAGCAGTGTGGAGGACCACATTTGACAAAAGATTGTCTTAGTATTGAACAAACAATGGAACAAAGAGAAAATGTTTCATACATGAACCAAAGGCCTGGAAATAATTATCAGAATAATTATCAACCACCAAGACCAATCTACAATCAAAATCAGAATTATAACCGAAATGTTCCATACAACAACCAACAAGGTCCTAGCAATCAACAAGTATTCAACAATCCTTACAATAAGCAAAGACCTATTTTTAAAAATAAACCACCACAAACCGATGATAAAAACCCAAATTTAGAAGATATGATGTCAAAGCTAGTTGAATCTCAAACTCAATTTTTCACATCTCAGAAACAAACCAATGAACAAAATGCTCAAGCATTTAGAAATTAACAAGCTTCTATTCAAAATCTGGAACAAGAAGTAAGCAACCTAGCACGGTTGATAGGCGAAAGAAAACCGGAAAGTTTACCTAGTGATACAAATGCTAACCCCCGGAATGAAACAGCTAAAGCAATTATCACAAGAAGTGGTATTACACTTAAACCACCTGAAATACCTGTAATTTCTAATGACTCTATTCCTATTCCACAGGAACCATAACCTGAGCAAGATAAGGAAACAGAACCGATAGTTGAAAAGGTTAATGAAGATAACACAGTTAAGGCTAAACCTTATGTTAAACCATACCAACCACCACTTCCTTACCCGAGTAAAATGAGAAAAGAAAGACTTGAAGCCGAGCAATCCAAATTCTTGGATATGTTTAAACAAATAAATGTCAATCTTCCTTTCATAGATGTGATTTCAGGAATGCCTAGATATGCTAAATTCTTGAAAGATTTAATCACAAATAGAAAGAAAATTGAAGAACTCTCGGCTGTAACAATGAATGCTAATTGTTCTGCAGTGCTGTTGAATAAGATACCAGAAAAATTATCTGATCCAGGAAGTTTCACAATTCCATATTTTCTGGGAAGTCTTAGTTCAATAGAAGCATTGGCAGACTTAGGTGCTAGTATAAATTTAATGCCGTATTCGCTATACGCTAAACTAGACCTTGGAGAATTGAAACCAACACGAATAAGTATACAACTGATAGTGCTACAAATGAACATATATTCAGGCGCAATATCTTTCCAATATGTAAAGTTTTCAGTTGCAATTGTTCTATTTTCAAGTAATATTCGTTTAAATAAATAAGTGCGAAGACAAAAGGCGAAAGCAAAGTTTTGAAGACGCAAATGACTGAAAAGCTCAAATGTACAAGATACAATCCAAGTGGTTCAAATTATTGATGAGAAACGTCTAAAAATGACAAGAGTACAAGTCACAAAACGCAAAGTACAAGATATTAAATTATACGAAAAGGCGTTCGAAAATCCGGAACCGAGACATGAACCAACTTTCAACGCTCGACGCAACGGAGCTGAAAGTACAAGTCAACTATGCACAAGAATATAATATAATATGTAAATAATTCATAATAAGAATAATAATAAATAATAAAAAGTTGTTAATTGATGTAACAACCCCAATCCGTTTAACCAAAAACGGAGTACATTTTTTTTTTTTTTATAAGATAGATCCCATTAAATATCCAATTTACATAAACCATTTCAAATAATTTAACCGAATACAATTTATCATAATAGCACGTTAACATTTTATCTCGACTCTTGGTTTACAAATGACATCATACATCCTTACGAAAATGTATTTCACATACAAGGTTTGACTCAACAAAACCAAACAATACGACCTCGAAACATTTACACAACACCACGGTTAAGACACAATAGCCCAACCCGATACCAAGAGCATAATCCCGAGGATCTACCAAATCTCCAATCCGTGTCCAATGTCCAATAGCTACCCCATCGAGCCCAAGTGCTCCTACGCAACTAGTCTAACAACTAGCTAACTTCATAACACAGTACCTGTAAAAAGGTAAACAACGAGAGGGGTAAGCTTAACGCTTAGTGAATGCAATAATTATACATATACATATATAATCTACTTACTTGCAAACACTTACACAAATACCGCATACGAGCTAGCAACTCAACAAACATGCAATCACAATGCATACTAAATATCCGCAATTCACAATAAGCTAGCATCGCCAAAAGCATATAGTTCACAATTTAATATGCTAAAACTACAACACATAACCATGGTTACCCGATCATACAAGGGAACGGTACTCGAAAGACCGCCGGAGTTCATAACATCCATTAGTGTTACTTAAACACCACGTAATCACTAATTCCCCTGGGTGATGTCTTAAACACCGCGACTAATTCACCCTCATGACAACGTGGCGTCTTAAACACCGCGACGAATCCACACGTCAATCAAAACAATGAGTGGTGTCTTAAACACAGCGACAATTCCACTCCCATGACAATGTGGCGTCTTAAACACCGCGACGAATCCACACGTCAATCAAAACAATGAGTGGTGTCTTAAACACCGCGACAATTCCACTCCCTTGACAATGTGGCGTCTTAAACACTGCGACACTACCACATGTCAATCAACCATGAGTAGTGTCTTAAACACCGCGACAATACTACTCGTTACTTAGAATGTGGTGTCTTAAACACCGCGACAATGCCACATTCATACTACACAAATAAATACATTATATACGTACACGCATAATTATTCCACTCACCTTGGAATGCCCGCACAAGTCATGTACAACATGATCTTCGTCCTCAAATCCGAGCAAGTAACCACCTATATCACACATAGGTACAATATACACATTAATAGCCATTCTCTAAAAGAGAACTCGACACAAACATCCCTTAGCCGAGGGATCACACCTTGCTTGCCAAATCCCGCCCATTTAATCATCTAATGGACACAAACCAATTACCACTTCGGGTGGTAATTCAAACCAACACAACAAAGTACAATTTAACCTAAATCATACTTTACACCAGTTAGACCAAACCTAGGTCTTAACATTAAATTGCTACTTAGGTAGTAATCATTTCAAAAGCCAAATACACCAAAACTCCAACACGTGAAATAGTGACCCATATTGCTTTTGACTACCTTTGACTTATGTTAAAATATCACTTTAACCCAAAATTACTTCTCGCGAGTAATTACCTTCAAAAACATCATTTAATACTTAATACAAAAGTTTAAACATCCATTTGGCCAAAACTAGTGCCATTACCAAATTTGACCCAATCAAAGTCAACTCATTTTGACATAAGTCCCAAAAACGCCCAAAATCACTAACGGCTAGTGATTACTTTCCAAAACACCAATTAACACTTGATTCAATCATTTAAACACTCGATTCATCAAATCTTGACCCATAACTTAGTTTGACACCAAATCAAGGTTAACACCCATTTGGTCATACAAACAAGTTCTTATGAACATCTAAACACTAACACACTTACAATCTAGTGATTTAACACCCAAACCATGACCAAATTCATCCTCAACCCTATGCCCACAATAATCGGGTTTACTTACAAAATACATAAAGCAAAACCCCCAAATTCATGAGAAATGGGGTTTATAACCCAAACTAGCTCAAACCCTAATTATGAACAAGAATCTTAACAATTAAATTCGGAGTTAGAGCTTACCAATACTACCAAAACGTAGCCAAGAACGCGATGAAAAAATTTAACTCTCGAGCTTTGGTGAGAACCGAGCTTCTTCTTCCAAGATCGGAGCTTTCTCACACTAAAAATCACCCTCTCTCACTAGAATATGTTGGGAGTGTTTGTGGATAAGAAATGAGCTCCTAGTGAGCCTTAGGTTAGTTTTGTGGCCAAAAACCCGACCCCAAAGTGAAAGGACCAAAACACCCTTCAAAAACTTAAAAAAAATACAAAGTATGCTGATACAGGGGTGTGCGCGCCGCGCACACTTTAATATGCGCCCCGCGCACCAAGTGTAATTTGTGCGAGCCGCACACACTATAATGCGCGCCCCGCGCACCAAGTGTAAATTCTGTGAGCCGCGCACATGAAAGTGCGCCCCGCGCACCTAGTGTAATTTTTGACTGTCCGCTTTTTCTTCATGCATGCGCGCCTCACACCCTTTCTAGCGCGCCTCACACATTTCAAACTTCAATTTTGGACATTTTCTTGCACTTTAAACCATTCGAACTTATACCCACAACCTATATAACCCACGATAACATACGGGCTCCAAAATGTAGAAAAGTAACACGATTTGCGTGATAAACACTTTAAAACCCGAATCCTCCAACTTTAATCATTATACACTTTTGAAACATTCCAAAGTCTAACGTGGTCAACTCATTACATCCAAACTATCAAATACTCATTCTTGGGCCCCGTAGGACGGTACAAGCGTCATGTTTAGAAAAACGGGGTGTTACAACTCTCCCCCACTTAAATTCGATCACGTCCTCGTGATCCTAGTCACTTAACCAATCCGAACCTACACTCTATAGTCCTCCGACACATATCCAAACCCGATGTCCACAACGATTCCCATTAACCCGAATGTCTCACCACACGCTAATAACCATTAGCGTGCATTATAGCAACAAATGGTATCTCGTACACTCAACACCCAAAATTCCCACTTAGGACATACGGTAAACACCATACATTCTTTCAAATTCTATCGGCTACAACTCGCAACAAGCTACATCCACAACTATAACACCCAACGCGATCTACTAAATTCACTACGCCGTGAACCAAGTATTGCGTTAATCTAAATCGAGAAGGATTAATGCCGTGTCAAACCTCTGTACATCAACGACCCGTAAACCATCCAATCGAGAATGTTCTCTGAATCAAGAACTAACTTTCCCCGTCTCCACCACCGGGTCATTCCTTCAACAAAGAAATTTTAGTATCACCAAATAATCACACTAGGGACACCAACTTTCCCATCAAACGATCCGCACACGACCATTAGTCCCTGGATTAATCCAGGACAACAATAATACACCACGTGCTAAACAATACGTCAACACTCGACACCGGATTTCCCCCTAAACCCTACAACACGCTCGTACAATACGGCTTCCTAGTACTAGCATGGAAGCTATTCATGTACTAGAATCCTGTCAATATCGAATTATCACCACAACAAACTCGCAATTGTTGCACGACCTACAAAAATATTCACCAATGCCGGGTGAATCCTCCAACCTAGACGGTCCGTTAAGGATGGTCTCGACATTTTAATGCAACTAACGGGTCACATCACTAGGGAACACACCCTCGCAAACAAACAACATCTGCGTGTATCGATGTGTGACAATCAGGACCGACATTCCCCGCCTCACATTCGTCCATAAAGTGGAATAATCCACTGACAACTTCCACGATCACGTTTCCCGACAGGGAAAATACAACAAACACCACAATACTAACATGTACCTACTCAATAGTACTATCCGGGTTTCATAGCAACCCAGATTTACATTATGAGAGCACCCGCAACGACAACTTCATTCTCTCACTCCGAGATTTCAAGCTTCGCATTTGGTCTCACACCGCACTTTGGTACTACACGACCACCTTGCTTAAAAAGACTTACACTTCATCCGATCCCATCATCACAACTCTACACTTAAAATTCCGAAATTATAACTCACAGTCGTAACGCACGATCTCGAGTCGACATTAACAACACGTCACACTTCCTCGTTAGGCACTCCAAATACCTATTGAGGCTTAGCACGGTACACTATGACACTTCTTTATTCATAACACCACCGGAGCTTCCTCGGGCGACAGTAAAAACTCCCCCACTTAGGATTTAGCTCCACATTCTTACCGCAAAGTTGATAACATCCCGCAGAATTACCATTCCACAACACGCACGATCATTCTCATCACTAATCATAAACACCGAATTACTGTAAATTCACTTTAGGCTCTCAGAGCCGTCATACAAAATTACCAGAGATGTCGTACACGCGACGACTTCGCACCTTCATACCACAAATCACAATTGACTGCCTTAATCGTTCGTAAAGCGAACTCCACCAAAGTCCCACATACGTCTCTATGCCTAAACATACGTCACTCCAATAAATCAGTCGTGCATCTCAGTCGAGATCACCCGACCTTCCACTCAACGAACCTTTACCAACAAATTCTCACTCTCATAGAGAAGAGTGAACAATCCGACACAATAATTGCATCGATCGCAATATCAACACTTCATCATAACCTTCGGTCTTAACCGAACATTAAGTCCGTCACCGGCTCGCCGGTCATCTTCACCCGTCTATCACAAGAGTAACTAGATTCGCTCATCCGCCACTTCGTAGGAAGTATTTACCGCAATGCTCTCTAACTTTGACTTTCGGAACCACCGAATTACTATCACCCATCGATCACTATTGTAATCTCTGCTGCTTCCAAGGGTATCTCACGGGAACCCTAAGCACAAAGTGATCACACCGCTACAGGAGTTTGACCTTACACTAGCAAGTATAAGGAGGCACCTGACGCAGTGTCATGCAGACTCCCACCACAATCTACCGAAATTTAGGAACTCGATCTTTGAGTTCCATACACCCGATGTTACCCATCTTTCCACAACAATGACTCGAAGTCATACCTACTCGACAAACCTTACAGGTTATTGTCTCATCAAAAACTACTAGCAATCACACGCTACCCGCAATTTTTCACAAGGCCAAAACAACATAACCTAACGAAACCTTTCATCCAATCACTAAGGAGATGCTTGGAAACACCAAGTCTTACATCCTTCCACACCTCGTTAAAAATCACTACTACAAGGGATATTCCATTAGGAATGTTACCCCATTAATCCACAACACACTAACGCAACCATTGTCATATGGGTCCCACTCACATGAGTTTAATGACCTAAAGACTCCCCGATTCGCCAATTCCAAGGCGACTCATAACTAGAATCCTTACACGATTCTCTAACTACACACTCTATCGAGTGTAACCCAAAACTACAATCATTAGACTTCTCGCATTCCATTACGGAATTTAAGTCCTCGTCGCACACACGCAAGCGTAATTCCGTCATCCCAGTTACGATGGGTAACTACAACCAGTCACAATCTCAATAATGCACCCACTACTTAGGGTGACTAAGCACGCACCAAACTCGTGAGTTGGCTCACTCACTTAGCTAAACGAATCCACCGTAACACTTCTCGACTCGCAAGGAACTCGATGTGACAACAAGCACATAACCCGAGACAACTATAACCTAGGAACCATAAAAAGATTCCTCACTCATCCCGATTCTACCCCAACCATGCCACGTTTCCTCCGTTCGGTACTTGTCATGTCATGCTTAGTGTCAAGATACACTTTCGTAATAATGGTGATCGGTCATTATTACAAATGTGTACCTTACCATTTCCACATGGTCACGCAAGGTACTTTACCCGGACTGACGCAACATTCACACAAAATAACACGCGATAACTCCTAGTACCCGAATGACCAAAGTCCTTACCATGAACTTGATCACTCAAAATCCCCAAACATACAAATCTCTCCAATAGATTCATCCCTAGGATACCGCACAAAAGATACCTGTATATATACACCTATATACAATATAATAATAAATGCACACAAGTACACTGCACCCACAAGTCAACCTACATCCTAGGTGACTATTACTAAAACAACGTCCAAGTTCGCCTACTTACATTAGGCACTAGTAATCTAAGGCACTAATTTACACACGAAATAAGGCTCCACATAATCACACTTTGGACAAAAACAAGTCCTAGTTAGTCACCTACTCTAAGGCACTAACAAATCTCAATCCAACCCGTATTCCTACAAGTACCGCAAATAACGCACATCCGTCAAAAGTCTAAGACTAGGCACCTATTCCAAGGTCACCTAATTCCCTTAGACTATGCTCTGATACCATTTGTAACAACCCCAATCCGTTTAACCAAAAACGGAGTACATTTTTTTTATTTTTATAAGATAGGTCCCATTAAATATCCACTTTACATAAACCATTTCAAATAATTTAACCGAATACAATTTATCATAATAGCACGTTAACGTTTTTTCTCGACTCTTGGTTTACAAATGACATCATACATCCTTACGAGAATGTATTTCACATACAAGGTTTGACTCAACAAAACCAAACAACACGACCTCGAAACATTTACACAACACCACGGTTAAGACACAATAGCCCAACCCGATACCAAGAGCATAATCCCGAGGATCTACCAAATCCCCAATCCGTGTACAATGTCCAATAGCTACCCCATCGAGCCCAAGTGCTCCTACGCAACTAGTCTAACAACTAGCTAACTTCATAACACAGTACCTGTAAAAAGGTAAACAACGAGAGGGGTAAGCTTAACGCTTAGTGAATGCAATAATTATACATATACATATATAATCTAGTTACTTGCAAACACTTACACAAATACCGCATACGAGCTAGCAACTCAACAAACATGCAATCACAATGCATACTAAATATCCGCAATTCACAATAAGCTAGCATCGCCAAAAGCATATAGTTCACAATTTAATATGCTAAAACTACAACACATAACCATGGTTACCTGATCATACAAGGGAACGGTACTCGAAAGACCGCCGGAGTTCATAACATCCATTAGTGTTACTTAAACACCGCGTAATCACTAATTCCCCCGGGTGATGTCTTAAACACCGCGACTAATTCACCCTCATGACAACGTGGCATCTTAAACACCGCGACGAATCCACACGTCAATCAAAATAATGAGTGGTGCCTTAAACACAGCGACAATTCCACTCCCATGACAATGTGGCGTCTTAAACACCGCGACGAATCCACACGTCAATCAAAACAATGAGTGGTGTCTTAAACACCGCGACAATTCCACTCCCGTGACAATGTGGCGTCTTAAACACCGCGACACTACCACATGTCAATCAACCATGAGTAGTGTCTTAAACACCGCGACAATACTACTCGTTACTTAGAATGTGGTGTCTTAAACACCGCGACAATGCCACATTCATACTACACAAATAAATACATTATATACGTACACGCATAATTATTCCACTCACCTTGGAATGCCCGCACAAGTCATGTATAACATGATCTTCGTCCTCAAATCCGAGCAAGTAACCACCTATATCACACATAGGTACAATATACACATTAATAGCCATTCTCTAAAAGAGAACTCGACACAAACATCCCTTAGCCGAGGGATCACACCTTGCTTGCCAAATCCCGCCCATTTAATCACCCAATGGACATAAACCAATTACCACTTCGGGTGGTAATTCAAACCAACACAACAAAGTACAATTTAACCTAAATCATACTTTACACCAATTAGACCAAACCTAGGTCTTAACATTAAATTGCTACTTAGGTAGTAATCATTTCAAAAGCCAAATACACCAAAACTCCAACACGTGCAATAGTATCCCATATTGCTTTTGACTACCTTTTGACTTATGTTAAAATATCACTTTAACCCAAAATTACTTCTCACGAGTAATTACCTTCAAAAATATCATTTAATACTTAATACAAAAGTTTAAACATGCATTTGGTCAAAACTAGTGCCATTACCAAATTTGACCCAATCAAAGTCAACTCATTTTGACATAAGTCCCAAAAACACCCAAAATCACTAACGGCTAGTGATTACTTTCCAAAACACCAATTAACACTTGATTCAATCATTTAAACACTCGATTCATCAAATCTTGACCCATAACTTAGTTTGACACCAAATCAAGGTTAACACCCATTTGGTCATACAAACAAGTTCTTATGAACATCTAAACACTAACACACTTACAATCTAGTGATTTAACACCCAAACCATGACCAAATTCATCCTCAACCCTAAGCCCATAATAATCGAGTTTACTTATACAATACATAAAGCAAAACCCCCAAATTCATGAGAAATGGGGTTTATAACCCAAACTAGCTCAAACCCTAATTATGAACAAGAATCTTAACAATTAAATTCGGAGTTAGAGCTTACCAATACTACCAAAACGTATCCAAGAACGCGATGAACAACTTTAACTCTCGAGCTTTGGTGAGAACCGGGCTTCTTCTTCCTAGATCGGAGCTTTCTCACACTAAAAATCACCCTCTCTCACTAGAATATGTTGGGAGTGTTTGTGGATAAGAAATGAGCTCCTAGTAAGCCTTGGGTCAGTTTTGTGGCCAAAAACCCGACCCCAAAGTGAAAGGACCAAAACACCCTTCAAAAACTTAAAAAAAAATACAAAGTATGCTGATACAGGGGTGTGCGCGCCGCGCACACTTTAATATGCGCCCCGCGCACCAAGTGTAATTTGTGCGAGCTGCGCACACTATAATGCGCGCCCCGTGCACCAAGTGTAAATTCTGTGAGCCGCGCACATGAAAGTGCGCCCCGCGCACCTAGTGTAATTTCTGACTGTCCGCTTTTTCTTCATGCGTGCGCGCCTCACACCTTTTCTAGCACGCCTCACACATTCCAAACTTCAATTTTGGACATTTTCTTGCACTTTAAACCATTCGAACTTATACCCACAACCTATATAACCCACGATAACATACGGGCTCCAAAATGTAGAAAAGTAACATGATTTGCATGATAAATACTTTAAAACCCGAATCCTCCAACTTTAATCATTATACACTTTTGAAACATTCAAAAGTCCAACGTGGTCAACTCATTACATCCAAACTATCAAATACTCATTCTTGGGCTCCGTAGGACGGCACAAGCGTCATGTTTAGAAAAACGGGGTGTTACAATTGAGCATAGTTAAAGGGTCATAAGTGAAAATTTCAAATCAATAATTCGCAATGAGATATTATTGATTCAATTTTGAATGGTATCCAGCTAACATTCCACCTACAACAGTATCAATCATTTTCCTATAAATGCAAGGCACAGAGTAATGAAGAAACTACACCTTTTTCAATCTTTTTTTCTCTCTATATGTAATCTATATTTATAATTTTAAGTTTAAGTTAAGATTAATAATAATTGGGTTATTGTAAGAAATGTTTTACGGGTTTTAAATCGAAACTCTGTCCGTGTAACGCTACGCTATAAATAATCATTGTAAGTTATGTTCTTCCTTTTTAAATTAATGTCTCGTAACTAAGTTATTATTATGATTATTTAAGTCGAAATAATCGTGATGTTTGACTAAATATTAAGACGGGGTTATTGAACTTTGGACCATAATTAAGGTTTGGGCAAAAGACCGACACTTGTGGAAATTAGACTATTGACTATTAATAGATGGGGGGGTATTGTCTAATTGAGTGACAACTCATTGGAGTCTGTCGAACCTATCTTCAAATTAATTAACCTAATAATTAATAATGATTATGGTTGTCCTATTTAGTGACGTTCATATGAAATCTATTATAATCATTTAATTAATTATTCGGGTTGGGTAATTGATTATTCAAACTGATCAAGTGGGTAAATTAATATTCATATCTAATCAAAACAGGGTTGGATTACATACAGTGATAACTGGTGTAATTGTTGACAGAAGTGATAACTGCGTCACAGTTTAAATCCTTAATCAGTTGGAATATTTGACTTCGGGTATAAGGGTAATTTGACTAGGACACTCGCACTTTATATTTATGACCGATGGACTATTATGGACAAAAACCAGATAGACGTATCAAATAAACCAGGACAAAGGACAATTAACCCATGGTAATAAATTAAAATCAAAACGTCAAACATCATGATTACGGAAGTTTAAATAAGCATAATCCTTTTATTTCATATTCTATCGCAATTTTATTTATTGTTATTTTATTTATCGTCATTTATTTATTTTACGCACTTTAATTATTGTCATTTATCTTTACGCTTAAAAATATAAAATCGACAAACCGGTCATTAAACGGTAAATCTCCCCAAAGTTGCCTATAATTACTATATATTACTAAATCTAGTTTAACTACTTAATTAACTAATTTGACCTAGTAAGACACCCAATAATAGTGTCCACGGATCGACCTCCCGGACTTTACCTTAGCTATATTATTACACGATAGGTGTACTTGCCTTTTGTGTTTTAGTTTAATTTAGGTGATTTCCTGTATATTTAAATATAATAATTTAATAAATATAATAATATTAAAATAAAATATAATAATATAATAATAATTTTGAATCAAATTTGAATCTTTTAAAAAGTCGTATTTATTAAATACTTCAGGGGTATATTATGTAACTTATAATTAATAATTTCTATCATGTCGCTTTCATGTGAATAGTAAATTAATTAATTTCGTTTCATTTACTATTCAATGAATAGTAAATGAATTAAAAAAAACAATTAAATAGGTTTTGCTTTTATACTTTTTTTTAAGTTAAAAAAAATAAAATTTACTTTATTTCATTAAGTTTGAAAAAAATGATTTCTAAAATTCGTCATGAGTTAAACATTAGGTCGTTGAATCGAAATTGCTTTACCCGAGGGCGGGACGACAAATTTTGTTATCATTATTTTTAATATTATTGATCTAAAGTATGCCAAAAAAAAATATATTATATGAACGTGGGGTAATATACCCAACTTCAAAAATATGTATATATGTTTGTATTTTATCATGTACACAACATGGTAAAACAGCGCACTTTCAAAGACTAACATTAAGTTGAGCAAAAGCTACTAATTTTAACGACAAGACGTAAAATATCAAATGTGATATAAAACAGTAGGTTTGCAAACTCGGTATTTTTAATCATTTTTCTACACTAATCACCCTCATGAATTTAAATTTTTACTGATTTCTTGCAAATGAGGGCATTGTAAAACTTCAAGTGTGGGAAAGGGTTATAAATTCTCTCGCGTTTACACTTGGTTTAATTGCCAAATTTTGTGAAAATTTGAAAAATTTTCAACTAAATGAATTCAAAATCATGTTTATACATATTTATGAACGATGAAAACTAGGTGTTAATACCGAAATTATCGTTACCTCGGAAAGGACATAAATTGAGAAACACCCTAAAACGCTTGAATTCATTTAAAATGGAATAAAGGAAAATAAAAAGGCAAAGAAAAAAACTAAGTGTGGGGAGAATGTACCAAGTTATTCAATAAAACTATCTATCACATGTTTCTGTAAAGTTTATTGCAGGTGCTTTTGTTTTGGACTAAATTAACTGTTTTACCCGTAATATTATAATAAAGATAAAAGAAAAGATGGATCTACACGATGAATCAATTCCATCATTAAAAGGAAGTAAAGTCTTCCGAAAAAGAAATGCGCTTCTTGATTTAGGTCAGGAAGTTGTCGTCCAGACCAGCTGTAGGTTGACGAAAAATCTAGAAAAGTCATCTCTAAAATCAGCAGAAAATCCACGGACTTTAGCATCAAACAGGGTCGCCAAGTGGTCAAACTTATCCGAACCATGAGAGGATCTGTCTCATAAAATGAGGAGGACGTGGTACAAATTAGCTTGATAAGACTAATGAATCAGACCCCCAGAAAGGATAATCTCCTTAAAGATTAAAAATAAGCTTTTAAGACTGATATTACTCAATCCTTGAGATTGACTTTAAAGATTGAGAATTACAAACTCATGGAATTCGATGATATCTAAACTCGAGCTTGAGCGATAAAATATTTTGATCAAATTACAAACCGATTTATTTTCTGAAAACCTATTTTCAATGCGTTCATTACCATTGAACATAAAATCCTAGGAATTCACCTGGAATTCATTAGGTCACCTGAACCAAATCGGGTGTCAACCGTAAGAACGGTGGTTGCATAGCATGGTCGAAGACAGGAATATGTGCCAGACCGAAAAACTATAGGGTGATCTTTACTATTGCTCCTACAAAGGATAGTAATTGCATCCGACACGATATAGACCATAATCAAAAGCATGTCACGGGACATTGCCTTAACAGTTGCTTGTTCAACGCTTTCCTTTACAACCGAACGGTAGTTTACCGAAAGGTAATATACGGAACTAGTATACTGGATGTGTTGCTTTCCTAATACAAGGTTAGCAAGTGGGTGACACAAAACCGCAAGTTTTGAGCTAAAATTTTTAAATCTGAAACCCACGAAACCCACAAAAACATTTTGCAACACCGGTGAAGGGTTATTCCGGAAAACTTATCTAGGGTAAAAGCTAGAATGAAATTTTCAAAAGATCAAATGTTTTCATAAAGATCCGATTTCCTTAAAGGATTTAAATTTTCATAGTCATGTGGGACTGTAAACCACATTGTTACTATCATTGTTCATACCGCCGTATTGAAATCACTGATGTACAAAGTGTGAAGAATAAAGAAGTGATTCTGGTAAAGTTATATTCAAGTTTCATATTGCTTGAGGACAAGTAACGTTCAAGTGTGGGGATATTTGATAGTGCTACAAATAAACATATATTCAGGCGCAATATCTTTCCAATATGTAAAGTTTTCAGTTGCAATTATTCTATTTTCAAGTAATATTCGTTTAAATAAATAAGTGCAAGACAAAAGGCGAAAACGAAGATTTGAAGACGCAAATGACTAAAAAGCTCAAATGTACAAGATACAATCCAAGTGGTTCAAATTATTGATGAGAAACGTCTAAAACTGAAAAGAGTACAAGTCGAAAAAAAGAAAAAGTACAAGATATTAAATTATACGAAAAGACGTTCAAAAATCCGGAACCGAGACATGAACCAACTTTCAACGCTCGACGCAACGGAGCTGAAAGTACAAGTCAACTATGCACAAGAATATAATATAATATTTAAATAATTCATAATAAGAATTATAATAAATAATAAAAAGTTGTTAATTGAGCATAGTTAAAGGGTCATAAGTGAAAATTTCAAATCAATAATTCGCAACGAGATATTATTGATTCAACTTTGAATGGTAGCCAGCTAACATTCCACCTACAACAGTATCAATCATTTGCCTATAAAAGCAAGGCACGGAGTAATGAAGAAACTACACCTTTTTCTTTTCCTTTCGCATATCATATACTATATATATATATATATATTTATATTTTATAATTATAATTTTAATTTAAGTTTAATAATAATTGAGTTATTGTAAGAATGTTTTACGGGTTTTAAATCGAAACTCTGTCCGTGTAATGCTACGCTATAAATAATCATTGTAAGTTATGTTCTTCCTTTTTAAATTAATGTCTCGTAACTAAGTTATTATTATGCTTATTTAAGTCAAAGTAATCGTGATGTTTGACTAAATATTAAGACAGGGTTATTGAACTTTGAACCATAATTAAGGTTTGGGCAAAAGACCGACACTTGTGGAAATTGGACTATTGACTATTAATAGATGGGGGTATTGTCTAATTGAGTGACAACTCATTGGAGTCTGTCGAACCTATCTTCAAATTAATTAACCTAATAATTAATAATGATTATGGTTGTCCTATTTAGTGACGTTCATATGAAATCTATTATAATCATTTAATTATTTATTCGGGTTGGGTAATTGATTATTCAAACTGATCAAGTGGGTAAATTGATATTCATATCTAATCAAAACAGGGGTGGATTACATACAGTGATAACTGGTGTAATTGTTGATAGAAGTGATAAATGTGTCACATTTTAAATCCTTAATTAGTGGGAATTTTGACTTCGGGTATAGGGGTAATTTGACGAGGACACTCGCACTTTATATTTATGACCGATGGACTATTATGGACAAAAACCAGATAGGTATCAAATAAACCAGGACAAAGGACAATTAATCCGGGTAACAATTAATTAAAATCAAACGTCAAACATCATGGTTACGGAAGTTTATATAAGCATAATCCTTTTATTTTATATTCTATCGCAATTTTATTTATTGTTATTTTATTTATCGTCATTTATTTATTTTACGTACTTTAATTATTGTCATTTATCTTTACGCTTAAAAATATAAAATCGACAAACCGGTCATTAAACGGTAAATCCCCTCAAAGTTACCTATAATTACTATATATTACTAAATCTAGTTTAACTACTTAATTAACTAATTTAACCTAGTAAGACACCTAATAATAGTGTCCACGGATCAACGTCCCGGACTTTACCTTAGCTATATTATTACACGATAGGTATACTTGCCTTTTGTGTTTTAGTTTAATTTAGGTGATTTCCTGTAGTAAATAAATATAAAACTGATAGCCGATTTATACACATCCTTTAGAACACACCAAGTTTTTTGCACCGCTGCCGGGGACACTTTTTGTGTCTTCACGGGGTATTTAAGTTTTTTTTTTAGTTTTTGACTGATTAAAGATATATTAATTTAAATATAATAATTTAATAAATATAATAATATAATAATATTGAAATAAAATATAATAATATAATAATAATTTTGAAATTTGAATCGTAAAGTTTTAAAAAGTCATATTTATTAAATACTTCAGGGGTATATTATGTAACTTATAATTAATAATTTCTATCATGTCGCTTTTATGTGAATAGTAAATTAATTAATTTCGTTTCATTTACTATTCAATAAATAGTAATGAATTAAAAAAAACAATTAAATAGTTTTTTCTTTTCTACTTTTTTTAAATTAAAAAAAATTTAAAAATATAAAAAAAATTTATTAAAAAAAATTAATTAAAAAATATATTTTTAAGATTTTGTTTATAAAATTAATTTTTTTTAAGTTTTATTGCCTTTAGATTTTTAGACTCTAGTCACAACTTTTAATATTAAGTTTAGTTTTACCATAGTTATTTTTATAGTTTTAGATTTTTAGGCTTTGCCGTAAAATCCCTTAAGTGCTTTTTCTTTTGACTAAGATTTAGGTGCCTTAAAATTTTGCGACGCCGTATTAAAATTTTAGTATCCTTTTAAGTAATTCCAGTTTTTCGTTTAGAATCCCTTTTTAATTTTCGACGCGCTACAATTTTCTTATTTTTCGACCTTTTATTTTTCGACATTTTTCGACGCGCTCTTTTTCTTTCTTATTTCTCGACTCTCTAGTTTTTAGGACATAGATTTTTATTTCAAAATTTCGACGAAAAATTATTTTAAGTGGTTAAATTGATAGACATCCAAAATTTTCTGGTTCGTAGTAATAGTTGGATTTGTTAGTGGCGAGTTGTGGGCTTCCGATTTAAAGGGTCCTGGCTACCTGCTGCATCTATTGGCTATTCGAAACGTGGGCAAAATCAAAAAAGTCTATTAATTTGATAACTTATATAATTTTTATTTTTATAACTAATAGGATATTCAGTGAATGCACCGAGCAAAACGTTCATCACCGGTAACCAGATCAAGACATCTAGCCAATATTGTTGCCGTTGATTTTTCTTTAGAATCATCATCTAGTCGAACAAGTACTCCAATTCAAATTTCTGATAATCCATTTTTTGAACCCGACCTCACAATTAAAAACCCGGAGGATATTTAAGGACAATTCAGAGATCCTGAACCAATAATCATTCCTTCGGAACCACAAATTACTCATCCAGAGATTGTTGAGAAAGAAACCATTAAATCAGAATCCTCTAGTGATTCAGATTTAACAAATTCAATTATGGAAGTTACAGAGCCTCTAAGTATGGAAGACCGAATGAGAGCCACACGCACGGGCCAAGGTCACGCCATTATTAAGCCAGATATTAATGCACCAGATTATGAAATCAAGGGACAAATCTTACACATGGTAACTAATCAATGCCAATATAGTGGTACGCCGAAGGAAGATCCAAACGAACATCTTCGAACATTTAATAGGATATGTACTCTATTCAAAATCAGAGAAGTTGAGGATGAACAGATCTATCTCATGTTATTTCCCTGGACTTTAAAGGGAGAAGCCAAAGATTGGTTAGAATCGTTACCTGAAGGGGCGATTGAGACATGGGATGTCTTAGTTGAAAATTTTCTTAAACAATTCTTTCCGGCATCTAAAGCCGTGAGACTTCAAGGAGAAATTGTTACGTTCACACAAAAGCCAAATGAAACTCTATATGAGGCTTGGACAAGATTCGGAAAGTTGTTGAGAGGATGTCCTCAACACGGTTTAGATACTTATCAAATAGTACAAATATTCTACTAAGGATGCGACATTGCTACACGAAAAGACATCGACATAACAGCTGGTGGTTCCATTATGAAGAAAACCGCAACTAAAGCTTACAAAATTATTGATAACACAGTATTCCACTCACATGAGTGGCACCAGGAAAAAGATATCTTTCGTTCATCTAAAGCGGCTAGAGCCGATTCTAGCCATAACTTTGATTCTGTTTCCGCAAAAATAGATGCTTTCGAGAGACGAATGGAAAAGATGACTAAAGATATTCACGCAATACGAATCAGTTGTGAGCAATGTTGTGGACCACACTTAATGAAAGATTGTAATGTTGAACAAACGATGGAACAACGTGAGAATGTTTCTTATATGAACCAAAGGCCGGGAAATAATTATCAGAATAATTATCAACCGCCAAGGCCAAACTTCAATCGAAATCAAAACATTCTTTACAATCCAAATGGACCCAATAATAACTTGTATAACCAACAAGGTCCGAATAACCAACCAACTCAAAACAACACTTTCAATCAACAAAGACCTGTCTTGTATAAACCACCACAACATACCGAAGAGAAAAATCCAAATCTAGAAGAAATGATGGCAAAGCTAAGGGAATCTCAAACACAATTTATTACATCTCAAACCCAAACCAATGAGAGGTTTGATCAGTCATTAAGAACTCAACAAGCTTCCATTTTAAATCTAGAAAAACACGTAGGTACTCTTGCTAGCATGATGAGTGAGAGGGAACAAGGAAAGCTACCGAGTAATACTGAAGTAAATCCTCGGAATGAGAATGTTAATATGGTTTCAACGAATTCTGAAAAACCAGCTCCAGAAGATGGGAAGGTTTTCAATGTGAGTAACAATGAAGATGTTACAACACCACCACCACCCGAGTATGTAAAGCCAGTCGTGGTTCCATAAAGACCACCCATCCCGTTTCTAAAAAAGGAGTTGAGTATGAGTAAGTGATAGGTAATAAAGTTTGTGATACCTCTGGAAAGAAGAAGAAGAATAAGAAAGTGCAAAAACAAAAATCGTAAAAATAAACCCGGTGAAGATAGTTCCACCAAAACCTCCACCCAGGGTGGGTGATCCGGGTGAATTTATTGTTCCTTGTCTACTTAGTGATTGTATCATGTATGATTCACTAGCAGATTTAGGTACGAGTATAAGGGTTATGCCTCTTTCATTATATAAGAGATTAGGTGTAGGTGAATTAAATCCAACGGATATGAGTGTTCGACTCCTTGATCAAACCATTAAGCACCCAGTTGGAATTGCTGACAACCTACCCATTCAAGTAGGTAATTTAACCTTTCTAGTCGAATTCATTGTCATTGACATAGAAGAGGACTCAAACGTTCCTCTAATTTTAGGTCGACCATTCTTAGCGTCCACCGGGGCGTTATTTGATGTAAGAAAGGGTAGAATGACACTTAGTAATGATGAGAAATTGATCACCTTTATGATTCGAAAGTCTAAATCTCCACCAACCAAAACCGTTGAACCAGCAAAAACGATTGGTAAGAACCATGTTGTTTTACCAATTCCAACGGTAGTGCTTAGCAATAATAAAATGCCTAAGTGTGGGGAAAATGAAGTAACACCTAATGATGACCTGATAACAAAGAACCCCGTTGTTGATACGAAATTAAATGACCCCATTATTAATAGTTCAATGAAGAAATTTATTAACCGGATTCGCAATGCTAGAACCAAGGGGAACTTTAAGTTATGTAACCGGTTAGTATCCAATCTATCGCCTAAAGAAAAGGCAAAACTAGTTGAATTTGTGGATATTACATAGGAATCCGACCAATGGCTTAAAGCAAAAGTCACAGATATGCAAGTTGATTATGGTCCAAAAGAAATTGACAATGAAGTTAATCACAAATTCGACACCACAGCTACCTAAGTGTGGAGAGATTCAGATGTTCTGAAAAGAAAATGTTGTCTAGAGTTAGTTGTTCTGTTCTCGTGTAGCTCCGAGAATGGAATCCGATTGGTCTTTTCCACTAGCAGACACTAAAGAACTAGTTTTCTCCCCCTATTCTGAATTTTTGTTTTGTAGGTTTTGTATGAAATTAATTTGCATTTTTAAATTTAAGTTTTGTGTGAATTAAAAACAAAATTTACTTTATTTCTTTAAGTTTAAAAATGATTTCTAAAATTCATCGTAAGTTGAAGACTAGGTCATGGAACCGAAATTGCTTTACCCGAGGGCGGGACGAAAAATTTTGTTATCATTATTTTTAATATTATTGATCTAAAGTATACCAAAAAAATTAAAAAATCTAAAAATCTTTGCTTTTAAAACAATCGCTTTATAAACGACAAATTTTAAATTTTGTCGAGGGACGGACTAGGTAAACGTACCGAAACTACCTAAAGTAAAAGGAAACAAAATTTTAAAAAAAATTATACATTTAAATTGTTTTAATAAATAAAGGTTTTATAATATATATATATATATATATATATATATATATATATATATATATATATATATATATATATATATATGTTTGTAGTTTATCTTATGTACAAAACAGGGTAAAACAACGCATTTTCAAAGACTGACATTAAAGTTCAGCAAAAGCTACTAATTTTAACGACAAGACATAAAATATCAAATGTGATATAAAATAATAAGTTTGCAAACTCGGTATTTTTAATCATTTTTCTACACTAATCACCCTCATGAATTTATAATTATAGTCTGATTTCATGCAAATGGGGACATTGCATGATCTCAAGTGTGGGGAAGGGTTATAAATTCTCTCGGGTTTACACTTAGTTTAATTGCCAAATTTTGTAAAAATTTGAAAAATTTTCAACTAAATGAATTCAAAATCATGTTTATACATATTTATGAACGATAAAACTAGGTGTTAATGCCGAAATTATTGTTACCTCGGAGAGAACATAAATGGAGAAACAACCCAAAACGTTAGAATTCATTTAAAATGGAATAGAGGAGAATAAAAAGGCAAAGAAAAATAAATAAAAGCTAAGTGTGAGAAGAATTTACCAATTTCTTTAAAACACATATCACATATTTGGTACAGATTATTGCATGTACTTTTGCTTTGGACGATTTTAATCAGTTTTACCTAATTTACTGTAATATATATTTGAAAGAAAGATGGATCTACACGATGAATCAATTCCATCATTAAAAGGAAGTAAAGTCTTCCGAAAAAGACACGCGCTTCTTGATTTAGGTCAAGAAGTTGTCGTCCAGAGCAGCTATAGGTTGACGAAAAATCTAGAAAAGTCATCTCTAAAATCAGCAGGAAATCCACGGACCTTAGCATCAAACAGGGTCGCCAAGTGGTCAGACTTATCCTAACCATGAGAGGATTTGTCTCGTAAAATGGGAAGGGCGCCATGCAAATTAGCTTAATAAGACTAATGAATCAGACCCCCAGTAAGGATAATCTTCTTAAAGATTAAAAATCATCTTTTAAGCCTGATATTACTCAATCCTTGAGATTGACCTTAAAGATTGAGAATTACAAACTCATGGAATTCGATGATATCTAAACTCGAGCTTGAACGAGAAAATATTTTGATCAAAAATAAAACCGATTTATTTTTTGAAAACCTATTTTCAATGCGTTCATTACCATTGAACGTAAAATCCTAGGAATTCACCTGGAATTCATTAGGTCACCTGAACCAAATTGGGTATCAACCGTAAGAACGGTGGTTGCATAGCATGGTCGGAGACAGGACCTTGTGCCAGACCGAAAAATCATAGGGTGATCTTTACTATTGCTCCTACAAAGGATAGTAACTGCATCCGACACGTTTTAGACCATGAACATCTGCATGTCATTAGACATTGCCTTAACAGTTTCTTGTTCATCGCTTTCCTTTACAACCGGACGGTAGTTTGCCGAAAGGTAATATACGGAACAAGTAAACTGGATGTGTGCTTTCCGATACAGGGATAGCAGTGGATTACACGAACCTAAAAGTTTTTAGCCAAAATATTGATCCACATATATATTTTACAACACCGATGGTGGGTTAAATCAGAAAATTTATCTAGGGTAAAAGCTAGATTGAATTTTCAAAAGATCAAATGTTTTCATAAAGATCCAATTTCCTTAAAGGATCTAAATTTTTATAAGTCATGTGGGACTGTAAACCACATCGTTACTATCATTGTTTATACCGCCGTATCAAAATCACTTATGTATAAAGTGTGAAGAATAAAGAAGTGATTCTAGTGTGATTTTATTTCAAGTTCCATATTGCTTGAGAACAAGCAACGTTCAAGTGTGGGGATATTTGATAGTGCTACAAATGAACATATATTCAGGTGCAATATCTTTCCAATATGTAAAGTTTTCAGTTGCAATTGTTGTATTTTCAAGTAATATTCGTTTAAATAAATAAGTGCGAAGACAAAAGGTGAAAACGAAGATTTGAAGACGCAAATGACCAAAAAGCTCAAATGTACAAGATACAATCCAAGTGGTTCAAATTATTGATGAGAAACGTCTAAAAATAACAAGAGTACAAGTCGCAAAACACAAAGTACAAGATATTAAATTATACGAAAAGGCGTTCGAAAATCCGGAACCGAGACATGAACCAACTTTCAACGCTCGACACAACGAAGCTGAAAGTACAAGTCAACTATGCACAAGAATATAATATAATATTTAAATAATTCATAATAAGAATAATAATAAATAATAAAAAGTTGTTAATTGAGCATAGTTAAAGGGTCATAAGTGAAAATTTCAAATCAATAATTCGCAACGAGATATTATTGATTCAACTTTGAATGGTAGCCAGCTAACATTCCACCTACAACAGTATCAATCATTTGCCTATAAAAGCAAGGCACGGAGTAATGAAGAAACTACACCTTTTTCAATCTTTCTTTCTCCCTATATGTAATTTATATTTATAATTTTAAGTTTAAGTTAAGATTAATAATAATTGGGTTATTGTAAGAAATGTTTTACGGGTTTTAAATCGAAACTCTGTCCGTGTAACGCTACGCTATAAATAATCATTGTAAGTTATGTTCTTCCTTTTTAAATTAATGTCTCGTAACTAAGTTATTATTATGCTTATTTAAGTCGAAGTAATCATGATGTTTGACTAAATATTAAGACGGGGTTATTGAACTTTGGACCATAATTAAGGTTTGGGCAAAAGACCGACACTTGTGGAAATTGGACTATTGACTATTAATAGATGGGGGGTATTGTCTAATTGAGTGACAACTCATTGGAGTCTGTCGAACCTATCTTCAAATTAATTAACCTAATAATTAATAATGATTATGGTTGTCCTATTTAGTGACGTTCATATGAAATCTATTATAATCATTTAATTAATTATTCGGGTTGGGTAATTGATTATTCAAACTGATCAAGTGGGTAAATTAATATTCATATCTAATCAAAACAGGGGTGGATTACATACAGTGATAACTGGTGTAATTGTTGACAGAAGTGATAACTGCGTCACAGTTTAAATCCTTAATCAGTTAGAATATTTGACTTCGGGTATAAGGGTAATTTGACGAGGACACTCGCACTTTATATTTATGACCGATGGACTATTATGGACAAAAACCAGATAGACGTATCAAATAAATCAGGACAAAGGACAATTAACCCATGGTAATAAATTAAAATCAAAACGTCAAACATCATGATTACGGAAGTTTAAATAAGTATAATCCTTTTATTTCATATTCTATTGCAATTTTATTTATTGTTATTTTATTTATCGTCATTTATTTATTTTACGCACTTTAATTATTGTCATTTATCTTTACGCTTAAAAATATAAAATCGACAAACCGGTCATTAAACGGTAAATCCCCCCAAAGTTGCCTATAATTACTATATATTACTAAATCTAGTTTAACTACTTAATTAACTAATTTGACCTAGTAAGACACCCAATAATAGTGTCCACGGATCGACCTCCCGGACTTTACCTTAGCTATATTATTACATGATAGGTATACTTGCCTTTTGTGTTTTAGTTTAATTTAGGTGATTTCCTGTAGTAAATAAATATAAAACTGATAGACGTTTCATACACACCCTCTAGAACACATCAACAACTAGCCGATCGATCAGTAAAATATCCTAGAGGGATAATGGAGAACATGCTAGTTAAAGTTGGTACTTTAGTATTTCCAGTAGATTTTGTTATTCTGGACATGGAAGAAGATTCTCTAGTTCCTCTCATATTAGGAAGACCATTCTTAAACACGGCTAAAGCAATAATAGATGTGTTCGGTAAGAAACTGACCCTAAGTATAGAGGACGAGAGTGTTACCTTTTCTGTTGATAGAGCCATGCAACAACCGCAATCTGAAGATGATACATGTTATTATATTCAAACTATAGATTCACATGCAAAATTGTTAGAAGAATTTCCAGAATTACAAAGAACAGGAGAATGTTCTTTAGGAGAAGGAACTGAACCAATTGATGAAGCTGAAATGTTAGCTACACTCATGGCTAATGAATATGAACCAACAACAGAAGAACTTCAAATGCTAAAAGAGGAAGACAGATATCGCTATAAATCATCGATAGAAGAACCATTGACATTAGAGTTAAAGCCACTTCCAACCCATTTGGAATATGCTTATTTACATGGTGAATCTGAATTACCTGTAATAATATCGTCTTCTCTTACTGAAAATGAAAAATCTCAACTCATTTCTGTGCTAAAAGCTCATAAACCAGCTATTGCATGGAAGATTCATGATATTAAAGGAATAAGTCCTTCGTATTGCACACATAAAATCCTTATGGAAGAAGGACATAAAACGTATGTGCAACGCCAACGAAGACTAAATCCTAATATGCAAGATGTTGTTAAAAAAGAAATTATTAAACTGCTAGATGCAGGTTTAATTTATCCAATCTCTGATAGTCCATGGGTAAGCCCAGTTCAATGTGTACCTAAGAAGGGTGGCATGACTGTCATCACAAATGAGAAAAATGAGCTTATTCCTACTAGGACTGTAACAGGATGGCGTGTCTGTATTGATTATAGAAAATTAAATGACGCCACCAGAAAAGATCACTTTCCCTTACCTTTCATTGATAAAATGTTGGAAAGATTAGCCGGGAATAGTTATTATTGTTTTCTTGACGGTTTTTCCGGATATTTTCAAATTCTAATAGCACCCGAGGATCAAGAGAAAACTACATTCACGTGCCCTTATGGTACTTTTGCTTACAAACGCATGCCATTTGGACTTTGCAACGCCCCTGCAACCTTTCAAAGGTGCATGATGGTGATTTTTCACGACATGATAGAAGAATGCAAGGAAGTTTTCATGGATGACTTTTCAGTCTTCGGTGATACATTTGAATCATGTCTAGTTAATCTTGAACGAATGCTTATTAGATGCGAACAATCAAATCTAGTACTTAATTGGGAGAAATGGCATTTCATGGTTAAAGAAGGCATCGTTCTTGGTCATAAAATTTCAAAGGAAGGAATTGAAGTAGATAAAGCTAAAGTAGATGTAATTGCTAAACTTCTACATCCCACCAATGTTAGAGGAGTTAGGAGTTTTCTAGGGCATGCCGGTTTTTACCGACGTTTCATAAAAGATTTTTCTAAAATTGCCACTCCTATGAATAAACTCCTAGAAAAGGATGCTCCATTCATCTTTTCAGATGAATGCTTCAAATATTTTAATATTCTTAAAGAAAAACTCACTAATGCGCCGATCATGATAACTCCAAATTGGAATCTACCATTTGAACCCATGTGCTGAAATGTCCCGTTCTTATTGATTAAAAACGTTCCATATTAATTGATTTCGTTGCGAGGTTTTGACCTCTATATGAGACGTTTTTCAAAGACTGCATTCATTTTTAAACAAACCATAACCTTTATTTCATCAATAAAGGTTTAAAAAGCTTTATGTAGATTATCAAATAATGATAATCTAAAATATCCTGTTTACACACGACCATTACATAATGGTTTACAATACAAATATGTTACAACAAAATAAGTTCCTTGAATGCAGTTTTTACACAATATCATACAAGCATGGACTCCAAATCTTGTCCTTATTTAAGTATGCGACAGCGGAAGCTCTTAATAATCACCTGAGAATAAACATGCTTAAAACGTCAACAAAAATGTTGGTGAGTTATAGGTTTAACCTATATATATCAAATCGTAACAATAGACCACAAGATTTCATATTTCAATACACATCCCATACATAGAGATAAAAATCATTCATATGGTGAACACCTGGTAACCGACAATAACAAGATGCATATATAAGAATATCCCCATCATTCCGGGACACCCTTCGGATATGATATAAATTTCGAAGTACTAAAGCATCCGGTACTTTGGATGGGGTTTGTTAGGCCCAATAGATCTATCTTTAGGATTCGCGTCAATTAGGGTGTCTGTTCCCTAATTCTTAGATTACCAGACTTAATAAAAAGGGGCATATTCGATTTCGATAATTCAACCATAGAATGTAGTTTCACGTACTTGTGTCTATTTTGTAAATCATTTATAAAACCTGCATGTATTCTCATCCCAAAAATATTAGATTTTAAAAGTGGGACTATAACTCACTTTCACAGATTTTTACTTCGTCGGGAAGTAAGACTTGGCCACTGGTTGATTCACGAACCTATAACAATATATACATATATATCAAAGTATGTTCAAAATATATTTACAACACTTTTAATATATTTTGATGTTTTAAGTTTATTAAGTCAGCTGTCCTCGTTAGTAACCTACAACTAGTTGTCCACAGTTAGATGTACAGAAATAAATCGATAAATATTATCTTGAATCAATCCACGACCCAGTGTATACGTATCTCAGTATTGATCACAACTCAAACTATATATATTTTGGAATCAACCTCAACCCTGTATAGCTAACTCCAACATTCACATATAGAGTGTCTATGGTTGTTCCGAAATATATATAGATGTGTCGACATGATAGGTCGAAACATTGTATACGTGTCTATGGTATCTCAAGATTACATAATATATAATACAAGTTGATTAAGTTATGGTTGGAATAGATTTGTTACCAATTTTCACGTAGCTAAAATGAGAAAAATTATCCAATCTTGTTTTACCCATAACTTCTTCATTTTAAATCCGTTTTGAGTGAATCAAATTGCTATGGTTTCATATTGAACTCTATTTTATGAATCTAAACAAAAAAAGTATAGGTTTCTAGTCGGAAAAATAAGTTACAATTCGTTTTTGTAAAGGTAGTCATTTCAGTCGAAAGAACGACGTCTAGATGACCATTTTAGAAAACATACTTCCACTTTGAGTTTAACCATAATTTTTGGATATAGTTTCATGTTCATAATAAAAATCATTTTCTCAGAATAACAACTTTTAAATCAAAGTTTATCATAGTTTTTAATTAACTAACCCAAAATAGCCCGCGGTGTTACTATGACGGCGTAAATCCGGTTTTACGGTGTTTTTCGTGTTTCCAGGTTTTAAATCATTAAGTTAGCATATCATATAGATATAGAACATGTGTTTAGTTGATTTTAAAAGTCAAGTTAGAAGGATTAACTTTTGTTTGCGAACAAGTTTAGAATTAACTAAACTATGTTCTAGTGATTACAAGTTTAAACCTTCGAATAAGATAGCTTTATATGTATGAATCGAATGATGTTATGAACATCATTACTACCTTAAGTTCCTTGGATGAACCTACTGGAAAAGAGAAAAATGGATCTAGCTTCAATGGATCCTTGGATGGCTCAAAGTTCTTGAAGCAAAATCATGACACGAAAACAAGTTCAAGTAAGATCATCACTTGAAATAAGATTGTTATAGTTATAGAAATTGAACCAAAGTTTGAATATGATTATTACCTTGTATTAGAATGATAACCTACTGTAAGAAACAAAGATTTCTTGAGGTTGGATGATCACCTTACAAGATTGGAAGTGAGCTAGCAAACTTGAAAGTATTCTTGATTTTATGAAACTAGAACTTTTGGAATTTATGAAGAACACTTAGAACTTGAAGATAGAACTTGAGAGAGTTCAATTAGATGAAGAAAATTGAAGAATGAAAGTGTTTGTAGGTGTTTTTGGTCGTTGGTGTATGGATTAGATATAAAGGATATGTAATTTTGTTTTCATGTAAATAAGTCATGAATGATTACTCATATTTTTGTAATCTTATGAGATATTTCATGCTAGTTGCCAAATGATGGTTCCCACATGTGTTAGGTGACTCACATGGGCTGCTAAGAGCTGATCATTGGAGTGTATATACCAATAGTACATACATCTAAAAGCTGTGTATTGTACGAGTACGAATACGGGTGCATACGAGTAGAATTGTTGATGAAACTGAACGAGAATGTAATTGTAAGCATTTTTGTTAAGTAGAAGTATTTTGATAAGTGTATTGAAGTCTTTCAAAAGTGTATAAATACATATTAAAACACTACATGTATATACATTTTAACTGAGTCGTTAAGTCATCGTTAGTCGTTACATGTAAGTGTTGTTTTGAAACCTTTAGGTTAACGATCTTGTTAAATGTTGTTAACCCAATGTTTATAATATCAAAAGAGATTTTAAATTATTATATTATCATGATATTATGATGTACGAATATCTCTTAATATGATATATATACATTAAATGTCGTTACAACGATAAACGTTACATATATGTCTCGTTTCAAAATCATTAAGTTAGTAGTCTTGTTTTTACATATGTAGTTCATTGTTAATATAATTAATGATATGTTTACTTATCATAATATCATGTTAACTATACATATAACCATATATATGTCATCATATAGTTTTTTAAAAGTTTTAACGTTCGTGAATCACCGGTCAACTTGGGTGGTCAATTGTCTATATGAAACCTATTTCAATTAATCAAGTCTTAACAAGTTTGATTGCTTAACATGTTGGAAACATTTAATCATGTAAATATCAATCTCAATTAATATATATAAACATGGAAAAGTTCGGGTCACTACAGTACCTACCCGTTAAATAAATTTCGTCCCGAAATTTTAAGCTGTTGAAGGTGTTGACGAATCTTCTGGAAATAGATGCGGGTATTTCTTCTTCATCTGATCTTCACGCTCCCAGGTGAACTCGGGTCCTCTACGAGCATTCCATCGAACCTTAACAATTGGTATCTTGTTTTGCTTAAGTCTTTTAACCTCACGATCCATTATTTCGACGGGTTCTTCGATGAATTGAAGTTTTTCGTTGATTTGGATTTCATCTAACGGAATAGTGAGATCTTCTTTAGCAAAACATTTCTTCAAATTCGAGACGTGGAAAGTGTTATGTACAGCCGCGAGTTGTTGAGGTAACTCAAGTCGGTAAGCTACTGGTCCGACACGATCAATAATCTTGAATGGTCCAATATACCTTGGATTTAATTTCCCTCGTTTACCAAATCGAACAACGCCTTTCCAAGGTGAAACTTTAAGCATGACCATCTCTCCAATTTCAAATTCTATATCTTTTCTTTTAATGTCAGCGTAGCTCTTTTGTCGACTTTGGGCGGTTTTCAACCGTTGTTGAATTTGGATGATCTTCTCGGTAGTTTCTTGTATAATCTCCGGACCCGTAATCTGTCTATCCCCCACCTCACTCCAACAAATCGGAGACCTGCACTTTCTACCATAAAGTGCTTCAAACGGCGCCATCTCAATGCTTGAATGGTAGCTGTTGTTGTAGGAAAATTCTGCTAACGGTAGATGTCGATCCCAACTGTTTCCGAAATCAATAACACATGCTCGTAGCATGTCTTCAAGCGTTTGTATCGTCCTTTCGCTCTGCCCATCAGTTTGTGGATGATAGGCAGTACTCATGTCTAGACGAGTTCCTAATGCTTGCTGTAATGTCTGCCAGAATCTTGAAATAAATCTGCCATCCCTATCAGAGATAATAGAGATTGGTATTCCATGTCTGGAGACGACTTCCTTCAAATACAGTCGTGCTAACTTCTCCATCTTGTCATCTTCTCTTATTGGTAGGAAGTGTGCTGATTTGGTGAGACGATCAACTATTACCCAAATAGTATCAAAACCACTTGCAGTCCTTGGCAATTTAGTGATGAAATCCATGGTAATGTTTTCCCATTTCCATTCCGGGATTTCGGGTTGTTGAAGTAGACCTGATGGTTTCTGATGCTCAGCTTTGACCTTAGAACACGTCAAACATTCTCCTACGTATTTAGCAACATCGGCTTTCATACCCGGCCACCAAAAATGTTTCTTGAGATCCTTGTACATCTTCCCCGTTCCAAGATGTATTGAGTATCTGGTTTTATGAGCTTCTCTAAGTACCATTTCTCTCATATCTCCAAATTTTGGTACCCAAATCCTTTCAGCCCTATACCGGGTTCCGTCTTCCCGAATATTAAGATGCTTCTCCGATCCTTTGGGTATTTCATCCTTTAAATTTCCCTCTTTTAAAACTCCTTGTTGCGCCTCCTTTATTTGAGTAGTAATGTTATTATGAATCATTATATTCATAGATTTTACTCGAATGGGTTCTCTATCCTTCCTGCTCAAGGCATCGGCTACCACATTTGCCTTCCCCGGGTGGTAATGAATCTCAAAATCGTAATCATTCAATAATTCAATCCACCTACGCTGCCTCATATTCAGTTGTTTCTGATTAAATATGTGTTGAAGACTTTTGTGGTCGGTATATATAATACTTTTGACCCCATATAAGTAGTGCCTCCAAGTCTTTAATGCAAAAACAACCGCGCCTAATTCCAAATCATGCGTCGTATAATTTTGTTCGTGAATCTTCAATTGTCTAGACGCATAAGCAATCACCTTCGTTCGTTGCATTAATACACAACCGAGACCTTGCTTTGATGCGTCACAATAAATCACAAAATCATCATTCCCTTCAGGCAATGACAATATAGGTGCCGTAGTTAGCTTTTTCTTCAATAACTGAAACGCTTTCTCTTGTTCATCATTCCATTCAAATTTCTTCCCTTTATGCGTTAATGCAGTCAAGGGTTTTGCTATTCTGGAAAAGTCTTGGATGAACCTTCTGTAGTAACCAGCTAGTCCTAAAAACTGGCGTATGTGTTTCGGAGTTTTCGGGGTTTCCCACTTTTCAACAGTTTCTATCTTTGCCGGATCCACCTTAATACCTTCTTTATTCACTATGTGACCGAGGAATTGAACTTCTTCCAACCAAAATGCACACTTTGAAAACTTAGCGTACAATTCTTCCTTCCTCAATACTTCTAACACCTTTCTCAAATGTTCACCGTGTTCTTGGTCATTCATTGAGTAAATAAGTATGTCATCAATGAAAACAATGACAAACTTGTCAAGGTATGGTCCACACACTCGGTTCATAAGGTCCATGAACACAGCTGGTGCATTAGTTAAACCAAACGGCATGACCATAAACTCGTAATGACCGTAACGTTTTCTGAAAGCAGTCTTTGGAATATCATCTTCTTTCACCCGCATTTGATGATACCCGGAACGTAAGTCAATCTTTGAATAAACAGACGAGCCTTGTAGTTGATCAAATAAGTCGTCGATTCTCGGTAGTGGGTAGCGGTTCTTGATGGTAAGTTTGTTCAACTCTCGGTAGTCGATACACAACCTGAATGTACCATCTTTCTTCTTGACAAACAAAACAGGAGCTCCCCACGGTGATGTGCTTGGTCGAATGAAACCACGCTCTAAAAGTTCTTGTAATTGGCTTTGCAGTTCTTTCATCTCGCTGGGTGCGAGTCTGTAAGGAGCACGAGCTATTGGTGCAGCTCCTGGTACAAGATCTATTTGAAATTCAACGGATCGATGTGGGGGTAATCCCGGTAATTCTTTCGGAAATACATCGGGAAATTCTTTTGCAATGGGAACATCATTGATGCTCTTTTCTTCAGTTTGTACTTTCTCGACGTGTGCTAGAACAGCATAGCAACCTTTTCTTATTAGTTTTTGTGCCTTCAAATTACTAATAAGATGTAGCTTCGTGTTGCCCTTTTCTCCGTACACCATTAAGGGTTTTCCTTTTTCTCGTATAATGCGAATTGCATTTTTGTAACAAACGATCTCCGCTTTCACTTCTTTCAACCAGTCCATACCGATTATCACATCAAAACTCCCTAACTCTACTGGTATCAAATCAATCTTAAATGTTTCGCTAACCAGTTTAATTTCTCGATTCCGACATATATTATCTGCTGAAATTAATTTACCATTTGCTAATTCGAGTAAAAATTTACTATCCAAAGGCGTCAATGGACAACTTAATTTAGCACAAAAATCTCTACTCATATAGCTTCTATCCGCACCCGAATCAAATAAAACGTAAGCAGATTTATTGTCAATAAGAAACGTACCCGTAACAAGCTCCGGGTCTTCCTGTGCCTCTGCCGCATTAATATTGAAAACTCTTCCGCGGCCTTGTCCATTCGTGTTCTCCTGGTTCGGGCAATTTCTAATAATGTGGCCTGGTTTTCCACATTTATAACAAACTACATTGGCATAACTTGCTCCGACACTACTTGCTCCGCCATTACTCGTTCCGACACCATTTGTTCCTTTCGTTCTATTAACCCCTGGTCCGTAGACCTCACACTTCGCCACGCTATGACCATTTCTTTTACACTTGTTGCAAAATTTGGTGCAGAACCCCGAGTGATTCTTTTCACACCTTTGGCATAGTTGCTTCTGATTGTTGTTGTTGTTGCGGTTATTATTGTTGTTGGGATGATTGTTGTAGTTGCTGTTGTTGTTGTTGTTGTTGTTGTTGGGCCGTTTGTTGTAGTTGCGATTGATGTTGCGATTGTTGGGATAATTGTTGCGATTATTGTTGTAATTGCTGTTGTTGTTGTATTGGTGATTCTTATCACCGTTTTCCTCCCACTTTCTTTTGACTTGCTTCACATTGGCCTCTTCAGCAGTCTGTTCTTTAATTCTTTCTTCAATCTGGTTCACTAGTTTGTGAGCCATTCTACATGCCTGTTGTATGGAGGCGGGCTCGTGTGAACTTATATCTTCTTGGATTCTTTCCGGTAATCCTTTCACAAACGCGTCGATCTTCTCTTCCTCATCTTCGAATGCTCCCGGACACAATAGGCACAATTCTGTGAATCGTCTTTCGTACGTGGTAATATCAAATCCTTGGGTTCGTAACCCTCTAAGTTCTGTCTTGAGCTTATTGACCTCGGTTCTGGGACGGTACTTCTCGTTCATCAAGTGCTTGAATGCTGACCACGGTAGTGCGTACGCATCATCTTGTCCCACTTGCTCTAGATAGGTATTCCACCATGTTAACGCAGAACCTGTGAAGGTATGCGTATCGTACTTCACTTTGTCCTCTTCAGTACACTTACTTATGGCAAACACCGATTCAACCTTCTCGGTCCACCGTTTCAATCCGATCGGTCCTTCGGTTCCATCAAATTCCAAAGGTTTGCAGGCAGTGAATTCTTTGTAGGTGCATCCTACACGATTTCCTGTACTGCTAGATCCAAGGTTATTGTTGGTATGTAGCGCAGCCTGTACTGCGGCTATGTTTGAAGCTAGAAAAGTACGGAATTCCTCTTCATTCATATTCACGGTGTGTCGAGTAGTCGGTGCCATTTCCTTCAAAATAGTTAAATGGAACAAGTTAATCATACAAAATATTAAGAGTAGTTAATAGTATTTCGTAGCATAATATGAACTCATTTATAAAAGCTTTTTCTTCATATTAGCGTTTTATAAGTTTAAATTCGGGTAGTACCTACCCGTTAAGTTCATACTTAGTAGCTAATATACAATTCAACTACTACAATTCTATATGAAAAACTGATTATAATAATATTTCGCGTTCAAACTTTTATACAATATTTTACAAACTTACAATACCGCTTATTTTACATAAAGCATGAAATATAGCACACAATAACTTTGATACAAGATAGTTGTGAAGACAATTCTAGCTAGTACACAAGTCGTTCAGCAAAGGCAATAAAGACACGTAATTCATACGTCCAGAAACAAGTCATGCATTCTGGTTTTACTAGGACTACTTCCCATCCTTGGTCTTGTGCAACATAACCGTTATGGCCGTTGATAAGACAGCGTGTTGTAACGTCATCAAAGGGATGAGGGTTACGTAATGTCCAACAGTCCCGTAATAATCTAAAAACCTCATTTCTTACCCCAATTACCGACTCCGTCACTTGTGGAAACGTTTTGTTTAATAGTTGTAGCCCGATGTTCTTGTTCTCACTTTGGTGAGAAGCGAACATTACTAATCCGTAAGCATAACATGCTTCTTTATGTTGCATGTTAGCCGCTTTTTCTAAATCACGAAGTCCAATATTCGGATATATTGAGTCAAAATAATTTCTTAACCCGTTGCGTAAAATAGCATTTGGGTTCCCCGCAATATATGCGTCAAAGTAAACACATCGTAACTTATGGGTTTCCCAATGTGATATCCCCCATCTTTCAAACGAAAGTCTCTTATAAACCAAGACATTCTTGGAACGTTCTTCGAATGTCTTACAAACTGATCTCGCCTTAAATAGTTGTGCCGAAGAATTCTGGCCGACTCTAGACAAGATTTCATCAATCATGTCTCCGGGTAGGTCTCTTAAAATATTGGGTTGTCTATCCATTTTGTGTTTTTAAACTGTAAAATAGACAAGAGTTAGATTCATAAAAAAATACTTATTAATACAAGCAATTTTTACATATATCATAAAGCATAAGAACACTATATTCCATATATTACACCACACGAATACAACTATCTTATTCCGACTCGCTCGTTTCTTCTTCTTCGGTTTTGGTTCGTTTTGCCAAGTTTCTAGGGATATATGATGTTCCCCTAATACAAGCCGTCGTTGTCCACATTGGTTTAGAAAAACCTGGTGGTTTAGAGGTTCTCGGGTCATTGTTACAACTTAAGGACTTCGGGGGTTGACGATACATATAAAGTTCATCGGGGTTGGAATTAGATTTCTCTATTTTTATGCCCTTTCCCTTATTATTTTCTTTTGCCTTTTTAAATTCAGTTGGGGTAATTTCTATAACATCATCGGAATTCTCGTCGGAATCCGATTCATCGGAGAATTGGTAATCCTCCCAATATTTTGCTTCCTTGGCGGAAACACCATTGACCATAATTAACTTTGGTCGGTTGGTTGAGGATTTTCTTTTACTTAACCGTTTTATTATTTCCCCCACCGGTTCTATTTCTTCATCCGGTTCCGATTCTTCTTCTGGTTCCGATTCTTCTTCCGGTTCCGACTCTTCTTCCGGTTCCTCTTCGGGAACTTGTGAATCAGTCCACAAATCATTCCAATTTACATTTGACTCTTCATTATTATTAGGTGAGTCAATGGGACTTGTTCTAGAGGTAGACATCTATCACATAATATCAAACACGTTAAGAGATTAATATATCACATAATATTCATATGTTAAAAATATATAGTTTCCAACAAAAATGTTAAGCAATCATTTTTAAAGAAAACACGGTCGAAGTCCAGACTCACTAATGCATCCTAACAAACTCGATAAGACACACTAATGCAAATTTTCTGGTTCTCTAAGACCAACGCTCTGATACCAACTGAAATGTCCCGTTCTTATTGATTAAAAACGTTCCATATTAATTGATTTCGTTGCGAGGTTTTGACCTCTATATGAGACGTTTTTCAAAGACTGCATTCATTTTTAAACAAACCATAACCTTTATTTCATCAATAAAGGTTTAAAAAGCTTTACGTAGATTATCAAATAATGATAATCTAAAATATCCTGTTTACACACGACCATTACATAATGGTTTACAATACAAATATGTTACAACAAAATAAGTTCCTTGAATGCAGTTTTTACACAATATCATACAAGCATGGACTCCAAATCTTGTCCTTATTTAAGTATGCGACAGCGGAAGCTCTTAATAATCACCTGAGAATAAACATGCTTAAAACGTCAACAAAAATGTTGGTGAGTTATAGGTTTAACCTATATATATCAAATCGTAACAATAGACCACAAGATTTCATATTTCAATACACATCCCATACATAGAGATAAAAATCATTCATATGGTGAACACCTGGTAACCGACAATAACAAGATGCATATATAAGAATATCCCCATCATTCCGGGACACCCTTCGGATATGATATAAATTTCGAAGTACTAAAGCATCCGGTACTTTGGATGGGGTTTGTTAGGCCCAATAGATCTATCTTTAGGATTCGCGTCAATTAGGGTGTCTGTTCCCTAATTCTTAGATTACCAGACTTAATAAAAAGGGGCATATTCGATTTCGATAATTCAACCATAGAATGTAGTTTCACGTACTTGTGTCTATTTTGTAAATCATTTATAAAACCTGCATGTATTCTCATCCCAAAAATATTAGATTTTAAAAGTGGGACTATAACTCACTTTCACAGATTTTTACTTCGTCGGGAAGTAAGACTTGGCCACTGGTTGATTCACGAACCTATAACAATATATACATATATATCAAAGTATGTTCAAAATATATTTACAACACTTTTAATATATTTTGATGTTTTAAGTTTATTAAGTCAGCTGTCCTCGTTAGTAACCTACAACTAGTTGTCCACAGTTAGATGTACAGAAATAAATCGATAAATATTATCTTGAATCAATCCACGACCCAGTGTATACGTATCTCAGTATTGATCACAACTCAAACTATATATATTTTGGAATCAACCTCAACCCTGTATAGCTAACTCCAACATTCACATATAGAGTGTCTATGGTTGTTCCGAAATATATATAGATGTGTCGACATGATAGGTCGAAACATTGTATACGTGTCTATGGTATCTCAAGATTACATAATATATAATACAAGTTGATTAAGTTATGGTTGGAATAGATTTGTTACCAATTTTCACGTAGCTAAAATGAGAAAAATTATCCAATCTTGTTTTACCCATAACTTCTTCATTTTAAATCCGTTTTGAGTGAATCAAATTGCTATGGTTTCATATTGAACTCTATTTTATGAATCTAAACAAAAAAAGTATAGGTTTCTAGTCGGAAAAATAAGTTACAAGTCGTTTTTGTAAAGGTAGTCATTTCAGTCGAAAGAACGACGTCTAGATGACCATTTTAGAAAACATACTTCCACTTTGAGTTTAACCATAATTTTTGGATATAGTTTCATGTTCATAATAAAAATTATTTTCTCAGAATAACAACTTTTAAATCAAAGTTTATCATAGTTTTTAATTAACTAACCCAAAATAGCCCGCGGTGTTACTATGACGGCGTAAATCCGGTTTTACGGTGTTTTTCGTGTTTCCAGGTTTTAAATCATTAAGTTAGCATATCATATAGATATAGAACATGTGTTTAGTTGATTTTAAAAGTCAAGTTAGAAGGATTAACTTTTGTTTGCGAACAAGTTTAGAATTAACTAAACTATGTTCTAGTGATTACAAGTTTAAACCTTCGAATAAGATAGCTTTATATGTATGAATCGAATGATGTTATGAACATCATTACTACCTTAAGTTCCTTGGATGAACCTACTGGAAAAGAGAAAAATGGATCTAGCTTCAATGGATCCTTGGATGGCTCAAAGTTCTTGAAGCAAAATCATGACACGAAAACAAGTTCAAGTAAGATCATCACTTGAAATAAGATTGTTATAGTTATAGAAATTGAACCAAAGTTTGAATATGATTATTACCTTGTATTAGAATGATAACCTACTGTAAGAAACAAAGATTTCTTGAGGTTGGATGATCACCTTACAAGATTGGAAGTGAGCTAGCAAACTTGAAAGTATTCTTGATTTTATGAAACTAGAACTTTTGGAATTTATGAAGAACACTTAGAACTTGAAGATAGAACTTGAGAGAGTTCAATTAGATGAAGAAAATTGAAGAATGAAAGTGTTTGTAGGTGTTTTTGGTCGTTGGTGTATGGATTAGATATAAAGGATATGTAATTTTGTTTTCATGTAAATAAGTCATGAATGATTACTCATATTTTTGTAATCTTATGAGATATTTCATGCTAGTTGCCAAATGATGGTTCCCACATGTGTTAGGTGACTCACATGGGCTGCTAAGAGCTGATCATTGGAGTGTATATACCAATAGTACATACATCTAAAAGCTGTGTATTGTACGAGTACGAATACGGGTGCATACGAGTAGAATTGTTGATGAAACTGAACGAGAATGTAATTGTAAGCATTTTTGTTAAGTAGAAGTATTTTGATAAGTGTATTGAAGTCTTTCAAAAGTGTATAAATACATATTAAAACACTACATGTATATACATTTTAACTGAGTCGTTAAGTCATCGTTAGTCGTTACATGTAAGTGTTGTTTTGAAACCTTTAGGTTAACGATCTTGTTAAATGTTGTTAACCCAATGTTTATAATATCAAAAGAGATTTTAAATTATTATATTATCATGATATTATGATGTACGAATATCTCTTAATATGATATATATACATTAAATGTCGTTACAACGATAAACGTTACATATATGTCTCGTTTCAAAATCATTAAGTTAGTAGTCTTGTTTTTACATATGTAGTTCATTGTTAATATAATTAATGATATGTTTACTTATCATAATATCATGTTAACTATACATATAACCATATATATGTCATCATATAGTTTTTTACAAGTTTTAACGTTCGTGAATCACCGGTCAACTTGGGTGGTCAATTGTCTATATGAAACCTATTTCAATTAATCAAGTCTTAACAAGTTTGATTGCTTAACATGTTGGAAACATTTAATCATGTAAATATCAATCTCAATTAATATATATAAACATGGAAAAGTTCGGGTCACTACATGTGCGATGCAAGTGATTTTGCAATGGGAGCCGTTTTAGGACAAAGGATTGAAAAACAATTTCAACCTATCTATTACGCTAGTAAGACCTTACAAGGAGCACAAACGAATTACACAACTACTGAAAAAGAACTCCTTGCTATTGTCTTTGCTTTTGAAAAATTTCGTTCATATCTCGTTCTAGCTAAAACGGTAGTCTATACCGACCATTCTGCTCTTAGATATCTATTTTCGAAACAAGATGCTAAACCACGATTAATCCATTGGATCTTACTCTTACAAGAGTTCGATATTGAAATTCGAGACAAAAAGGGAGCAGAAAATCTCACCGCTGATCATCTTTCTCGTCTTGAAAATCCTGAATTAGAAGTTCTAAATGAATCGGCCATACAAGACAACTTTCCTGATGAATATCTTTTGAAGATCGATTATAGTGAAATTCCATGATTTGCAGACTATGCAAACTACTTAGTATGTGGATTCCTTGAAAAAGGGTTGTGGTACCAAAAACGAAAGAAATTCTTTAGTGATATAAAACACTATTTCTGGGAAGATCCACATTTGTTTAAAAGTTGTCCCGATGGAATAATACGCCGATGCGTATTCGAAGATGAAGCTAGTCAAATCTTAAACCATTGTCACACAGGACCAACAGGAGGGCATTATGGGCCTCAACTCACAGCAAGAAAAGTTTACGATGCTGGATTCTATTGGCCTACAATTTTCAAAGACGTACACCTTCTTTGAAAATCCTGTGATGTTTGTCAAAGGGCCGGAAAAATAAGTCAACGTGATGAAATGCCACAAAATATCATTCAAGTATGTGAAGTATTTGACGTTTGGGGTATTGACTTTATGGGTCCATTTCCAAAATCTCATAATAATCTCTACATTCTCGTTGCCATTGATTATGTATCTAAATGGGCGGAAGCACAAGCACTCCCAACTAATGATGCACGAGTTGTAGTCAACTTCTTAAAACGTCTTTTTGCAAGGTTCGGAACACCGAAAGCTTTAATAAGTGATCGGGGTACTCATTTTTGTAATAATCAACTTGAGAAAGTTCTCAAAAGATATGGAGTAACTCATAAAATCTCAACCGCTTATCATCCACATACAAGTGGACAAGTTGAAAATACCAACCGAGCTTTAAAACGTATTCTAGAGAAAACCGTAGGATCAAATCCGAAGGAATGGTCCATGAAATTGGAGGATGCACTCTGGGATTTTAGAACAGCCTACAAAACTCCAATTGGCACCACACCTTTTAAACTCGTTTACGGAAAAGCATGTCATCTTCCAGTAGAAATTGAACACAAAGCATTTTGGGCTTTGAAGACATGTAATTTTGATTTACATGAAGCTGGACGTCTACGGTTAAGTCAACTAAATGAATTAGAAGAATTAAGACATGAAGCGTATGAAAATTCGTTAATCTATAAAGAAAGAACGAAGAAATGACATGATAAAAGAATCAGAAGTTCAAAAGAATTTAAAGAAGGAGACAGAGTTCTTCTTTTCAATTCACGATTCAAGCTATTTCCTGGAAAATTGAAATCAAGATGGTCTGGACCATTCATAGTTAAAAGAGTTTTCCCATACGGAACAATAGAGTTAATAAATTCAAATGGAATTGAATTTAAGGTTAATGGTCACAGAGTTAAACATTACATACATGGTCCGATGGAAGTTGACAATGAAGTCAATCATAATTTCACCACCCAAGAAAACTCTCAGAATGAAAACATAAATATGCTATCAACAACATATGAAAAATCAAAATTAGAAGACGGAGAAGCTTCAAATTAGAGTGATGAAGAAGAATTCTTATACAAACCTCCCATTCCAAGAAACGAAGAAAAATGTGAACAAGAAGTTCAAGTAGAAGTGAAAGAACCAATAAAAGATCACTTGGAAAAGGGTAACAAACCAACTCTACTTACTAAAGTAGGAGACCCAGGTGAATTTATCATTTCTTGCTTGCTTAATGATTATGCTATGTATAATGGACTCGCAGATTTAGGAGCAAGTGCAAATGTTATGCCTCTTTCCTTATATAAAAGATTAGGTGTGGGTAAATTAAGACCAACCAGAATAGGTGTTCAATTATTTGATCAAACCATTAAACACCCGGTTGGAATAGCAAATAATTTACTTGTTAAAGTGGGAAGTTTGACCTTTGTTGAAAATTTCATAGTTATTAATATGGAGGAAGACCTTGATATTTCTCTAATTTTAGGTCGCCCATTTTTAGCAACCACCGAGGCATTCATTGATGTAAGAGAAGGTAGAATGACACTTAGGGATGGTGACAAATTGATCACCTCTGTGAACCGAAAATTTA
The DNA here is from genome assembly GCF_046630445.1 of Rutidosis leptorrhynchoides. Lineage (NCBI taxonomy): Eukaryota > Viridiplantae > Streptophyta > Magnoliopsida > Asterales > Asteraceae > Rutidosis > Rutidosis leptorrhynchoides. The sequence continues at coordinate 106,133,752 of NC_092333.1, read as the reverse complement.
GATCTCCACCAACCAAAATTGTTGAACCAATAAAAATGCCTAAGTGTGGGGAAGATGAAGCAACAACCAATGATGACCTAATAATAAAGAACCCCGTTGTTAATACGAAATTAGATGAACCCGTTTTTAACAGTTCAACGAAGAAACTTTATAAACGGATTCAAGATGCTAGGATTAAGGGGAACTTTAAGTTATGTAATCGATTAGTATCCAATTTGTCGCCTAAAGAAAAGGCAATGTTAGTTGAATTTGTGAAAGTTACAGAGGAAATCAACAATTGGCTTAAAGTAAAAGTCAGAGATATACAAGTTGTTGATAGTCCAATTGAAAACGAAGTTAATCACAATTTCGAAACCACAGCTAACTAAGTGTGGGGAGAATCAAGTCTTTTAAGGATAATATATATTTCTGTTAGAGTTAGATATTCTGTTTTCGTGTAGTTTCCGAGATGGAATCCAAATGGTCTTTCCCTAGCAGACCCTAAAGAACTAGTCTTCTCCCTCCATTCTGAATTTTTATTTTTTTAGGTTTTCCGAGATGAAGAATTCCTTTGATCTGAACCATGGTCTAATGCTACACGCTATGATTACTAAACGTAATAATGACACATTTCCGAGTGAACTGGTATCATTCATAAGAGAAAAAATGGACGGAGTAAGAAAAGAACTCAGAAAAGATCATCATAAGATACATTTTGGTAAAGGCAAATCAAAATCCGCAACAAAAAGAAGAGCACGACACCTTGAAAGATGTTATAAATGCGGAAAATGGTCACACGAAGGTAAATGTTCAAATAATCAAACATATTCAAATACTGAATTTGTTACTCTACGCAGAGAAGGACCGTTTATATGTTTAGAAGAAAAGATATTGAAGAATCGAGGTTACGCTTACGTAGCTATGGAAAATCAAATCACACGACTCTCCTATGAGTCAGCTAAAGCAGGTCTCTGAGAATTCTTTCTCACAGGTAAGTATGTAAAGTTTTTATTTTTATTTTTATTGCTTTTAACCTTTTGATAATAAACGCTGAATCGTTCGCTATAAAGTATTAAATTAGTATTCAATAAAATTAGGTACGCATAACCAAAATTATTGATATCATACAAAAATTTATTACATCACTGCGAAATTTACTGTTTATTCTTAAGGTATAAATATTTTTAATCAATCAACCCAAAATATTTCAAAAATTCGTCAGGAGTAAAAATAGGTTATAGAACCGAAATTACTTTACCGAAAAGAGGGGCGTATATTTTTGATAATATTTGATTGATTAAAGTGGGATAAAAGACCAAAAAGATTTTTAATTTTATTTTTTACCATGTTTATAAAATTAATATATAAATATTAAATTAATATTGTAAACTTTTTAAAATCAATATATTTAAGTTTGTAAATATTTTAAAAATTAATAATATAAGTTTGTATGTATAAAAATATTAATAATATAAATTTTTAATTTTATGCATTTTAAATTTAAGTTTGGTGTGAATTTAAAAACAAAATGTACTTTATTTCATTAAGTTAAAAATTTGATATCTAAAAATTCGTCGTGAGTTGAAAACTAGGTCGTTGAACCGAAATTGCTTTACCCGAGGGCGGGACGAGAACTTTTATTATCATTATTTTTAATCTTATTGAATTAAAGTATGCCAAAAATATTAAAAAATTCAAAAATCTTTGCTTTTAAAACGACGCTTAAAAAGTAACAAATTTTAAAACTTTGTTGAGAGACGGACTAGGACAACGATCCGAAACGCCCTCAATCTTAAAAGAAACAAATTTTTAAAATTTATTAATTTATGTTTTATTAAGTAAAGGTTTTTATTAAAACAAAAAAAAAAACCTGCACCCCATGCGATCCCATGGGGTTTGCACTTGGAATCCATGCGTTCGCATGGAGACCAAATGCTTGTCAGGTATCAAAAACCCAGCGACTGCTCTCTGTCTTCATAACACAACACACACATATATACGAGCATACACACACATACGCTCCTCAAATCACCATTTTTTCACCAAATTACTCCAAATTTCTCACAAAACTTCGCTACAATCATGCCTAGGTTCAGATTTTTTAGCAAGAAGGTAAAAATTACACCCCTAAACTCTTAAATTTCTTAGTTTTTGTGATAATTATCAATATTTTACCTAATTTGATTTTGTCAATTTCTAGTGTAATTAGAGTTAAATTGTTAGTATATTATGCATGTATAACCTAGATTGATGCTATTTAACATGAATTGAAGCCAAAAACTTCAAAAATTTTAGAAATCTAGGGTTTGTGTTCTTGAGCAATTTGGGACTTTTTGATATAAACAGGTTATGGCCGATTTTTGTCATGAATTATTGCTAAATTAAGTAATGTAACATGTTTAGGTAGCTAAATGATCCAAACTTTGATCCTAAATATGATTTTTGAGAATTAAAGTGGAATTTTTAGGTCTAAAATTCATGAACTTGATTAAATTGATGTAAATGTCATTTGAAACTTGTTTAATTGCTAGTAATGGTTATTTTAACATGTTATTTGAGTTGAATACTTATGAACTTTGTAAACATTTTCATATATGCTTATTTGGAAAAGTGGAGAATTATTAAAATTGTGAAAATGTGTATAAGTTTAATTTTGATTGAACATGTTATTGTAATTGTTTCAAGTTGTTATTTTGCTAACACTAATGCATATTTGGATGCACAAATTTTGTGTTTAATGTGTTTTGTAGAGAAATACCGATACTGATGGTGCATCATCATCATCTAAACAACCTGCTCTAGAACCTGAACCAGAAATGCAATATGAGCTACAATATGAACCAGAACCTGAACAGGAGCAACAACAGGAACAACAACAACCTGATCAACACGTACCATATTATGATCCGCAGCAAGAATATGTTAATGCCTACGTACAATTTCCGATTCATCCGATAATAGCACACCCAACGATTCATGAAGAACAGTTGCATCCTAATTTGAGATTTGATCGAAGTTGTAGAGATTACCCGACGTATCAAAGTAACAAATTTAAACTGATACCGAAAAATGTAGAAGTGCCGAGGGTAATCGATTGAGAGCCTTTGGAAAGGGTCCAACTAGTTAACTCAGTTAGGCAACATCTGATCCAAAGGTATGGCAGCTCTTCTTTTCCCGATTGGGAACGTTTATTCACCATTCGTAGGCATGTATATAAAGAGTGGTGCATTGAGCTTATGAGTACTGTTTCACTTAATGCGGATGTAGATAGGTTAGATGATAGAAGTTTTCTTAGATTTTTACTTGGCCGTAGGATGTACAGGATGTCCATGTTGGACATGGCACGGGCTTTACAGATTTACACTCCTGGTGAATTACTACTACCCGATTGTACAAATTTGATTTATCATGGGGAGCAGGCAGATAGGAATTTTGACGCAAACGCCATCTGGAGGCGTATGTTAAATTATAATGTTTTTTCGCTAGGAGGAAGACACTCCTACTTAGATATTAACAAAGCAGAGCTACGTATTATACATAGATTTTTAGCTAATTCGATTACACAAAGAGGTAAAAACAAGGAAAAGATGACCTTACACGACTTATTTTACCTTAAGTGTATTCGAAACACTAGAAGCTTTGTTAATATCCCCTACTGTGTTGGTTTTTATCTGTCCAAAGTATTAGCAGGAATACAGGACAGGGGAATAATAGGAGGAGGTATTTTTGTTACTCTCATTGGAGAGTATTTGGGTGTAGATAGGGACCAAGGGGGTCCACTGATGGTGTGTAGGGAACAGGTTGATCCTTTAGGATTGAAGGTCTATCAGGGTGCTAAGGTATTAAAGAGCAAACGCAATCAGGCAATACCATATGATGGCCGTCATCTACAGGTAGAGAGAGGTTCAGATGAGGAAATGGAGGAACCGGATGACATTAGGGATGTCATTAGGGAGGCTATGACTGACGTCTACCAGCGTATAGATGAGGTAGAAATGACAAACCAGGATAGACATAGTCGGTATGAGCGGTGGCAAGCCGAGAATGTATACGAGCATTCTAGGCAACGACAACATGATAGATGGCACTATCATCAGCATCAGATCATGAGCCAGCTATCACCTCAGGTACCAAATAACTACGTACCAACCTGACCTGCTTACTATCCTCCACATCAACCCGATATGCGACCACCATTTACTCTCTACGACCCTAACCAGGCCTATCAGTACACCTATAACCAACCATGGAACCCGCCCGATGAAATGAACTGGAACCCCTATCCAGATTGATATAGTTCCAGTTGGTGATTTTTATCTTTTATTATTTCTATTTACTTATGTTTAAAACATATAATATTGTGATATTTTTAATGTAATGTTTAATATTTTTATTATATTGTACTAATATTTCATATTTAATTTGAAAGTGGGATGTTAAGTCCCATTTCAAATTACCATGCTTGTTATTATTTGTATGTATGTATATTATCAATTGTACAGAACAGGGTAAAACAGCGCATTTTCAAAGACTGGCATTAAGTTCAGCAAAAGCTACTAATTTTGACGACAAAACGAAAAACAAATGTGATGTAACAACAAGACGGAATGAACAAATGATGTGCACCATTTATCATTCAACAAAAAAACGCCAATATGTTTGGAAACTTTGGTAAAATTTAATCATTTTTCTACTATAATCACCCTCGATAATTTAAATTGTTACTGATTTCTTGCAGGAAGGGGTTAAATTCTTTCGGATTTTTAAAATTTTAATTTAAACACTTGGTTACCATTAAGAATACTAGTAACGCAGTAGTTGTATTAGAATCTAGTGCTCTCTGATAATAAAGAACAGCCCTAGTCTTATTTACTGACTACCCAATTCTAGTAAAAAAATTTAAAATTTTCAATTAAATGAACTCAAAATCATGTTTATACATATTTATGAACGATAAAACTAGGTGTTAACACCGAAATTATTGTTACCTCGGAAAGGACATAAATTGATAAACAACCCAAAATGTTAGAATTCATTTAAAATGGAATAGAGGACAATAAAAAGGCAAAGAAAGGAAAATAAAAGCCAAGTGTGGGAAAAAATTTACCAAGTTATTTAGAACATATATCACATATTTTTGTACAAATAATTTAAGATACTTTTGTTTTGGAAAAAATTAACCGTTTTACCCGGTAAATTGTAATATATTTGAAAGAAAGATGGATCTACATGATGAATCAATTTCATCATTAAAAGGAAGTAAAGTCTTTCGAAAAAGACACGCACTTCTTGATTTATGTCAGGAAGTTGTCGTCCAGACCAGTTGTAGAGTCTACGAAAAACCTTGAAAAATTTTCTCGAAAATTAGCTGGAAATTCACGGACCTCATCATCAAATAGGGTCGCCAAGTGGTCAGACTTATCCTAACCATGAGAGGATCTGTCTCGTATAATGGGGGGCACCGAGCAAATTAGCTTATAAGACTAATGAATCAGATCCCCAGAAAGGATAATCTCCTTAAAGATCAAAAATCAGCTTTTAAGACTGATATTACTCAATCCTTGAGATTGACTTTTAAAGATTGAGAATTACAAACTCATGGAATTCGATGATATCTAAACTCGAGCTTGAACGAGAAAATATTTTGATCAAAATTACAAACCGATTTGTTTTCTGAAAACCCATTTTCATTGCCTTCATTACCATTGAACGTAAAATCCTAGGAATTCACCTGGAATTCATTAGGTCACCTGAACTAAATCGGGTGTCAACTGTAAGAACAGTGATTGCACAGTATGGTCAAAGACAGGACCTTGTGCCAGACCAAAAAACTATAGGGTGATCTTTACTATTGCTCCTACAAAGGATAGTAATTGCATTCGACACGATATAGACTATAATTAAAAGCATGTCACGGGACATTGCCTCAACAGTTGCTTGTTCAACGCTTTCCTTTACAACCGGACGGTAGTTTACCGAAAGGTAATATACGGAGCAAGTAAACTGGACATGTTGCTTTCCCAATACAAGGTTAGCAAGTGGGTGACACAAAACCGCAAGTTTTGAGCTAAAATTTTCAAATCTGAAACCTACCAAACCCACAAAAACAATTTGCAAACACCGGTGAAGGGTTATTCCGGAAAACTTATCTAGGGTAAAAGCTAGATTGAAATTTCAAAAGATCAAATGTTTTCATAAAGATTCAATTTTCTAAAGGATCTAAATTTTCATAGTCATGTGGGACTGTAAACCACATCGTTACTACCATTGTTCATACCGCCGTATAAAAATCACTGATGTACAAAGTGTGAAGAATAAAGAAGTGATTCTAGTATTTTTATTTCAAGACTATATTGCTTGAGGACAAGCAACGCTCAAGTGTGGGAATATTTGATAATGCTAAAAACGAACATATATTTCATAGCATTATCCCTCAAGAAAGACAAGCTTTTAGTTGCAATTGTTCTATTTACAAGTGATATTTGTTTAAATAATAAAAGGTGATGACAAAAGACAGATTCGACTAATTGAAGACGCAAACAACCAAAAAGCTCAAAAGTACAAAGTACAATTAAAGTGGTTCAAATTATTGATGAGAAACGTCTAAAAGTTCACTGTATTTCGTAGCAATAATGCAAATGACGACACTGAACAAGTGCAGGGGGTTGGCCTCGGATTCACGAACGTATCAATATTGTGATTCAATATTGCAGGAAGGTATGTAGACGCAACGGAACGATAAACGCTAGGTTGGCCTCACGAGCTATACCCCCGAACCATACCCATAACCTGCTTAGCTATAACCCATAATTTCCTTAGCTTAACCCGCATGAAAAACCCGTTTGAAATAACCCGAACATCACTCTGTCGTAGTATTTTATGTATAATACTAATAATACTACTACTACTACTAATAATAATAAGATTAATAATAATATTAATAATAATAATAATAATAATAATAATAATAATAATAATAATAGTAATAGTAATAATAATAATAATAATAATAATAATAATAAATAATAATAATAATAATAATATATAGAGAGTGATCGAAAGATAAATGAATGAATGAATCGAAAAATGCGTTCGAGCTTTATAGCCCAAGACCTGGACCCCTAAACTCCGCGATCGCGGAGTAGTCAAGGTGAAATGGCTCGCGATCGCGGCCTGATCCTGAACAGCTCACCATCGAGTTTGTTTTATCCTGCCGACGGTTATATATATATATATATTTAATATATATTTAATTTATATTATTAATTATAGAATATATTATATTCACGTGCATAGTTAACTTGTAACATTTGTTCCAATGACTCGTATGTTGTCACTCGACTAATGTCCCAGTTCCGGTTTTTTGAACGACGTTTCGTACGCTTAGAAAACTAGCACTTTACATTTCGTGATCTGTACCTTTATCAATAATTAGACTTAAATTGCCAATAAACTATATCACACTAAATGTAACTTGAACGTTCGAGTGTTTTGGTCATTTGCTTCATTAAATCATCGTCTTATTATATATATATATATATATATATATATATATATATATATATATATATATATATATATATATACATATATATATATACATATATATATATATATATATATATATATACATATATATATATATATACATATATATATATATATACACATATATATATATATATATATACATATATATATATATATACACATATATATATATATATATACATATATATATATATATATATACATATATATATATATATACACATATATATATATATATATATATATACATATATATATATATATATACATATATATATATATACACACATATATATATATATATACACATATATATATATATATATATATATATATATATATATATATATATATATATATATATATATATATATATATAACAAGACGATGATTTAATGAAGCAAATGACCAAAACACTCGAACGTTCAAGTTACATTTAGTGTGATATAGTTTATTGGCAATTTAAGTCTAATTATTGATAAAGGTATATATATATATATATATATATATATATATATATATATATATGTATATATATATATATATATATATATATATATATATATATATGATAGTATTCTTTGAAACTAAAATGTTTTATATCTAGTTAATATTATATTTAATCACTTTGTAAAACATATATATATATATATATATATATATATATATATATATATATATATATATATATATATATATATATATATATATCTTTATTTAAAAATTATAAATTTGTACATATTATTAAAATATTTATTTAATAATATAATATTTATTTTTTCAAAAATAATTATATTTCAAAGTTTATTATATGATTTAAAATCTTTTCGAAATTATTATTTAGTGATACTTTTACCTTTTTGAAACAATAAAAATATTTGCAAATTTATAGTACAAAGCTTTAATTCAGTTCTTTCAAAATAAACAAATTATCTTATAAAATATTTTAATGATAAAGTTCTTTTTAAACTAAAAACGTTTTGTACGTTTGAAAATAAATCAAATAAATATGATAATTTTGTTTTCCAAAACTAAATATAATTAAGAATCATTTTGTTAAAAGGTTAAAATAATGGGAATCATTATATCGTAAAATGTTTTAGAAAAATAAAAGTATATATACTCATAATAGGTTTCAAGTTTTTTTTTTAAATTACCGTTGGTTGGTGAAGCGTGGGATAAAGTCCAATGGTTAAATAAACGTACGAAATCATTTTTGTGTAAAATGTCGATATCCATTTTTATGTTCATGTGACTGTGAATTTATTCAGAAACCTAAAGTGGGTAAATCGGGTGGGCTGATAATTATCTGGGATTCTAAAATTTTTGATGCCACTGACTCTTTTGTGTTTGACTTTTGCATTGGGGTTCGAGGTGTTTGGAAAAGCTCAGGTTCGGGTTGCAATATCATCAACATTTACGGTCCACATAGTGATGCGAACAAAAGGATATGTTGGGACAAGCTCACTGAGATTGTTGGGGATGGGAATGATCCATGGGTCATTGGTGGGGATTTCAACGAGGTACGCGAAGAGGGGGATATATCGAGCTGTAACTTCATAGAAATTCGGGCTAAGCAATTCAACGAGTTCATAGACAATTGCGAGCTGATTGATATCCCCTTAGGTGGAAGGAAAATCACACGAGTAAGTGATGTTGGTTTTAAGTTTAGTAAAATTGATAGGTTTCTAATGAATGCTAGTTTCTTTGAGTTGTGGAAGAATTTATCTATGATAGCTCTCAAAAAGGAAACACTAAGACCATTGTCTTATTGTGCTAAAAGATGATGACCAAAATTTCGGGTCGAAACCTATCAAGGTTTTTGATGAATGGTTGGAAATGGAGGGGGTAGCCGAATTTATTAAGGGTATATGGAATGAAGATTATGAAGGGGGGGTACAGGAAAGATTGCTTACTTAGGAACAAGCTTAAAAAGACTAAGCAGGCTCTTAATGAAAAGTAAAACAAGGTTTGGCAACATTGATAGTGAGATAGAGTTTCACAAGGATATCGCGCTTAAACTAGAAATTAAGGCAGAATCAGGTCCTTTGAATACGGAGGAGGTCAAGCAATGGGTCAATGCAAGGAAGGATTGGTTACAAAAAGAGAGAACAAAAACGAACATGCTAAAGCAAAAGGCACGGGTAAAATGGGTAACCGAGGGTGATGAAAACTCGAAGTTCTTTCATTCGGTGATTAAAATGAGACATAACAAAGACAACATTCGAGGGTTAAACATTGATGGGGTGTGGAATGAAAATCCTTTGGACATAAAAGAAGCAGCATATAATCATTATAAAGGGGTTTTCGAAAACAACATGTTTGAAAGGCCGAGCCTCGAAGACCTAAGCTAGCCAACATTATCTACCGAGGAAGCAGCTAGCCTGGAAGTTCCTATAACTGAAGCAGAGATCTTAGAGGAGATTGGTGATTGTGGTTCATCGAAAGCTCCCGGGCCGGATGGTTTTAACATTCGTTTTTTCAAGAAATTTTGGGATATCATTCGGGTTGATGTTATTGAGGCAGTCACATGGTTTTGGGAAAAGGGTGAATTCTCTCGCGAATGCAACGCTTCTTTTGTCACATTGATCCCGAAAAAGGCAGATTCACTTGGTCTTAGTGATTATCGGCCTATTAGTCTTATTGGGAGTTACTACAAAATCGTTGCAAAATTGCTCTCCTTGAGACTAAGGAAGGTAATCCCTAAGTTTATTGGTTCAGAGCAGAGTGCGTTTCTTAAACAAAGGTTCATCTTGGATGGGGTGCTCATTGCAAACAAAACGCTAGAGTTTTTAAAATCTTCTCGGCAGAAAGGGATCATCTTTAAAGTGGATTTCGAGAAAGCTTTCGATAGCTTAAACTTGGACTTTCTTATTGAGGTCATGAGGAGTATGGGTTTCGGGAAAAATGGTGTAAATGGATTTTATCTTGTCTTAGCACGGCTACGATCTCGATCCTCATTAATGGGTCCCAACACGTGAGTTCTCTATGGGTAGGGCGTCCGGCAAGGTGACCCGCTATCCTCCTTTCTTTTCATAATCGCGGCAGAGGGTCTTAACATTTTATCAAAAGCAGCGGTGGATAAGGGTCTTTTCAAGGGTGTGGAAGTAGGTTCCGACAAAGTCCTAATTTCACATCTTCAGTATGCGGATATACCATCTTTTTTTGTGAATGGTCTAGATCAAACGCGCGTAACCTTATCTACATTCTTAAGTGCTTCGAACTCTCCTCGGGTGTTAAAGTCAATTTCAATAAGAGTTGTCTCTATGGGGTCGGGCATGATGAGGTTGAAAACTTAGCTTCTCAAATGGGATGTCGGGCGGGGAAACTCCCTTTTGTATATTTAGGTCTTCCCATTGGCGCGAAGATGAAGAAATTAGATGATTGGAATCCGGTTATTGAAAAGTTCAAATCTCGTCTCTCGGTTTGAAAAATGCGTTCGATGTCGTATGGTGGAAGACTTGTCCTCATTAAGTCGGTCCTTAATAGTCTACCGTTGTACTTCTTCTCCATCTACAGTGCTCCACCTTGTGTGCATAAATATCATGAGTGTGTAAGAAGAACTTTTTTTTGGGGTGGGGACACTTCGGGTTCTAAAATGTCTTGGGTTAAATGGGATTGTACTCTTTCTAAATATGGGGCGGGGGGGGGGGGGGGGGGGGGGGGGGGGTTAAACATTGGTTAACTTAAGGGAAAAAATTTAGCCCTTCTAGGCAAGTGGTGGTGGAGGTTTAATATCGAAGCCGAATCCAATTGTCTATGGGTTAAACTTATTCGTAGCATTTATGGAATTGACGGTGGCCTTCAGGAGGGGCGTGAGCTTGCTCGCATCCCAACCGTAGGCATTTGGAATAATATTATTCGTGCGGGGTTTCATATCGATGAATTACAGATTCCTTTCAGATATTCGTCAAGAAAGCAATAGGTGATGGCGGGTCTACACTTTTTTGGCGCGAGCATTGGTGCGGGTGAAATGTCCCGTTCATATTGATTATAAACATTCCATATTAATTGATTTCGTTGCGAGTTTTTGACCTCTATATGAGACGTTTTTCAAAAACTGCATTCATTTTTAAAACAACCATAACCTTTATTTTATCTATAAAGGTTTAAAAAGCATTACGTAGATTATCAAATAATGATAATCTAAAATATACCGTTTACACACGACCATTACATAATGGTTACAATAAGAATATATTACATCAAAAATAAGTTTCTTGAATGCAGTTTTTACATAATATCATACAAGCATGGACTCCAAATCTTGTCCTTATTTTAGTATGCAACAGTGGAAGCTCTTAATAATCACCTGAGAATAAACATGCTTAAAACGTCAACAAAAATGTTGGTGAGTTATAGGTTTAACCTATATATTATCAAATCATAATAATAGACCACAAGATTTCATATTTCAATACACATCCCATACATAGAGATAAAAATAATTCATATAGTTTGAACACCTGGTAACCGACATTAACAAGATGCATATAAGAATATCCCCTATCATTCCGGGACATCCATCGGACATGATAAAACAACATCGAAGTACTAAAGCATCCGCTACAACGGATGGGGTTTGTTGGGCCCAATAGATCTATCTTTAGGATTCGCGTCAATTAGTAGACTGGTTTACTAATTCTTAGGTTACCAAGTAAAAGGGGCATATTCGGCTTCGATCGTTCAACCATAGAAAGTAGTTTCATGTACTTGTGTCTATTTTGTAAAACATTTATAAAGCTGCATGTATTCTCATCCAAAAAATATTAGTTTTAAAAGTGAGACTATAACTCACTTTCACAGATTTTTACTTCGTCAGGAAATAAGACTTGGCCACTGGTCGATTCACGAAGCTATAACAAATATGTACATATATATCAAAGTATGTTCAAAATATATTTACAACATTTTTAATACATTTTAATGTTTTAAGTTTATTAAGTCAGCTGTCCTCGTTAGTAACCTACAACTAGTTGTCTAGAGTTAGATGTACAGAAATAAATTGATATATATTATCTTGAATCAAACCACGACCCAGTGTATACACGTCTCAGGCTAGATCACAACTCAAAGTATATATATTTTTGGAATCAACCTCAACCCTGTATAGCTAACTCAAACAATACTGCATATAGAGTGTCTATGGTTGTTCCAAATAATATATATATATATGGATCAATATGATATGTCAAAACATTTGAATACGTGTCTATGGTATCCCAAGATTACATAATATATTAACATGTATAATACAATATAATTTAGCTATGATATGATTAATATAGATTTGTTACCAATTTTCACGTAGCTACAGCAAGAAAAATTATCCAATCTTCTTTTACCCATAACTTCTTCGTTTTAAATCCGTTTTGAGTGAATCAAATTGCTATGGTTTCATATTGAACTCTATTTTATGAATCTAAACAAAAGAAGTATAGGTTTATAGTCAGAAATATAAGTTACAAGTCGTTTTTGTAAGAGGTAGTCATTTCAGTCGAAAGAACGACGTCTTGATGACCATTTTGAAAAACATACTTCCACTTTGAGTTTAACCATGATTTTTGGATATAGTTTCATGTTCATAAGAAAAATCATTTTCCCAGAAGAACAACTTTTAAATCAAAGTTTATCATAGTTTTTAATTATCAAACCCAAAACAGCCCGCGGTGTTACTACGACGGCGTATGTCCGGTTTTACGGTGTTTTTCGTGATTCCAGGTTTTAAATCATTAAGTAAGCATATCATATAGATATAGAACATGTGTTTAGTTGATTTTAAAAGTCAAATTAGAAGGATTAACTTTTGTTTGCGAACAAGTTTAGAATTAACTAAACTATGTTCTAGTGATTTCAAGTTTAAACCTTCGAATAAGGTAGTTTTATATATATGAATCGAATGATGTTATGAACATCATTACTACCTCAGGTTTTGTGGATAAACCTACCGGAAATGAGAAAAATAGATCTAGCTTCAAAGGATCCTTGGATGGCTTGAAAGTTCTTGAAGCAGAATCATGACACGAAAACAAGTTCAAGTAAGATTTCCACTCGAAATAAGATTGTTATAGTTATAGAAATTGAATCAAAGTTTGAATAGGTGTATTACCTTGTATTAGAAAGATATCTTACTATAAATAAGAAAGATTTCTTGAGGTTGGATGATAACTTTACAAGATTCGAAGTAAGCTAGCAAACTTAGAAGTATTCTTGATTTTATGAAACTAGAACTTATAGAATTTATGAAGAACACTTAGAACTTGAAGATAGAACTTGAGAGAGATCAATTAGATGAATAAAATTGAAGAATTAAAGTGTTTGTAGGTGTTTTTGGTCGTTGGTATATGGATTAGATATAAAGGATGTGTAATTTTGTTTACATGTAAATAAGTCATGAATGATTACTAATATTTTTGTAATTTTATGAGATATTTCATGCTAGTTGCCAAATGATGGTTCCCACATGTGTTCGGTGACTCACATGTACTGCTAAAAGCTGATCATTGGAGTGTATATACCAATAGTACATACATCTAAAAGCTGTGTATTGTACGAGTACGAATACGGGTGCATACGAGTAGAATTGTTGATGAAACTGAACGAGGATGTAATTGTAAGCATTTTTGTTAAGTAGAAGTATTTTGATAAGTGTATTTAAGTCTTTCAAAAGTGTATGAATATATATTAAAACACTACATATATATACATTTTAACTGAGTCGTTAAGTAATCGTTAGTCGTTACATGTAAATGTTGTTTTGAAACCTTTAGGTTAACGATCTTGTTAAATGTTGTTAACCCATTGTTTATTATATCTAAAGAGATGTTAAATTATTACATTATCATGATATTATGATATATTAATATATCTTAGTATGATATATATACAGTTAAATGTTGTTACAACGATAATTGTTACATATATGTCTCGTTTCGAAATCATTAAGTTAGTAGTCTTGTTTTTACATATGTAGTTCATTGTTAATACACTTAATGACATATTTACTTATCATTTATAATGATTAAACATAGTGTATCAATATCTTAATATGATTCATATGTATTTAGTAAGACGTTGTTATAACGATAATCGTTATATATATCGTTTCGAGTTTCTTAATTCAATAAACTCAATTTTATATATATAACTCATTGTTAAAATACCTAATGAGATACTTACTTATCATAATATCATGTTACAAGTTTTAACGTTCGTGAATCACCGGTCAACTTGGGTGGTCAATTGACTATATGAAACCTATTTCAATTAATCAAGTCTTAACAAGTTTGATTGCTTAACATGTTAGAAACACTTAATCATGTAAATAACAATTTCATTTAATATATAATAACATGGAAAAGTTCAGGTCACTACAGTACCTACCCGTTAAATAAATTTCGTCTCGAAATTTTAAGCAGTTGGAGGTGTTGATGTATCTTCTGGAAATAGGTGCGGGTATTTCTTTTTCATCTAATCTTCTCATTCCCAAGTGAACTCATGTCCTCTACGAGCATTCCATCGAACCTTAACAATTGGTATCTTGTTTTGCTTAAGTCTTTTAACCTCACGATCCATTATTTCGACGGGTTCTTCGATGAATTGAAATTTTTCATTGATTTGGATTTCGTCTAATGGAATAGTGAGTTCTTCTTTAGCAAAACATTTCTTCAAATTCGAGACGTGGAAAGTGTTATGTACAGCCGCGAGTTGTTGAGGTAACTCAAGTCGGTAAGCTACTGCTCCGACACGATCAATAATCTTGAATGGTCCAATATACCTTGGATTTAATTTCCCTCATTTACCAAATCGAACAACACCTTTCCAAGGTGCAACTTTAAGCATGACCATCTCTCTAATTTTGAATTCTATATATTTTCTTTTAATGTCAGTGTAGCTCTTTTGTCGACTTTGGGCGGTTTTCAACCGTTGTTGAATTTGGAAGATCTTCTCTGTAGTTTCTTGTATTATCTCCGGACTCGTAATCTGTCTATCCCCCACTTCACTCCAATAAATCATAGACCTGTTCTTTCTACCATAGAGTGCTTCAAACGGCGCCATCTCAATGATTGAATGGTAACTATTGTTGTAGGAAAATTCTGCTAACGGAAGGTGTCGATCCCAACTATTTCCTAAATCAATAACACATGCTCGTAGCATGTCTTTAAGCGTTTGTATCGTACTTTCGCTCTGCCCATCAGTTTATAGATGATAAGCAGTACTCATGTCTAGACGAGTTCCTAATGCTTGCTGTAATGTCTGCCAGAATCTTGAAATAAATCTGTCATCCCTATCAGAGATAATAGAGATTGGTATTCCATGTCTGGAGATGACTTCCTTCAAATACAATCGTGCTAACTTCTCCATCTTGTCATCTTTTCTTATTGGCAGGAAGTGTGCTGATTTGGTGAGATGATCAACTATTACCCAAATAGTATCAAACCACTTGCAGTCCTTGGCAATTTAGTGATGAAATCCATGGTAATGTTTTCCCATTTCCATTCCGGAATTTTGGGTTGTTGAAGTAGACCTGATGGTTTCTGATGCTCAGCTTTGACCTTAGAACATGTCAAACATTCTCCTACGCATTTAGCAACATCGGCTATCATACCCGGCCACCAAAAATATTTCTTGAGATCCTTGTACATCTTCCCCGTTCCAGGATGTATTGAGTATCTGGTTTTATGAGCTTCTCTAAGTACCATTTCTCTCATATCTCCAAATTTTGGTACCCAAATCCTTTCAGCCCTATACCGGGTTCCGTATTCTTGAATATTAAGATGCTTCTCCGATCCTTTGGGTATTTCATCCTTTAAATTTCCCTCTTTTAAAACTCCTTGTTACGCTTCCTTTATTTGAGTAGTAAGGTTATTGTGAATCATTATATTCATAGCTTTTACTCGAATGGGTTCTCTGTCCTTTCTACTCAATGCGTCGGCTACCACATTCGCCTTCCCCGGGTGGTAACGAATCTCAAAGTCATAATCATTCAACAATTCAATCCACCTGCGCTGCCTCATGTTCAGTTGTTTCTAGTTAAATATGTGTTGAAGACTTTTGTGGTCGGTATATATAATACTTTTGACCCCATATAAGTAGTGCCTCCAAGTCTTTAATACAAAAACAACCGCGCTTAATTCCAAATCATGCATCGTATAATTCTTCTCGTGAATCTTCAATTGTCTAGTCGCATAAGCAATTACTTTCGTTCGTTGCATTAATACACAACCGAGACCTTGCTTTGAGCAGTCACAATATATCACAAAATCATCATTTCCTTCAGGTAATGACAATATAGGTGCCGTAGTTAACTTTTTCTTTAACAATTGAAACACTTTTTCTTGTTCATCCTTCCATTCAAATTTCCTCCCTTTATGCGTTAATGCAGTCAAGGGTTTTGCTATTTTGGAAAAATCTTGGATGAATCTCCTGTAATAACCAGCTAGCCCTAAAAATTGGTGTATGTGTTTCGGAGTTTTCCAGGTTTCCCACTTTTCAACTGTGATGACCCGGAAATTTCTGACCAAATTTAAACTTAATCTTTGTATGATTAACATTTCCGACACGATAAGCAAAGTCTGTAAAACTGAATCTCAAAATTTTTGAACTACTTTTATATATTTAAATACCCTTCGGTTGTTTTCGACGATTCGCGAACAATTATATGTAAATAGATACATATATACTATAACTTGAAAAGGTAACAATGTATTAATTATTTGATACCGTACATTAAACTTATTGGTTTAAATATCTATTTGAATATATATGATAAGTTGAAATATTTATTATTAAAATTTATTTATAAATAACTTCCAATGTGTATTTAAAAATTGATTTATGTATATTAAAAAGATATATACATATATATAATTTCAAGTTATTTAGTAAACGATAGTAACATTCGTTTATTGATTCGATTGATATTTAGATAAGTTAACTAAAGCATTTAAGACGAACCAGTAAAACACTAATTTACTACAGTATTTTCAAATTGCTACAGTACCCAAAATGCTACAGTGTTTTCGAAAATCACTATTTGCTACAATGAAATTGCTACAGTAAAAATTGACTTTGCTACGGTGAATTGCTACAGTAAAAATTGACTTTGCTACAGTAACTTTGCTACAGTGGTATAGTTTATGGATGTTTTAAGACTATATTTTGACAAATGTAAGAGTCACGAAACGAAAAGAACTAGTTTTCTCAGCGTACGAAAGGGCGTTCGAAAAACCGGAACCGGGACATAAGTCGAGTGACGACGTACGACTTTTCGGGACAAAAATTACAAATCAACTATGCACATGAATTTAATATAATATATAATTAATTATATAAATTATATATATTATATTAATATTAAAATATGTCGACAAGCAAGAAAACAAAAGGATTGTGTGCTGGACAGCCGGCCCATGCGATCGCATGGGATATAGCCTTCCCAGCTATGCGATCGCATGGACACCAGGGACAGGCCACAACTATAAATACCCGATCATTTCTGTTTCTGATCTTATTTTAATTACTCCGTAGATATTTATTTATTTTATTTAATATTATTATTATTATTATTATTATTATTATTATTATTATTATTAAGATTAATATTATTATTAATCTAATTATTATTAGTAATATTATTAGTATTATACATAAAATACTACGACGAGGTTATGAGCGTGTCACTTTTAAAATAAATTTACAAGAAAGCTAGAGCTAAGGAAATTATGGGTTATTGCCAAGGAGGTTATGGGTAATGTTCGGGGGGTATATTTATGAATCAAACCTAGTGTTTATCATCTCCGTTACGTCTACGTACTTTTCTACAATATTGAATCTCAATACTGATACGTTGAGATCTACGGTTATTTGGTAATCCGAGTTTCGATCACATTTTGGTGAACGACTTTATATGCTGCTAAGGTGAGTTTCATAAGATCCCTTTTACTCTCTACATTTTTGGGCTGAGAATACATGCAATTGCTTTGTTAACCGATATACAATATTTATATGCGTGAGTTTCATTTGCTCCCTTTTTAATTGCTTTTGCAATATACATTTTTGGGCTGAGAATACATGCAATTTATTTTAAACGCAATGGATACAAGTACATACTTAATTCTACACTGAATTTAAACCGAAAATCCCTTAGCTTTGGTAACTAGTAACTGCCAGTACATAGGATGTGGACTGGTGGGCGCGAATAATAGTATATGGATCCATAGGGCTTGACATCCCCGTCCGAGCTAGAGCGCTAGCCTTTTAACGGACGTGTGTTATTTGAGTTTAGGACACGTTGGTTTGCGTGTATTAAAACGAATGGGGTATTTATCATTATAACGTTAAAGTTTAGTTACCAGGGTGCTCTGTTATGTAGAATCTATTGATAAACGTTTCTGGATGAAACAACTGAAATCTTGTGATCCATTTTTATAAAATCTATTGATAAACGTTTCTGGATGAAACAACTAAAATCTTGTGATTCACCTTTACATACAGATTATACGAAACAATAAAACTATGAACTCACCAACCTTTGTGTTGACACTTGTTAGCATGTTTATTCTCAGGTTTACTAGAAGTCTTCCGCTGTTGCTTATATGTTAGACAAGCTATGTGCATGGAGTCTTACATGACATACTTTTCAAGGAAACGTTGCATTCACCAAATCATCACCATGTATCTTATTTTGACTGCATTGTCAACGGAAGTACTATTGTAAACTATTATTTACGGTGATTGTCTATATGTAGAAATCATCAGATGTCGAAAATCTTTGATTTAAATATTCATTTATGGTGTGCCTTTTCAAAAGAATGCAATGTTTATAAAACGTATCATATAGAGGTCAAATACCTCGCAATGAAATCAATGAATGACGTATTGTCCATATGGATTTGGAGCGATCGTCACATCAACGGTTTCAATCTTTGCTGAATCCACCTGAATACCTTCTTTGTTCACTATATGACCGAGGAATTGAACTTCTTCCAACCAAAATGCACACTTTGAAAACTTAGCGTACAGTTTTTCTTCTCTCAACAACTCTAGCACTTTTCTCAAATGTTCTTCGTGCTCTTGATCATTCTTCGAGTAAATAAGTATGTCATCGATGAAAACAATGACAAACTTGTCAAGATATGGTCCACACACTCAGTTCATGAGGTCCATGAACACAGCTGGTGCGTTAGTCAACCCAAAGGGCATAACCATAAACTCGTAATGACCGTAACGCGTCCTAAAAGAAGTCTTTGGAATATCATCCTCCTTCACCCGCATTTGATGATACCCAGAACGTAAATCAATCTTCGAATAAACCGACGAGCCTTGTAGTTGATCAAATAAGTCGTCGATTCTCGGTAGTGGGTAGCGGTTCTTGATGGTAAGTTTGTTCAACTCTCGGTAGTCGATACACAACCTGAATGTACCATATTTCTTCTTGACAAACAGAACAGGAGCTCCCCACGGTGACGTGCTTGGTCGAATGAAACCACGCTCTTAAAGTTCTTGTAATTGGCTCTGAAATTCCTTCATTTCACTGGGTACGAGTCTGTATGGAGCACGAGCTATTGGTGCAGCTCCCGGTACAAGGTCTATTTGAAATTCAATGGACCGGTGTGGAGGTAGTCCTGGTAATTCTTTCGGAAATACATCAGAAAATTCTTTTGCGACGGGAACATCATTGATGTTCTTTTCTTCAGAATTGATTTTCTCGACGTGTGCTAGCACAGCATAGCAACCTTTTCTTGTTAGTTTTTGTGCCTTCAGGTTACTAATAAGATTTAACTTCGCGTTGCTCTTTTCTCCGTACACCATTAAGGGTTTTCCTTTTTCTCGTATAACGCGAATTGCATTTTTGTAACAAACGATCTCTACTTTCACTTCTTTCAACCAGTCCATACCGATTATCACATCAAAACTCCCTAACTCTACTGGTATCAAGTCAATCTTAAATGTTTCGCTAACCAGTTTAATTTCTCGATTCCGACATATATTATCTGCTGTAATTAATTTACCGTTTACTAATTCGAGTAAAAATTTATTATCCAAGGGCGTCGGTGAACAAATTAGTTTAGCACAAAAATCTCTTCTCATATAGCTTCTATCTGCACCCAAATCAAATAAAACATAAGCAGATTTATTGTTAATGAGAAACGTACCCGTAACAAACTCCGGGTCTTCCTGCGCTTCTGCCGTATTAATATTGAAAACTCTTCCGCGGCCCTGCCCATTAGTATTCCCCTGATTCAGGAAATTTCTATTAAAGTGGCCCGGTTTTCTACATCCAAAACAAACTATGGCGGTGTTATTGGTTCTGAAATTATTTATTCCTTTAGTTCTGTTATGCATTGGTCCGTAGATTTCGCACTTCTTAGCGCTATGACCATTTCTTTTACACCTGTTGCAAAATGTCATGCAGAACCCCAGGTGATGCTCTTCACATCTTTGGCATGGTTGTTTTTGGTTTTTGTTGCCATTGTTGTTATTGGGATTGTTGTTGGGATTGTTATTGTTGATGATGTTGTTATTGTTGTTATTGTTGTTGGGACGGTTATTGTAGTTGTTGTTGGGACGTTTGTTGTAGATGTTATTGCGATTGATGTTGCGGTTATTCGGATAGTTATTGCGATTGTGGTTGTGATTGTTGTTGTTGTATTGGTGACTCTTGTCATTGGTTTCTTCCCACTTTCTCTTGACTTGTTTCATGTTAGCCTCTTCGGTCGTCTGCTCTTTAATCCTTCCTTCGATCTGGTTCACTAATTTGTGAGCCATTCGACTAGCCTTTTGTATGGAGGCGGGCTCGTGTGAACTCACATCTTCTTGAATTCTTTCCGGTAACCCTTTTACAAATGCGCCGATCTTCTCTTCTTCGTTTTCGAACGTTCTGGGACATAATAGGCACAATTCTGTGAATCATCGTTCGTACGTGGTGATATCAAAACCTTGCGTTTGTAATCCTCTAAGCTCTACCTTGAGCTTATTGACCTCGTTTCTGGGACGATACTGCTCGTTCATTAATTGCTTGAATGCTGACCATGGTAGTGCGTAAGCAGCATCTTGTCCTACCTGCTCGAGATAGGTATTTCACCATGTTAACGTCGTACCTGTGAAGCAAGGTTGGAGATCTCGGATCTCTGGGAGATCTCGTTTGGACATTTTTTAGGAGATCTCGGCATCTCAAAAAAATCTCGGGGAGATCTCGGACGTTGACTTACATTGACTTTTTAGTTTTTAAAATATAAATATATACAAATAAATCAATATATGTATATTTATATACATTTTTATAAGATTTTACAAGAAAATCCAAGAAATGAGCGAGAAAATCCGACCACTTATGAGATTTTATGAGAAAATTCGAGAAATAAGGGAGAAATTTTGAGAAATCGTGGCTTTGACCAAATGTGACCCCGTTGACCGAGAAATCTCGGGAGATGGACATCTCGTCTCGGCGGCTTTCCAAAAATGAGATCTCGGAGAGATCTCGGGGAGAAATAAGGAGATTTACAACACTGCTGTGAAGGTATGCGTAGCGTACTTAACTTTATCCTCTTCAGTACACTTACTTATGGCAAACACCGATTCGACCTTCTCGGTCCACCATTACAATCTAATTGGTCCTTCGGTTCCATAAAATTCTAAAGGTTTGCAGGCAGTGAATTCTTTGTAGGAGCATCCTACACGATTTCTTGCGGAATTAGTTCCACTGCTAGATCCAGAGTTATTGTTAGTTTGCATCGCCGCCTGCACTGCGGCTATGTTCGCAGCAAGGAAAACACAGAAGTCTTCCTCACTCATGTTCAAGTTCGGACGAGTCGCCGGTGTCATTTTCTTCAAAAATAGCTAAAAGAATTGAGTTAATCAAATAGAATTTAAGATTAGTCAATAGTATTTCATAGCATAATATGAAATTATTTATAAAAGCTTTTTCTTCATATTAGCATTTTATAGTTTTAATTCGGGTAGTACCTACCCGTTAAGTTCATACTTAGTAGCTATTATACAATTCAACTACTACGATTCTACATGAAAAACTTTTTACAATAATATTTCGCGTTCAAACTTTATACAATATTTTACAAACTTAAAATACTGCTATTATACATATAGGATAAAATATAGCAAATAATAACTTTGCTACTCGGCAGCTATGAAGGCAATTCTAGTTAATACGCAAGTTGTTCAGCAAAAGAAATAAAGACACGTAATTCATAAGTCCAGAAACAAGTCATGCATTCAGGTTTTACTAAGACGACTTCCCATCCTTGATCTTGTGGAAAGTAACCGTTATGACCATTGGCTAGGCAGCATGTTGTAATGTCGTCAAAAGGACGAGGGTTTCGTAATGTCCAACAGCCCCGTAATAATCTAAAAACCTTGTTTCTCACCCCAACTACTGAATCCGTCACTTGTGGGAAGGTTTTATTTAAAAGTTGTAATCCGATGTTCTTTTTATCACTTTGGTAAGAAGCGAACATCACTAACCCGTAAGTATAACATGCTTCTTTATGTTGCATGTTAGAAGTTCTTTCTAACTCACGAAATCGTATGTTGGGATATGTTGAGTCAAAATAGGTTCTTAACCCGTAAGGTAAAATTGCATTTGGGTTTCCCGCATTTAACGCTTTAAAGAAAATACGGCGTAACTTACGGTCTTTCCAATGTGATATACCCCACCTATCAAAGGAAAGCCTTTTATAAACTAAGGCATTTCTGGAAAGTCTTTCAAATGTTTGACAAGTTAATTTCTCTATAACTAAATGTGATGATGAATTCTGACCGACTCTAGACAAGATTTCCTCAATCATATCCTCTGGTAGATCTTTTAAAATATTCGATTATCTACCCTTAACGTCCATTTTGTTTTTATACTGTAAAATAGACAAGGATTAGATTCGTAAAAGATAATTAACAAACAATACAAGCAATTTTTACATAGAACATAAAAGTACAAGCACACTACAATACAGATAATACACAACATGATTACAACCCTCTAATCTGAATCACTGGTTTCTTCTTCTTTGGACTTGGTTCGTTTTCCTAATTTTCTAGGAATATATGGTGTTCCTCTAATACGATCCGTCGTTTTCCACAATGGTTTAGAAAAACCTGGTGGTTTAGAGGTTCTCGGGTCATTGTTACATTTTAGGAAATACGGATGTTGCCGATACATATAAAGTTCATCGGGGTTGGAATCGGGTTTCTCTATTTTTATACGTTTTCCCTTATTATTTTCTTTCGCTTTATTAAATTGGGTCGAGGTAATTTCTATAACATCATCGGAATCCTCATCGGGATCCGATTCATCGAAAAATTGATAATCTTCCCAATATTTTGCTTCCTCGGCGGAAACACCATTGACCATTATTAACTTTGGTCCGTTGGTTGAGGATTTTCTTTTATTTAATCGATTTACTATAGGTATCAATATTTCTTCCTCCGGAACCTCCTCTTCTTCCGGTTCCTCCTCTTCCGGTTCCTCCTCTTCCGGTTCCTCTTCTTCCGATTCCTCTTCGGGAATTTGTGAATCTTCCCAAAATATATTCGACTCTTCATTATTATTAGGTGAATCGATGGGATTTGTACTAGTGGTAGACATCTATCACACAATATCAAACACATTAAGAGGTTAATATATCACATAATATTTACATGTTAATAATATATAGTTTCCAACAAAAGTGTTAAGCAATCATTTTTAAAGAAAACACGGTCGAAGTCCAGACTCACTAATGTATCTTAACAAACTCGATAAGACACACTAATACAAATTTTTGGTTCTCTAAGACCAACGCTCGGATACCAACTGAAATGTCCCGTTCATATTGATTATAAACGTTCCATATTAATTGATTTCGTTGCGAGGTTTTGACCTCTATATGAGACGTTTTTCAAAGACTGCATTCATTTTTAAAACAACCATAACTTTTATTTTATCTATAAAGGTTTAAAAAGCATTACGTAGATTATCAAATAATGATAATCTAAAATATACCGTTTACACACGACCATTACATAATGGTTTACAATAAGAATATATTACATCAAAAATAAGTTTCTTGAATGCAGTTTTTACATAATATCATACAAGCATGGACTCCAAATCTTGTCCTTATTTTAGTATGCAACAGCGAAAGCTCTTAATAATCACCTGAGAATAAACATGCTTAAAACGTCAATAAAAATGTTGGTGAGTTATATGTTTAACCTATATATTATCAAATCATAATAATAGACCACAAGATTTCATATTTCAATACACATCCCATACATAGAGATAAAAATAATTCATATAGTTTGAACACCTGGTAACCGACATTAACAAGATGCATATAAGAATATCCCCTATCATTCCGGGACATCCATCGGACATGATAAAACAACATCGAAGTACTAAAGCATCCGCTACAACGGATGGGGTTTGTTGGGCCCAATAGATCTATCTTTAGGATTCGCGTCAATTAGTAGACTGGTTTACTAATTCTTAGGTTACCAATTAAAAGGGGCATATTCGGCTTCGATCGTTCAACCATAGAAAGTAATTTCATGTACTTGTGTCTATTTTGTAAAACATTTATAAAGCTGCATGTATTCTCATCCAAAAAATATTAGATTTTAAAAGTGAGACTATAACTCACTTTCACAGATTTTTACTTCGTCAGGAAGTAAGACTTGGCCACTGGTCGATTCACGAAGCTATAACAAATATGTACATATATATTAAAGTATGTTCAAGATATATTTACAACATTTTTAATACATTTTAATGTTTTAAGTTTATTAAGTCAGCTGTCCTCGTTAGTAACCTACAACTAGTTGTCCAGAGTTAGATGTACAGAAATAAATTGATATATATTATCTTGAATCAAACCACGACCCAGTGTATACACATCTCAGGCTAGATCACAACTCAAAGTATATATATTTTTGGAATCAACCTCAACCCTGTATAGCTAACTCAAACAATACTGCATATAGAGTGTCTATGGTTGTTCCAAATAATATATATATATATGGGTCGATATGTTATGTCAAAACATTTGAATACGTGTCTATGGTATCCCAAGATTACATAATATATTAGAATACATATATAATACAATATAAGTTAGCTAGGATATGATTAATATAGATTTGTTACCAATTTTCACGTAGCTACAACAAGAAAAATTATCCAATCTTCTTTTACCCATAACTTCTTCGTTTTAAATCCGTTTTGAGTGAATCAAATTGCTATGGTTTCATATTGAACTCTATTTTATGAATATAAACAGAAAAAGTATAGGTTTATAGTCAGAAATATAAGTTACAAGTCATTTTTGTAAGAGGTAGTCATTTCAGTCGAAAGAACGACGTCTTGATGACCATTTTGAAAAACATACTTCCACTTTGAGTTTAACCATGATTTTTGGATATAGTTTCATGTTCATAAGAAAAATCATTTTCTCAGAAGAACAACTTTTAAATCAAAGTTTATCATAGTTTTTAATTATCAAACCCAAAACAGCCCGCGGTGTTACTACGACGGCGTATGTCCGGTTTTACGGTGTTTTTCGTGATTCCAGGTTTTAAATCATTAAGTTAGCATATCATATAGATATAGAAAATGTGTTTAGTTGATTTTAAAAGTCAAGTTAGAAGGATTAACTTTTGTTTGCGAACAAGTTTAGAATTAACTAAACTATGTTCTAGTGATTTCAAGTTTAAACCTTCGAATAAGGTAGTTTTATATATATGAATCGAATGATGTTATGAACATCATTACTACCTCAGGTTTTGTGGATAAACCTACTGGAAATGAGAAAAATAGATCTAGCTTCAAAGGATCCTTGGATGGCTTGAAAGTTCTTGAAGCAGAATCATGACACGAAAACAAGTTCAAGTAAGATTTCCACTCGAAATAAGATTGTTATAGTTATAGAAATTGAATCAAAGTTTGAATATGAGTATTACCTTGTATTAGAAAGATATCTTACTGTAAATAAGAAAGATTTCTTGAGGTTGGATGATCACTTTACAAGATTGGAAGTAAGCTAGCAAACTTGGAAGTATTCTTGATTTTATGAAACTAGAACTTATAGAATTTATGAAGAACACTTAGAACTTGATGATAGAACTTGAGAGAGATCAATTAGATGAAGAAAATTGAAGAATGAAAGTGTTTGTAGGTGTTTTTGGTCGTTGGTATATGGATTAGATATAAAGGATGTGTAATTTTGTTTACATGTAAATAAGTCATGAATGATTACTAATATTTTTGTAATTTTATGAGATATTTCATGCTAGTTGCCAAATGATGGTTCCCACATATGTTAGGTGACTCACATGGGCTGCTAAGAGCTGATCATTGGAGTGTATATACCAATAGTACATACATCTAAAAGCTGTGTATTGTACGAGTAGAATTGTTGATGAAACTGAACGAGGATGTAATTGTAAGCATTTTTGTTAAGTAGAAGTATTTTGAAAAGTGTCTTGAAGTCTTTCAAAAGTGTATGGATACATATTAAAACACTACATGTATATACATTTTAACTGAGTCGTTAAGTCATCGTTAGTCGTTACATGTAAATGTTGTTTTGAAACCTTTAGGTTAACGATCTTGTTAAATGTTGTTAACCCATTGTTTATTATATCTAAAGAGATGTTAAATTATTACATTATCATGATATTATGATATATTAATATATCTTAGTATGATATATATACAGTTAAATGTTGTTACAACGATAATCGTTACATATATGTCTCGTTTCGAAATCATTAAGTTAGTAGTCTTGTTTTTACATATGTAGTTCATTGTTAATACACTTAATGACATGTTTACTTATCATTTATCATGATTAAACATAGTGTATCAATATCTTAATATGATTCATATGTATTTAGTAAGACGTTGTTATAACGATAATCGTTATATATATCGTTTCGAGTTTCTTAATTCAATAAACTCAATTTTATGTATATAACTCATTGTTAAAATACCTAATGAGATACTTACTTATCATAATATCATGTTAACTATATATATAATCATATATATGTCATCATATAGTTTTTACAAGTTTAAACGTTCGTGAATCACCGGTCAACTTGGGGGTGGTCAATTGACTATATGAAACCTATTTCAATTAATCAAGTCTTAACAAGGTTGATTGCTTAACATGTTGGAAACACTTAATCATGTAAATAACAATTTCATTTAATATATAATAACATGGAAAAGTTCGGGTCACTACAGCGGGACTGACAAGTTATGCAACTTATTTCCAAGATTATTCAGGCTGGAGACTATACTGAACGCGACAATTAAAGACAGGGTCTCGGGTATCCGAACGAATGAGCTGATGTTTTTGTGGGCCTGGGCTAGAGAACTTTTGGGTCGTAACAACGGTGAGCTGCAATCCTTGATCAGTATTATTTCAGCGGCTGCTGCAGGGTTTCATCACAGCAATAGTACATCGGACAGGTGGAGTTGGGAGCTTGCTTCAAATGGACAATTCAATGTTAAGAAGCTTGCGTCACTGATTGATAAAAAGCTGCTACAGTCCGCGGGTTTGGCTTCCCCTGAAACGTTGAGAAATAATTTGGTTCCTAAAAAAATTGAGATATTAGTGTGGCGTCTTTTAAAGAAAAGGCTACCCGTTCGAGTCGAGTTAGATAAAAGCAGCAGTGATCTTAATAGTGTTAGGTGCCCCATTTGTGACGATAATATCGATTCGGTGGAGCACACTTTCTTGCAATATAAATATGCTGCGGAGGTTTGGGCACGGGTTTATCGGTGGTGGAAGCTAGATGGGATTAATCCTTGTTTCAACGAGCTGTGTAGTGGCAAAACACATGATGGTACTCCGGCTTCGTGTGGTTTTAAGGTGTGGCAAGCCGTCCAATGGGTGTGTGTTTATACGATATGGAGGAATCGCAACATGACGGTCTTTCAAAATAAAGGTTGGGGTGTTCCGGTTTCCTTCAACGAAATCAAAGTTAAGTCTTTTGAATGGATTTCACATCGACTCAAAGGAAGAACATTAGATTGGCTTGTATGGTTAACCAATCCCTCTGTTTATCTTGATCTAGTTTAGTTCTCGTTCTCTTTGGGTGCGACCTTTGCACCACATTGAGAATTTCTGTTTCATTCGTGAAAGGGGATAGTACTAACCCCGATGTAACATTCGTTGTATTATTCGTGTTATCAATATAATTTGCTTTTTAAAAAAGAAAAAAAGAAAAGACTTCAAAATTAGAAGTGAGATGGTAATTTTAAAACAGAATGAGAATATTTACATTTTCACAGGTTAGAAGAACGCGATGAGACCGAAGCCCCCATCTTTTGTGTCTCATATGATATCATCGAGATCCACAGCTATTGCTACAATTGATTGGGTTAATATATAAACTAATATCCATGTGACCATCAATTTGGTCTCTCGATATTCAATTTACGTATATTGAATTATTATGGGGTAATAAATAATAGAGGGAATTACAACGACTATCCTAATCAAATGTTTTTATCTTTTAACAGTTATATTGATCGATTTTCAAAAAATTATATCATCATCTTTATCTTTTGAAAATTATATTGAACCTCTACGGCTTACCTAAAAATCAATCTCAAAATAGATAAGAGAAGGGACGAGACAGTCAGAACCCTGGAGCGTTGCAACGATCAAGACGGCTTCGAGACGAATGTTAACTAACATTGATTTTTTATATATATTTCAAACATAAAAATTTCAAATTCAAAACAAATACATTGCACATAATATTTCAAAAATAAATATTTTAAACATAAACATTTAAGAAAGAGTATTTCAAACATGTTCAATACTTTAAATATACATTTTACCCAAAAAAATGTACATAGGAGGGTTTCCTTGTTTACAAAAAAAAAAAAAAAAAAAAAAATTTATATATATATATATATATATATATATATATATATATATATATATATATATATATATATATATATACATTTTACCTTCAGCTTGAAACGTTTATGTTTGAATTATATAAAAAAGTCAACCTTAGTTAACATCCGTCTTGACTCCATCTCGGCCGACTTTTACCGTTGTTGACCATTTTAACACCGTTGTTGACAGTTTTTTTTACCATTGTTAACTGTTGTTTAACCGTTGACGTTTTTACCCGTGTTTAGTTCCGTTGCGACAGTACACTAGCAAATTCATTGAAACATCCGTTGTGACGACCGTTTTTTGCAACACTGCTACAATTGTACGTTGATGGTCTCTGGTTTACTTAAAACGTTTGTTGATCGTCCCTCTTATTAAAATACATTTTGAATTAGTCATTGATCATCAAAGTACACTCTTAAATAACTCAATAATGACCAGTTTAATTTTTAAAAGAAAGTGATGATTTGTTTAATTTCATAAAAATCACAGGGACGATCAACGTGTACAACCAAATCAATCGGGGACAATCGGTGTAATTTACAAGAGATAAAGACACTTGATGTAATATCATGTAAAGCACAAGAATTATCGACATAATTTACCCTAAAAATATATAAAAGTGTGTTTTAGTTACATGTGTTACTCTATATCGGGTATATCGGGCATATAAGGTAGTTTACAAGTTCATACTATTATCAAATAATTTTCGCTTTTTTTCAAAACAAACATGTTTCACATGCAAATTTTGTGTATTACTTATTGGAGATCATACTACGAATATGGTACACTTGTACTACATGACTAACGGATCAGATCGGATTTCTGTTCTGCGCCAAGTTTAGTGCAATGTTGATGAATTTAAACGTTTAGCGTTATCTATAATTTTACTAAACCAAGATTTTAAGACATCGAGTGATGATTTATGAATTGATATGAACCAATATTATTTACCGTAATATATAACGGAGTTCAGCATTTGCGTCAAGAAAATAAAAATGTTTTCATGTGTGTCTGTTAATTCAGTTATATTTTTCCACATCCCTCTAAACACCATATTACCCTTTGAATTGTCTCCATTCCTTCTATTTATGTGAAATTTTTTAAAATACACATAGTATTCAAAAACATTTAAACATCTTACAACAAAATACTCTCATTGCTTAAATCAAATCTTAAATTTATCTAAAAAAACCGATCTACACTATTCGAATTTCAACTTTTACACAAAACTATCCAAACTCATCGAGCTTGTTTTACAAACAATTATCAATAATTGTGTGTTTGTATAATAATTGTATAACGATAAAGATAATGGTCGTTTTGGCGGGGTATCAAAGGAAGCCACATGAGGTTTAGGCAAACCTAATAGTCAATGGGGTCCATACCAGCACTACCAATAAAAAACAAAAGAAAACGGGACCCATTACGTAAAGCAACGAACGTGGGAGGAGTATAATTGAATTGAATTGAACATTTGTATAAAAAAATAAATAAATAAATAAATAAAATAATAAAATTGTTTCACCTCAATGCATAGGTGTTGGGGGAAAGATCTCAAGAAGTCGAATCCCCTTTCCTTACAAATACTCGTAGAATTTATTCCGATAAACTGAGTTGCCTCATGAGAGGTTTTACCGACCATATTCAGGAACTAGGTTCGACTCCCTGCCTCTTGAGATGGTTTAAGGTTCGGATCCCTGTAATATGGTTCGGGTTTTCGCCCGATATTCCATGCCAATTATTAGATTTTAAAATAATAATAACAATAAAATAAATTGAATATTGAATATTGAATATACAAATAAAAATGAAAATGAAAATGAAAATGAAAATGAAAATAAAAATGAAAATTAGATTTTAAAAGAACTGGCCAAGGCATGCTCCCATGTGAAAATCCTACTCACCCGCTTCCTTTATATCCCACAACCCCTTCTCTTTGTATCTCTCTCTTTCTTCCATCTGTATAATTCATTCTTAAATCCATTCATTTCACTACTCAATTTCAATTCCAGGTAATATTCTCTTCAAATTCTATTTTTAATTTCTCAATTCCTCTGTGTGCATGTCTTTTAATTTTGAATTTGATTTGCTAGGATCTGAAGATGTTCCATTCAATTTTCCGATATTAATTGATTATTTCCGTCTTCTACATACATAATTAAATTCTACATGTTGATTATATCAATTTATATGTATATAAGAGTTGTTCTTAACTGACAGGCGTATAGTTATAGATAGATATATTAGAGGTAGATATTTGAGATATATATAAGAGGTGAATTGATTGATTAATGTTATATACGTATATACAAATATATACATATAAAGCGGTAGGAATCTATATGTTCGCTGATGATTCGAATGATTGATTATTCGTGTTTCTGACATGATTTAATTTGAATATACAGGAATTGATTGATATCCGATCTGATTATAACAAATTAGGTAACCGATTTCTGTTAATGGCGTCGTCAACGTTGATACCGAATCCGGTAACAAGCAATCCACGTGATACATCACGTGATTCATCAAAACGACGAAAACGGAAGAAACTTCAAAAGCATTGTACTAATTCGAATAGAGATCAAATCAATAATCAAAATGATCATCAAATCGCGCCATGGAAATCGGAAGTTCAACAACAAATTTACAGTTCAAAGTTACTACAAGCTCTTCGTCACGTCCGTACAGGCACCGGAGTGAAATCTCGACGCGCGGTACGTGACGTGGCGGACAGAGTACTTGCGGTAACAGCAAAAGGCCGTACGCGGTGGAGCCGGGCGATTTTAACGAATAAATTGAAATTGAAATTTATGAAGCGTAACAGAAGACAGAGAGGTGTGATTGCAACGGCAACCGGTAACAGCCGGTTGAAAAAACCTAGAGTTAGTGTATTGAGGTTGAAAACGAAGAATTTACCGGCGGTTCAACGGAAAGCACGTGTTTTAGGCGGTTTAGTTCCCGGTTGCCGGAAACAGCCGTTACCGGTTGTATTAGAAGAAGCAAGTGATTATATACCTGCTCTTGAGATGCAGGTTAAAGCTATGGCTGCTCTTGTTGAGCTTTTATCCGGTGGTTCTAGTTCTATATCCGGCACCGCTGCCGGGAATTTAAGTCAGCTGAGTTTTAGCCGGCCATCACCGAACTTATGATATTGATACAGTCACTCTTGCGTTTGAATGATGTGTCTTTTGTTTATCTTATTTTAATTTTTTTTTTTTACTTTTTAACTTTTTACCGTCTGAGTACGTCACTGTTCAAATACATTCTCTTCTTTCATTTGTTATTTTATTTTAAAATTGTTAATGTTTTGTATATAATTGAACTTGTTAAAAACTACTTATGGAATATTATAGACTATAGATAGATGTTATTTACAACAACAAATCACTTTTTTGAAGTGTTACATGAATAAATTAAATGGCATCGGATGATTATGTGTATTGGAAAAGGCTTTGATTTTAACGTTGTTGAATTGTTGGCAAGTATTTGATTGTTGTTGGTTTATAAATTCTACAAATACAAAAGTAATCATGCGTATAATGAGTATCATAAGTTACGTCTACACTTCTACACGATCTGTTCATTATGTTAATTATATATACTTTTAAGTGAAGATTAAATCTCATATTTTTTATTACCTAGTAAGAGTATTATGATATAAATAGAATAGGATTTTTCTACAACTTCAAAAGTGTCGTTAACATGCTTTAAAGTATCGCATAACTTGTTAGTTACGGAGTACCATTTTAAAAATAATAAATAATTGCTATGTACATATTGACGAGCGTTAGAGTTATCATTAAAAAAATCCAGTTATATAAGACATTTTAAAAATAATAAATAATTTCTATGTACATATTGACGAGCGTTAGAGTTATCATTAAAAAAATTCAGTTATATAAGACTAGAAAAATGTAAGCAATTTAACGAAACTAGACAACTTAGCTTAAAATTTCAAAAAAAAAAAACACCCGGATATTCTTTAGGTTGTGTAGTTTTTTGCCCTGTTGGCTAGACCGGTAATTTAGGCTATGTAGTTTTTGCTTCTTGTTAAGTTAGCTTTGAATTTCTTTTTATATCTGTTACACTTGATTTTAGATTCGTTATTAGATTTTTTTTTGAAAAAACTCCAAACAAAAAATCCTCAAAAATCACATCCAAAATATCCATATCTCAATTAGATTTAGATTACTATAAATTCCATATAAATTCCATGCAACAAGATGTATCAAGGCTAAGTAAATCTCTCAAACGCGTCTAACGCCAATCTAAAATCACAAATACTCAAAAGAGTCTACTAAGATTGCGAATCCGAGTAGGAATATTCTTCGACTTCCTTAGTCGTCATCCATGTTATTCATCAAATTAACTAGTGTAACCCGACAATACTAATTAAGTTTATTAGTGTGTTTGTTGCATTTTAATTTCAATTTCATTTTTCATTTTCATATGGACATGAATGAAAATGAAAAAGATTACATCTTTAGATTCCAGCACTGTCGGATCTAGGAACCGTAGTCACGGGTGTCACTAGTTAAAAACTCAAAAAAGTTTACACTATCCAAAAAAAGTCAAAAAAAAATTTCACTTCATTGTGTATTTCAGTGGTAGCTTGTGCTACACTATGGTACATCCGCCCTTGGATTCCAGCCATGTATATACACTGATATTATAGAAGGATTGATTATAAAGATAGGAGATATAAATGGATTTAAAAATATTTTCGAAAGGAAAATGGATTTGTAAATTTTTACAAAGGCAAATGGATTTGTTAATAAAATTTGTTTTGTTTTGTTTCTTGGATGGTAGTTAGGAGTGCAGATGGTGTTTCGTAGCAAAATATAGATCGTGAAGCATTTATGTATGGTCTGTGAGACTATGAATCCAAGTTTCCTTAGTCAGAGATATGGGTAGTGGTATTCATGGACCTTTTATTACCATCTGCATCTTTTCTTTCTTCTCATCTTTACTGTTTCTAAAAATATTTATCAGTTTTCTTCCTTTTTTTCTTTTTGTTTTTTCAATGGATTTTTTATTTCTATATAAAAAGCTAGTAATATATATGACCCCATATATGTTAGCTTTAGTTGTACACATAAACTACTTAATTATGTTTAGTAAATAGTAAATATCTAGTAACTCAACTATGATATTTTAAATTCGAGTTTTGTAGTGAACTATTTTGTAAATGAGCGTGTTTTTGTCGTTCTAATAAAAAATAACACTTTTTTATTTCATGATACATCAATCATCCAATCTTATTTGTTCATCTTGTGTCATTAATTATGTATACATAGGACATTAACACTTAATTACGGAGTAGTTTCTACCTAAACTACTAGTAACATGACATGCATACATATCAACTTACAGTCATTTTATCCGGTGCTTTTATAGTAAAAAAAAAAAAAAATTGGATAATTTTGATTTCACACAGACAATTCATATGGGCCTAGATATTTGGAGTATAAAGCTCACGTGGGTTGTTGATGAACCCCACAATGCATTGAGAGGCCAAGGTGTACGGTTGTGTGGGCATCATGTGCCCCTTAAAAATAATGTGTGTGGCCTTATTATGGGTTCTTTTGCCCTTAATTACTGGGGTCACTCTCACAAAATTAAACCATATATCACTACCACAATCACCACCTGGCTAGTGGCTAAGTAATAGACAAAGACACATCTAAGCATATGTTTCACTTTTGTCTCATTGGATATTCACAAAAATATGCCTAAAAATTTGTCATATATGTAATGTTTTATGTGAAGGAGCTGAACATAACAAGAACAAGTCATTTTTATCATGGATTTTTCATATTCCATGCCTTAGAGAACATATCAGGTGTCACTTTGATTATTTGCTTACCTAATTTACGTTTGTTTTAGTTACTAGATACTTGGATCATCAAATTTAACATTTTCAACTTGCTATGAAATAGTTGTAAATGATGAGCATAGCATCCGGTCAAATCACGATGGCTTCCTGTAACAACCCAAACCAAACCATGAACAACCCGCTTAAAATACCAAAATAAAAAAAAAATTCATTGATCAGTTGATGGCGCGGCGCGCCAGGCCTTCGCGCGGCGCGCAAAATGGCCTGGACAGGCTGCTGTCCCAAAAAGTTAAATACGCGAAAATGTTTGGCCACTTCCCGATGAAATTAGACAAAACGCTTTTAACCACATGTTCAAATATGTAAAACTAACACGTTCCATTAATAAAAAGGGTTTTACGACACCGGGCCCACATATGCCCAAATTACCCCTTAAAGTACCAAATACAAGTTTTCGACCACAAGACTTTTAATACAAAAAAAGACCGAGCATGGTGATTGGAGATACGCTATCCAATCCTAATCGATCCAAAAGCACATCCTCTAAAGAAAACTACGCAAGTCCACTAGTCCCCACGCTTACCCGATCCATCGTCTCCATGCAATCTATAAAAATGTAAACACCGAGAGGGTAAGCTAACGCTTAGTGAGTGAAAATATACTACATACATATATATGCATAAAATGGACACGCCACATAAATAAACAAATACCGCATACCGGAGCATCCAAGCATAAAGGCAAGCTAATCTAAGCATACCGTACGATCACTAAGCAACAAGCTAAAAATGCATCAACAAACATAAGTTCACCAACGACGATGTGAACAACGCCAAGAAGCTACACCCGGAGGGTTAGCTACATCACGACAATACAACAATATATATATATATATATATATATATATATATATATATATATATATATATATATATATATATAACAATATATAAACGAATAAGGTTAACCCCTTAACCCATTACCGAATACCAAACACCACAATGAAGATTGGCCGAACTACACGAGCCTTAGTAATCCGAAACCACACGAGATTACTATCTTCAACAAGACAACATCGAGGTTGGCCGAACTACACGAGCCTTAGTAATCCGAAACCACACGAGATTACTACCTCAATAAGATGACCGAACTACACGAGTCATCGTGAATCCGAACTACACGCGATTCACTTCTCCAATAACAAAACCCACGGTCACGGGATTATAAAATCCACCACATCGGGGTTATCCAAATCCATATCACAATACATGTGATAACGTACACACAAGTGTACACCTCGCCAAAAGGAGGTCAACCAAAACGCACAACCGTGCCAATTGGACTCATACAAAAGTCCATCAAATCCACCTATATGTGAAGTGAGCTCTATAACCGAGAACCACTTCACCCGACCCGCACCCATCCTACACATACATATGTACATAGGATATTAACACTCACCTTGTCGCCTTGATGAATGCCACCGAATAATCCTTAACTCGTCAATGGAAAGTACCTAATCCATTATCATAAATACCACAACACAATTAGGATGGATTTACAAACCAACCCAATTCGACACTTAGTGCAATTTCGACCCAAATGCACTTTCAAGCACAAACCGCGCCCAAACTAACCAACATTCACTAACGCAAGTGAAAATGGTCCTAACATGCCAATTAAACCCAAACAAAAGTGTTAAACACTTATCGTTCTCAAAATCGCCCATAAACCCTAGTTTTGACTCAAAAAGTCAAAATCTCACCATTTACAAGTTTTGACACCAACACATGTTTAACTCGGTTTTGTACATCAACTTAATCCATTTTAAGTTTATAAACCTCATCGAATCAATATTCGGGTCATAATCATCAACAAACCCTAACTTTGACTCTAGTCAAAATTAGTCAACCACAAGAACCCTAAAGGTCTCCAATACATCAATAATCACTAATACTAGTGATTATACACTATTCACAAGTCTTAAACATGGTTAAATCATTAACCAACCCAAAACCCGCCCGAATCTTGGTGTTAATCTTCAATTAACAACTAAATGGGTTCCATCTATGAATCATACAATCAAAAGCCCCAAATTTGAATGATGAACACAAAAACGAAATTCGGAGTTAGAGCTTACCACTAGTATCGCCGCGTTGCTAAGAACGAGGGGAACAAACTTGTCTACTACGCCAAAGATCAAAACCCGCTTCTTCCTTTCCAAAAATCCCTTAGAATCAAATGGGGTGTTTGAGTTTTAGAGAGAAAATGAAAAGAAAAGGAAAAAGAAATGAATAAATGAAATGGGTGGATGAGGTTAAGTCCACAAATCTGGCTCAAATGTGAAAAGACCAAAATGCCCTTTTAAAAACTCTAAAATAGCAAAAGGGGTCTGCCAGTGACATATGGCGCGGCGCGCCATAACCCCGCGCGGCGCGCGACTGGGCTGAATCAGAATCCAGGTCTTACAACTCTCCCCCACTTAAAATCGATCACGTCCTCGTGATCTTCACCACTTAACCAATCCAGACCCACTCAACGGTCCTTAATCATAACCCAATCCGAACTTTCCTAGACAATTCTTTCCCATGAATCACTTTTAACAACTAAATCGTCACCCGCTATTTATCAAGTCTACAAATCCGAGCACTAAAACCCTGCTCATTCCCTCGCATCGGGAAAAGTCATCCAATCTCTAACCGAGATATCAACATTAGCATACCATTACCAAGTACAATGCTAAAGTAACCACATACCAACTTAAGGTCTACCATCTAAACCGACGAAGACTGAGAAGAAGTAAATCCTTACGGTTAACACTTACCACTAAACATCCCTTGTAGTACGCAATACGACCCATATGCAACTACCGTAACACCATAATCCAACGGCTAGAACCGATAGCGCCCAAAACGACTATGGAAACGCAAATCCCAAGGTGTACGAAATCGACTATCGTCACACTCGTAACCAACATGTGAGCGAAACACGGCTATCGTATCACTAATCCTATAACATGGTCCTCACGACCCCACCATTGACGTATAAACCACCCAATAGATCAAACATCATGGCCCTCATGACCCCACCATCGGTGTATAAAACAACCGATAGATCACACATGGTCCTTACGACCCCACCATCGGTGTATAAAACAACCGACAGATCACACAACACGAAGGCTGGCCGAAAACAACACGCGCCTTAGTGAATCCGAAACCACACGCGACTCACTACCTTCACCTCAACAACAATCGGGATTGGCCGAACTACACGAGCCTTAGTGAATCCGAACTACACGAGAGTCACTATCCCAGAGGAATGACCGAACTACACGAGTCATTTGTGAATCCGAACTACACGAGACTCACTCCTCAATACAATGACCGAAACCACACGAGTCATTTGTGAATCCGAACTACACGAGATTCACTTCCACAATAAGATGATCGAAACCACACGCGTCATCGTGAATCCGAAACCACACGCGATCCACTACCATGATGAAGTCAGCGGACCCTAAAGGTCATGCTTCACCAATCTCAACACCGGATGAAGTCAGCGGACCCCGAAAGCCATGCTTCACCGATATAACACTACGCCCATGATGAAGTCAGCGGACCCCGAAGGTCATGCTCCACCAATCGTGTACTCCCATGATGAAGTCAGCGGACCCCGAAGGTCATGCTCCACCACTATAACACTACCCTCATGATGAAGTCAGCGGACCCCGAAGGTCATGCTCCACCAATCAGTAATCCGATAATGAAGTCAGCGGACCCCGAAGGTCATGCTTCATCAATCACATACGCACTTTTGGCCTCGAACAACGAGTAGTGCAACATCGCTCTCTGCTACACTATAGTGAACCCTAACGGATACCACTAGCCATCCATACAATCGAGCAAGAACCACCTATATCAAACATAGGCACAAAACAATAATTCTCTAAAAGAGAATCTATCACGCACATCCCTGAACCGAGGGATTTCACCTTGCTCGTCAACCACGTCCATTATCTCTCAACGAGATTTACCGCATTACCACCTCGGTGATAATTCAAATCCAATATCATAAGTACAATTTAACCGAAATTGTACTCTACCACAAACCGACCAAAACTAGGTCCCAACACAATTTTCGAATCTACTAAAAACGTCATCCGAAATCTCACCCTAAGGCATCCTCGTGCGGGAGTGTAACTCCCCCACTTGGAACTACGTTCCATATCCACAACTCATATAACTGTACAATGCTACCAAAGGTAGACTTTACCAACAATTGGGTTCACACGACCCATCACCATATCTTGCTCCAACCTTGAGCATACCAAGGATCTTAACCTATCCTTAAACACTTCGAACGAAAAGTGTACCGCAAATTACACAAACCATACCCTCGCAATCATCCAATTGCTTTGGTTTGTCAAATTTCACCCAGTCACTCATGCACCTAAGGGTTTCACTTCGGTACCCTAAGCACGATGTAACTGCAACACAATCGGAGTCGAACACCACGCTAGTAGGTATAAAAGAGGCACCTAATGTCGCGTCACGTAGACTCCTTTACCAATATACATCGAGATCAAACACTCGATCTCTTTCGGGTTCCAATCCACCCGACGAACCTCATGGTTCATCAACTTCAACACGAAAGCGAACACGCGCTTAACAATCAAACACCAAAACCCATTTCCATGGTTTGGTAGAAACATTTCCCAAATACTAAGGAATGCTTGGTTGCACCAAGTCTTACACCGTTCACCCGACAATCAATGTCACCATAGGGTACTTCCATTAGGAACGTCACCCATAACAACAATATGCACAACACAAGGTATTTAATCAACTCAAATTCAAACGGCACTTAATAAATAATCATAGGACATATTTAATAAAATGAAACGTACCTTAACGTCTCCTTGCCGCACCCGCCCCCGCTAAATTGGGACATTCCGACTTACGATGTCCTTCCTCTTGACAATTGAAACACACCATGCCATCACCCTTTGGTACCAAACATTCCCAAGACTTGTGACCCCTCATGCCACTATTGTAACATCTAGACGCACTAGAATCCGATATACCCGTCCGTGTACCACCCGTGCTCACACTCGGACCCTTAGTCCTCTTACTCGGAGCATCATACGAAACAACCCTTCTCTCACTTGCAGGTTCACTCTTCTTGGATCGTGAATACGACTCGAAACCTCTAGCCAAGGCGAATAACTTCGCAAACGATTTCTCTTGACCCCGGCTAATTTTATTCTTCAAGTCATCATTCAAAGTCCGATAGAAATCTTGCATCAACAAATGATCATTCCCCAAATACTCCGGGCAAAAACGAGCCTTCGCCATAAAGGTCGTCTTGAGAGTATTCAAATCCATAGAACCCTGTTGCAAATTTCGCAACTCATTACGCATTTCCGACAAATCGACT
Source organism: Rutidosis leptorrhynchoides (assembly GCF_046630445.1). Classification (NCBI taxonomy): domain Eukaryota; kingdom Viridiplantae; phylum Streptophyta; class Magnoliopsida; order Asterales; family Asteraceae; genus Rutidosis; species Rutidosis leptorrhynchoides. The sequence continues at coordinate 106,093,024 of NC_092333.1, read as the reverse complement.
GAAGTTCGAAACTCCTCGAAGAATTCCTTCTTAAACTCGTCCCATGATAATGCCATAAACGGTTCACCACCGACAAGATCAATCTTACCATCCAACCAATCCTTCGCCCTACCCCGCAACAAACTAGTAGCGAGTCTTGTCCTCTTCTCGAGAGGGCATTCCATAGTACGAAAACACCCTTCGACATCCGAGATCCAAGTTGTGCTTACCAAAGGATCCGGTTTCCCGTCATACATTGGGGGTTTAGTCCTCATGAAGCTCTTAAGACAACGCTCCATTCCACTACTACCCCGAAATTCGGAATACTTCCTATCCATTTCTTCTTGTAACGCACCCACTTGGTCCACAACGGCGGCCGCAACTCTAGCGTTAAAATCCACGTCGTTCATCTCGATCCCATTTCCTGTCGCCATTTTAAGGAATGCAAAGCGATTAGATCACGAACGTATAAAACACACACTCCACAACGCCCCATCTTGCTAAACACTCGTCGTACATCACTTGTTAGACACGATTTACACTCGTAATAAGGTTTGCAAGTCCTTATTATGCACACACGCCGTATCCACTCGTTAGTACAACAACCGCCTCGCTCGATGATATAAACAAACACAAACAAAATTCTACGCGATATAAGCACACGCGAGAATTATCATCACAACACAATAACATATTAATAATATCCGCATTACTAATACAAACGTTAGTCTACCTACAAACAAGGCACTAACTATAACCCATTCCAACCCGTAATCCTACAAGTCCCGCAACAAATTAAGCACACACTAAAGTCTAAGTCTAGGCACCTATCTCAAGTCACCTAAATCCCTTAGACCATGCTCTGATACCACTTGTAACAACCCAAACCAAACCACGAACAACCCGCTTAAAATACCAAAATAAAAAAAAAATTCATTGATCAGTTGATGGCGCGGCACGCCAGGCCTTCGCGCGGCGCGCAAAATGGCCTGGACAGGCTGCTGTCCCAAAAGGTTAAATACGCGAAAATGTTTGGCCACTTCCCGATGAAATTAGACAAAACGTTTTTAACCACATGTTCAAATATGTAAAACTAACACGTTCCATTAATAAAAAGGGTTTTACGACACCGAGCCCACATATGCCCAAATTACCCCTTAAAGTACCAAATACAAGTTTTCGACCACAAGACTTTTAATACAAAATAAAGACCGAGCATGGTGATTGGGGATACGCTATCCAATCCTAATCGATCCAAAAGCACATCCTCTAAAGCAAACTACGCAAGTCCACTAGTCCCCACGCTTACCCGATCCATCGTCTCCATGCAATCTATAAAAATGTAAACAACGAGAGGGTAAGCTAACGCTTAGTGAGTGAAAAACGCTTAGTGAGTGAAAATATACTACATACATATATATGCATAAAATGGACACGCCACATAAATAAACAAATACCGCATACCGGAGCATCCAAGCATAAAGGCAAGCTAATCTAAGCATACCGTACGATCACTAAGCAACAAGCTAAAAATGCATCAACAAACATAAGTTCACCAACGAAGATGTGTACAACGCCAAGAAGCTACACCCAGAGGGTTAGCTACATCACGACAATACAATAATATATATATATATATATATATATATATATATATATATATATATATGTGTGTGTGTATATATGTATATGCATATATGTGTATATATATATATATATATATATATATATATATATATATATATAACAATATATAAACGAATAAGGTTAACCACTTAACCCATTACCGAATACCATATATATAACAATATATAAACGAATAAGGTTAACCACTTAACCCATTACCGAATACCAAACACCACAATGAAGATTGGCCGAACTACACGAGCCTTAGTAATCCGAAACCACATGAGATTACTATATTCAACAAGACAACATCGAGGTTGGCCGAACTACACGAGCCTTAGTAATCCGAAACCACACTAGATTACTACCTCAATAAGATGATCGAACTACACGAGTCATCGTGAATCCGAACTACACGCGATTCACTTCTCCAATAACAAAACCCACGGTCACAGGATTATAAAATCCACCACATCGAGGTTATCCAAATCCATATCACAATACATGTGATAACGTACACACAAGTGTACACCTCGCCAAAAGGAGGTCAACCAAAACGCACAACCGTGCCAATTGGACTCATACAAAATTCCATTAAATCCACCTATATGTGAAGTGAGCTCTATAACCGAGAACCACTTCACCCGACCCGCACCCATCCTACACATACATATGTACATAGGATATTAACACTCACCTTGTCGCCTTGATGAATGCCACCGAATAATCCGCAACTCGTCAATGGAAAGTACCTAATCCATTATCATAAATACCACAACACAATTAGGATGGATTTACAAACCAACCCAATTTGACACTTAGTGCAATTTCGACCCAAATGCACTTTCAAGCACAAACCGCGCCCAAACTAACCAACATTCACTAACGCAAGTGAAAATGGTCCTAACATGCCAATTAAACTCAAACACAAGTGTTAAACACTTATCGTTCTCAAAATCGCCCATAAACCCTAATTTTGACTCATAAAGTCAAAATCTCACCATTTACAAGTTTTGACACCAACACATGTTTAACTCGGTTTTATACATCAACTTAATCCATTTTAAGTTTATAAACCTCATCGAATCAATATTCGGGTCATAATCATCAACAAATCCTAACTTTGACTCTAGTCAAAATTAGTCAACCACAAGAACCCTAAAGGTCTCCAATACATCAATAATCACTAATACTAGTGATTATACACCATTCTCAAGTCTTAAACATGGTTAAATCATTAACTAACCCAAAACCTGCCCGAATCTTGGTGTTAATCTTCAATTAACAACTAAATGGGTTCCATCTATGAATCATACAATCAAAAGCCCCAAATTTGAATGATGAACATAAAAACGAAATTCGAAGTTAGAGCTTACCACTAGTATCGTCGCGTAGCTAAGAACGAGGGGAACAAACTTGTCTACTACGCCAAAGTGCACGGGGCGCGTATTATAGTGTGCGCGGTGCGCACACCCCTGATTCAGCATACTTTTTATTTTGTAATTTAAAAAGGGGTAGTTTGATAATTTTACCTATGGACGGTTTTGGAACGATAAGACTGACTCATGGGTCAATCTTATCTTCATTTTCACACACAAACACTCTCATCTTCAAACCCTGGAGAGAGGAAGAGAGTTTAGAGAGAGAGAGCGCTCCATTTGGAGAAGAAGGAGTTTGATTCGGGTCAAGTCTCAAGTGTTAAAGTTATTCTACTCATCAACGGCATCATTTTGTTGGTATTGGTAAGTTCTAACTCCGAGTTTCATTGTTTGATTTGAGATTCAATATTAGGGTTTTGAGCTTGTTAGTTGTAAAACTCATTTAGATGATGAAGTGGGTTTATGGAAACTAGTTATATTTGATACTTGGCGGGTTTTGGGTTGGTTGATGATTTAACCATGTTTAAGGCTTGTAAGTGGTGTATAATCACTAGTGTTAGTGATTATAGAAGTGTTGGAACCCATTTGGGTGTATTTGGGTTGACTAATTTTGAAATGGGTCAAAATTAGGGTTTAGGTGTCAAATTGGGAATGATTGGTGTTTAACACTTATGTTTGGGTTTGATTGGCGTTATTGGAACCCTTATCACTCTAGAGTGTGATTATTGGTAAGTTTGGGCATGGATTGTGTTTGAAAGTGCAATTGGGTCGAAATTGCGCTAAGTATCAATTTGGGTTGGTTTGTAATCCACCCTAATTGTGTTGTTTGTTATGTGATGAATGGAATAGGTACTTTCCATTGGCGATTTCGGATTTGTGATATTGCATCCATCAAGACTTCAATGTGAGTGTTAATATACTATGTGCATATGTATGTATATGATGGGTGCGGGTTGGGTGAAGTGATCCTCGGCTATAGAGCTCACTTCACATATAGGTGGATTTGATGGATTTGTGTATAAGTTCAATTGGCACGGTTGTGCATTTTGGTTGACCACCTTTGGCGAGGTGCACATGTAGTGACCCGAACTTTTCCATGATTATATATATTAAATGAAGTTGATATTTACATGATTAAGTGTTTTCAACATGTTAAGCAATCAAACTTGTTAGAACTTGATTAATTGAAATGAGTTTCATGTAGACAATTGACCACCCAAGATTGACCGGCAATTCACGAACGTTAAAACTTGGAACAAATATATGATGATATATATATATATATATATATATATATATATATATATATATATATATATATATATATATATATATATATATATATATGTATATATATATACTTGGAACAAATATATGATGACATATATATATATATGTTAATATACTATGTGCATATGTATGTATATGATGGGTGCGGGTTGGGTGAAGTGATCCTCGGCTATAGAGCTCACTTCACATATAGGTGGATTTGATGGACTTGTGTATAAGTTCAATTGGCACGGTTGTGCATTTTGGTTGACCACCTTTGGCGAGGTGCACATGTAGTGACCCGAACTTTTCCATGATTATATATATTAAATGAAGTTGATATTTACATGATTAAGTGTTTTCAACATGTTAAGCAATCAAACTTGTTAGAACTTGATTAATTGAAATGAGTTTCATGTAGACAATTGACCACCCAAGATTGACCGGCGATTCACGAACGTTAAAACTTGGAACAAATATATGATGACATATATATATATATATATATATATATATATATATATATATATATATATATATATATATACATATATATATATACATATATATATATACACATATATATATATACATATATATATATATACATATATATATATATATATATATATGCATATATATATATATATACATATATATATATATATATATATATATAGTTAACATGATATTATGATAAGTAAGTATCTCATTAGGTATTTTAACAATGAGTTATATACATAAAAATGAGACTATTGAATAAAGAAACTCGAAACGATATATATAACGATTATCGTTATAACAACGTTTAATTAAAATAAATACATATGTATTGAATTAAGATATGATAACACTATGTTTAACATGATAAAAATGATAATTAATAATATCATTAAGTGTATTAACAATGAACTACATATGTAAAAACAAGACTACTAACTTAAGGATTTCGAAACGAGACATATATGTAACGATTATCGTTGTAACGACATTTAAATGTATATATATCATATTAAGATATATTAATACATCATAATATCATGATAATGTAATAATTTAATATCTCATTAGATATAATAAACAATGGGTTAACAACATTTAACAAGATCGTTAACTTAAAGGTTTCAAAACAACACTTACGTGTAACGACTAACGATGACTTAACGACTCAGTTAAAATGTATATACATGTAGTTTTTTAATATGTATTCATACACTTTTGAAAGACTTCAAGACACTTATCAAAGTACTTCTACTTAACAAAAATTCTTACAATTACATCCTCATTAATTTTCATCAACAATTCTACTCGTATGCACTCGTATTTGTACTCGTGCAATACACAGCTTCTAAATGTATTTACTATTGGTATATACTCCCCAATTATCAGCTCTTAGCAGCCCATGTGAGTCACCTAACTATGTGGGAACCATCATTTAATATCTAGCATGAAATATCTCACAAAATTACAAACTAATGGAGCCTATATGGAACCCCTAATTCACGTGAACTAGAGTACTCACAAACACATTTTCATTTCAATTTTCTTGAATCAAATTACTCTCTCTCAAGTGTTCTTCCTTTGTTCTAAGTGTTCTTCATCATCTTCAACAAAATCTAGCTCAATCTAGTTCATAAATCCATACATAAACCAAGTTATAAAATAACTACTCAAGAACATACCAACAACACTTCCAAGTTTGCTAGCTTACTTCCAGTCTTGAAAATCCACTTTGAGTGATCATCCAACCTCAAGAAATCTTTCTTATTTACAGTAAGATATCTTTCTAATACAAGGTAATACTCATATTCAAACTTTGATTCAATTTCTATAACTTTAACAATCTTATTTCGAGTGGAAATCTTACTTGAACTTGTTTTCGTGTCATGATTCTACTTCAAGAACTTTCAAGCCATCCAAGGATCCTTTGAAGCTAGATTTATTTTTCTCATTTATAGTAGGTTTATCCACAAAACCCGAGGTAGTAATGATGTTCATAACATCATTCGATTCATATATATAAAACTACCTTATTCGAAGGTTTAAACTTGTAATCACTAGAACATAGTTTAGTTAATTCTAAACTTGTTCGCAAACAAAAGTTAATCCTTCTAACTTGACTTTTAAAATCAACTAAACACATGTTTTATATCTATATGATATGCTAACTTAATGATTTAAAACCCGAAAACAAGAAAAACACCGTAAAACCGGATATACATCGTCGTAGTAACACCGCGGGCTATTTTGGGTTAGTTAATTAAAAACTATGATAAACTTTAATTTAAAAGTTGTTCTTCTGGGAAAATTATTTTTCTTATGAACATGAAACTATATCCAAAAATCATGGTTAAACTCAAAGTGGAAGTATGTTTTCCAAAATGGTCATCTAGACGTCGTTCTTTTGACTGAAATGACTACCTTTACAAAAATGACTTGTAACCTATATTTCTGACTATAAAATTATACTTTTTATGTTTAGATTCATAAACTTAAGTTCAATATGAAACCATAGCAACTTGAATCACTCAAACCGGATTTAAAACGAAGATGTTATGGGTAAAACAAGATTGGATAATTTTGCTTGTTGTAGCTACGTGAAAATTGGTAACAAATCTATATTAATCATATCCTAGCTAACTCATATTGTATTATACATGTATTTTATCATATATTATGTAATCTTGGGATACCATAGACACGAATACAATGTTTTGACATATCATATATATATATATATATATATATATATATATATATATATATATATATATATATATATATATATATATATATATATATATATATATATATATATATATATATATATATATATATATATATTTCAGAACAACCATAGACACTCTATATGCAGTAATGTTGGAGTTAGCTATACAGGGTTGAGGTTGATTTCAAAATATTATATATACTTTGAGTTGTGATCTAGTCTGAGACTTGTATACACGAGGTCGTGGATTGATTCGAGATAAAATATATTGCTTTATTTCTGTACATCTAACTGTGAACAACTAGTTGTAGGTTACTAACGAGGACTGCTGACTTAACACACTCAAATCATTAAAACGTAATAAAAAAATGTTGTAATTATATTTTGATCATACTTTGATATATATGTACATATTTGTTATAGGTTCGTGAATCAACCCGTGGCCAAGTCTTGCTTCCCGACGAAGTAAAAATCTGTGAAAGTGAGTTATAGTTCCACTTTTAAAAATCTAATATTTTTGGGATGAGAATACATGCAGCTTTATAAATGTTTTACGAAATAGATACAAGTACATGAAACTACTTTCTGTGGTTGAATGATCGAAGCCGAATATGCCCCTTTTTGCTTGGTAACCTAAGAATTAGTAAAACAGTCTACTAATTGACGCGAATCCTAAAGATAGATCTATTGGGCCCAACAAACCCCATCCGTTGTAGCGGATGCTTTAGTACTTCGAGTTTTTATATCATGTCCGATGGATGTCCCAGAATGATAGGGATATTCTTATATGCATCTTGTTAATGTCGGTTACCAGGTGTTCACCATATGTATGATTTTTATCTCTATGTATGGGATGATGTTTATGAAAAATGAAAATATGAAATTTTGTGGTCTATTATTACGATTGATAAATATATTGGTTAAACCTATAACTCACCAACATTTTTGTTGACGTTTTAAGCATGTTTATTCTCAGGTAATTGTTAAGAGCTTCCGGTGTTGCATACTAAATTAAGGACAAGATTTGGAGTCCATGCTTGTATAATATTGTTTGAAAACTGCATTCAAAGACATATGTTATTGTGTAATATTATTGTAAACCATTATGTAATGGTCATGTGAAAACGCTATATTTTTTATTATCATTTTTAAACCTTTAAAAATAAATTAAAGGTTATGCTTTGTTTTAAAATCGAATGCAGTCTTTGAAAAACGTCTCATATAAAAGTCAAAACCTCGCAACGAAATCAATTAATATGGAACGTTTATAATCAATATGAACGGGACATTTCAGTTGGTATCAGAGCGTTGGTATTAGAGAACCAAAAATTTGCATTAGTGTGTCTTATCGAGTTTGTTAGGATACATTAGTGAGTCTAGACTTCGACCGTGTTTTCTTTAAAAACGATTGCTTAACACTTTTGTTGAAAACTACAAATTGTAACATGTAAATATTATGTGATATATTAATCTCTTAACATGTTTGATATTGTGTGATAGATGTCTACCTCTAGTACAAATCTCATCGACTCACCTAATAATAATGAAGAGTCGAATATATTTTGGGAAGATTCACAAATTCCCGAAGAGGAACCGGAAGAGGAGGAATCAGAAGAAGAGGAACCGGAAGAGGAGGAACCGGAAGAAGAGGAACCGGAAGAAGAAGAGGTTCCGAAGGAAGAAATATTGATACCTACAGTAAATCGATTAAATAAAAGAAAATCCTCAACCAACGGACCAAAGTTAATAATGGTCAATGGTGTTTCCGCCGAAGAAGTAAAATATTGGGAAGATTACCAATTTTCCGATGAATCGGATCCCGATGAGGATTTCGATGATGTTATAGAAATTACCTCGACCCAATTTAATAAAGCAAAAGAAAATAATAAGGGAAAAGGTGTAAAAATAGAGAAACCTGATTCCAACCCCGATGAACTTTATATGTATCGGCAACATCCGTATCTTCCAAATTGTAACAATAACCCGGGAACCTCTAAACCACCAGGTTTTTCTAAACCATTGTGGAAAACGACGGCTCGTATTAGAGGAACACCATATATCCCTAGAAAATTAGGAAAACGAACCAAGTCCGAAGAAGAAGAAACCAGTGATTCAGATTAGAGGGTTGTAATCATGTTGTGTATTATATGTATTATAGTGTGCTTGTACTTTTATGTTCTATGTAAAAATTGCTTGTATTGTTTGTTAATTACCTTTTACGAATCTAATCCTTGTCTATTTTACAGTATAAAAACACAAAATGGACGTTAAGGATATACAATCAAAAATTGTAGAAAACCTACCAGTAGATATGATTGATGAAATCTTGTCTAAAGTCAGGCAGAATTCATCGGCACAATTAATTACGGCAAAATTAGTTTGTCAAACGTTTGAAAGACATTCCAGGCATGCCTTAATATATAAAAGGCTTTCCTTTGAAAGATGGGGTATATCACATTGAGGAGACTTTAAGTTACGCCAAGTTTTCTTTAAAGCATTTAGTGCGGGAAACCCAGATGCAATTTTACGCTACGGGTTACGAACCTACTTTGACTCAACATATCCCAAAATAGGACTCTGATATTTAGAAAGAGCTTCTAACATGTAACATAAAGAAGCATGTTATGCTTACGGGTTAATAATGATCGCTTCTCATCAAATTGAGAAAAAGAACATTGGGTTGCAACTTTTAAATAAAACATTCCCACAAGTGACGGACTCAGTAGTTGAGGTGAGAAACAAGGTTTTTAGATTGTTACGGGGCTGTTGGGCATTACGTAACCCTCGTCCTTTTAACGAAATTACAACATGCTGCCTGGTCAATGGTCACAACGGTTATTTTCCACAAAACCAAGGATGGGAAATAGTCTTAGTAAAACCAGAATGCATGACTTGTTTCTGGACTTATGAATTACGTGTCTTTAATTCTTTTACTGAACGACTTGCGTATAAACTAGAATTGCCTTTATAGCTGTCGAGTAGCAAAGTTATTATGTGCTATATTTCATCCTATATGTATAATAGTGGTATTGTATGTTTGTAAAATATTGTATAAAAGTTCGAACGCGAAATATTATTGTAATAAGTTTTTCATATAGAAGCGTAGTAGTTGAATTGTATAGTAGCTACTAAGTATGAACTTAACGGGTAGGTACTACCCGAATTAAAATTATAAAATGCTAATATTAAGAAAAAGCTTTTATAAATAAGTTCATATTATGCTACGAAATACTATTGACTATTCTTAAATTCTATATGATTAACTCAATTCTTTTGGCTATTTTTGAAGGAAATGGCACCGAAGACTCATCAGAACTTGAACATGAGTGAGGAAGACTTCCGTGTTTTTCTTGCTGCAAACATAGTCGCAGTACAAGCTGCAATGCAAAATAACAACAATAACTCTGGTTCTAGTAGTGGAACTAATTCCACAAGAAATCGTGTAGGATGCTCCTACAAAGAATTCACTGCCTGCAAACCTTTGAAATTTGATGAAACCGAAGGTCCAATCGGATTGAAACGGTGGACCGAGAAGGTTGAATCGGTGTTTGCCATAAGTAAATGTACTGAAAAATACAAAGTAAAGTACGCTACGTATACCTTCACAGGTACTGCATTAACATGGTGGAATACCTATCTCGAACAGGTAGGACAAGATGCAGCTTACGCACTACCGTGGTCAGCATTCAAGCAATTGATGAACGAGCAGTATCGTCCCAGAAACGAGGTCAATAAGCTCAAGGTAGAGCTTAGAGGATTACGAACACAAGGTTTGGATATCACCACGTACGAATGACGATTCACAGAATTGTGCCTATTGTGTCCCAGAACGTTCGAAGACGAAGAAGAGAAGATCGACGCATTTGTAAAAGGGTTACCGGAAAGGATTCAAGAAGATGTGAGTTCACACGAGCCCGCCTCCATACAAAAGGCAAGTCGAATGGCTCACAAATTAGTGAACCAGATCGAAGAAAGGATTAAAGAGCCGTCGACCGAAGAGGCTAACATGAAACAAGTCAAGAGAAAGTGGGAAGAAACCAATGACAAGAGTCACCAATACAACAACAACAATCACAACCACAATCGCAATAACTATCCCAACAACCGCAACATCAATCGCAACAACAACTTCAACAAACGTCCCAACAAAAACTACAATAACCGTCCCAACAACAATAACAACAACAACAACAACAATAACAATCCCAACAACAATCTCAATAACAACAATGGCAACAAAAACCAAAAACAGCCATGCCAAAGATGTGAAGAGCATCACCCGGGGGTCTGCACGACATTTTGCAACAGGTGTAAAAGAAATGATCATAGCGCGAAGAAGTGCGAGATCTACGGACCAATGCATAACAGAACTAAAAGAACAAATAATGTCGGAACAAATAACACCGCCATAGTTTGTTTTGGATGTGGAAAACCGGGCCACTTTAGTAGAAATTGCCCGAATCAGGGGAATACTAATGGGCAGGGCCGCGGAAGAGTTTTCAATATTAATACGGCAGAAGCGCAGGAAGACCCGGAGCTTGTTATGGGTACGTTTCTCATTGACAATAAATCTGCTTATGTTTTATTTGATTCGGGTGCGGATAGAAGCTATATGAGTAGAGATTTTTGTGCTAAACTAAGTTGCTCACCAACGCCCTTGGATAATAAATTTTTACTCTAATTAGCAAACGGTAAATTAATTACAGCAGATAATATATGTCGGAATCGAGAAATTAAACTGGTTAGCGAAACATTTAAGATTGACTTGATACCGGTAGAGTTAGGGAGTTTTGATGTGATAATCGGTATGGACTGGTTGAAAGAAGTGAAAGCAGAGATCGTTTGTTACAAAAATGCAATTTGCATTATACGAGAAAAAGGAAAACCCTTAATGGTGTACGGAGAAAAGAGCAATGCGAAGTTAAATCTTATTAGTAACCTGAAGGCACAAAAACTAATAAGAAAAGGTTGCTATGCTGTGCTAGCACACGTCGAGAAAGTCAATTCCAAAGAAAAGAACATCAATGATGTTCCCGTCGCAAAAGAATTTCCCGATATATTTCTGAAAGAATTATCGGGACTACCTCCACACCGATCCGTTGAATTTCAAATAGACCTTATACCGGGAGCTGCACCAATAGCTCATGCTCCATACAGACTCGCACCCAGCGAAATGAAGGAACTTCCCAATTACAAGAACTTTTAGAGCGTGGTTTCATTCGACCAAGCACATCACCGTGGGGAGCTCCAGTTTTGTTTGTCAAGAAGAAAGATGGTACATTTAGGTTATGTATCGATTACCGAGAGTTGAACAAACATACCATCAAGAACCGCTACCCACTACCGAGAATCGACGACTTATTTGATCAACTATAAGGCTCGTCGGTTTATTCAAAGATTGATTTACGTTCTGGGTATCATCAAATGCGGGTGAAGGAGGATGATATTCCAAAGACTGCTTTTAGGACTCGTTACGGTCATTACAAGTTTATGGTTATGCCATTTGGGTTGACTAACGCACCAGCTGTGTTCATGGACCTCATGAACCGAGTGTGTGGACTATACCTTGACAAGTTTGTCATTGTTTTCATCGATGACATACTTATTTACTCAAAGAATGACCAAGAGCACGAAGAACATTTGAGAAAAGTGCTAGCGTTGTTAAGGAAATAAAAACTGTACGCTAAGTTTTCAAAGTGTGCATTTTGGTTGGAAGAAGTTCAATTTCTCGGACACATAGTGAACAAAGAAGGTATTCAGGTAGATCCAGCAAAGATTGAAACCGTTGAAAAGTGGGAAACCCCGAAAACTTCAAAACATATACGCCAATTTTTAGGACTAGCTGGTTACTACAGAAGATTCATCCAAGATTTTTCCAAAATAGCAAAACCCTTGACTGCATTAACGCATAAAGGGAAGAAATTTGAATGGAAAGATGAACAAGAGAAAGCGTTTCAATTGTTGAAGAAAAAGTTAACTACGGTACCTATATTGTCATTACCTGAAGGGAATGATGATTTTGTGATATATTGTGACGCCTTAAAGCAAGGTCTCGATTGTGTATTAATGCAACGAACGAAAGTAATTGCTTATGCGTCTAGACAATTTAAGATTCACGAGCAGAATTATACGACGCATGAATTGGAATTAGGCGTGGTTATTTTTGCATTAAAGACTTGGAGGTACTACTTATATGGGGTCAAAAGTATTATATATACCGACCACAAAAGTCTTCAACACATATTTAATCAGAAACAACTGAACATGAGGCAGCGCAGGTGGATTGAATTGTTGAATGATTACGACTTTGAGATTCGTTACCACCCGAGGAAGGCAAATGTGGTAGCCGACGCCTTGAGCAGAAAGGATAGAGAACCCATTCGAGTAAAAGCTATGAATATAATGATTTGCACTAACCTTACTACTCAAATAAAGGAGGCGCAACAAGGAGTTTTAAAAGAGGAAAATTTAAAGGATGAAATACCCAAAGGATCGGAGAAGCATCTTAATATTTGGGAAGATGGAACCCGGTATAGGGCTGAAAGAATTTGGGTACCAAAATTTGGAGATATGAGAGAAATGGTACTTAGAGAAGCTCATAAAACCAGATACTCAATACATCCTGGAACGGGGAAGATGTACAAGGATCTCAAGAAACATTTTTGGTGGCCGGGTATAAAAGTCGATGTTGCTAAATACGTAGGAGAATGTTTGACGTGTTCTAAGGTCAAAGCGGAGCATCAGAAACCATCAGGTCTACTTCAACAACCCGAAATCCCGGAATGGAAATGGAAAAACATTACCATGGATTTCATCACTAAATTGCCAAGGACTTCAAGTGGTTTTGATACTATTTGGGTAATAGTTGATCGTCTCACCAAATCAGCACACTTCCTGCCAATAAGAAAAGATGACAAGATGGAGAAGTTAGCACGACTGTATTTGAAGGAAGTCATCTCCAGACATGGAATACCAATTTCTATTATCTCTGATAGGGATGGCAGATTTATTTCAAGATTCTGGCAGACATTACAGCAAGCATTAGGAACTCGTCTAGACATGAGTACTGCCTATCATCTACAAAATGATGGGCAGAGCGAAAGGACGATACAAATGCTTAAAGACATGCTACGAGCATGTGTTATTGATTTTGGAAACAGTTGGGATCGACACCTTCCATTAGCAGAATTTTCCTACAACAACAGCTACCATTCAAGCATTAAGATGGCGCCGTTTGAAGCACTCTATGCTAGAAAGTGCAGGTCTCCGATTTTTTGGAGTGAAGTGGGAGATAGACAAATTACGGGACCGGAGATAATACAAGAAACTACCGAGAAGATCATCCAAATTCAACAACGGTTGAAAACCGCCCAAAGTCGACAAAAGAGCTACGCTGACATTAAAAGAAAAGATATAGAATTCGAAATTGGAGGGATGGTCATGCTTAAAGTTGCACCTTGGAAAGGTGTTGTTCTTTTTGGTAAACGAGGGAAAATAAATCCAAGGTATATTGGACCATTCAAGATTATTGATCGTGTCGGACCAGTAGCTTACCGACTTGAGTTACCTCAACAACTCGCGGCTGTACATAACACTTTCCACGTCTCGAATTTGAAGAAATATTTTGCTAAAGAAGATCTCACTATTCCGTTAGACGAAATCCAAATCAACGAAAAACTTCAATTCATCGAAGAACCTGTCGAAATAATGGATCGTGAGGTTAAAAGACTTAAGCAAAACAAGATACCAATTGTTAAGGTTCAATGAAATGCTCGTAGGGGACCCGAGTTCACCTGGGAGCGTGAAGATCAGATGAAGAAGAAATACCCGCACCTATTTCCAGAAGATTCGTCAACACCTTCAACAGCTTAAAATTTCGGGACGAAATTTATTTAACGGGTAGATACTGTAGTGACCCGAACTTTTCCATAATTAATTATATATATTAAATGAAGTTGATAATTACATGATTAAGTGTTTTCAACATGTTAAGCAATCAAACTTATTAGAACTTGATTAATTGAAATGAGTTTCATGTAGACAATTGACCACCCAAGATTGACCGGCGATTCACGAACGTTACAACTTGGAACAAATATATGATGACATATATATATATATATATATATATATATATATATATATATATATATATATATATATATATATATATATATATATATATATATATATATATATATATATATATATATATATATATATATATATATAGTTAACATGATATTATGATAAGTAAGTATCTCACTAGGTATTTTAACAATGAGTTATATACATAAAAATGAGACTATTGAATAAAGAAACTCGAAATGATATATATAACGATTATCGTTATAACAACGTTTAATTAAAATAAATACATATGTATTGAATTAAGATATGAAAACACTATGTTTAACATGATAAAAATGATAATTAATTATATCATTAAGTGTATTAACAATGAACTACATATGTAAAAACAAGACTACTAACTTAAGGATTTCGAAACGAGACATATATGTAACGATTATCGTTGTAACGAC